>NC_053391.1:379682172-380007172 GCF_905171765.1 Bufo bufo
ACTGTCCTCCATGTACATTTTCTCATGCAGACTGCTCCCTATGATCACCTCACAGAGGCCGCTGCTTATGGTCCCTCTAAACAAGCTACTTCCCATGGATCCTCCACATACTGACTGTTTCCCACGGTCCCCTCTCACACAGATATCTTCCCGTGGTTTCCCCTTCTCAGAGTTTGCTCCATGCTTCCTCCCTTTGCAAACAGACTACTTACCATAGTTACTGTCATCCTCACACAGATTGCTTACTACATTCACATGTAGCAGGAAAAAATCAACCTAAAATCCTCAGTGTGCCTATTATTTTCTGGAATTGACACAAAGTTGACTCTTTGCAAAGAGTTTTTAAAGATATTTTCATATAAAATATTTTTCTTTCTTAAATGGGTTATCTCAACGTTATTTAGATAAAATTCAGTATGAAAAAGTAATAACTTTTGTAATTTTCTTTGCAGTACCTGAGAGTAGCGAGCAGTGTGTTTCTGACGATTGTTTTGTTCCTGAAGGCAGATGCGGCAAAAGCTCTGAAAACGTTCCTTTATCCCCTGCCGGTGCGATTTTCTAGTCATGCTTGAAGTCAAGGGGGCAGCGGCCTCCCTGCTTCAAATCAAGGTAACCACGTTCCCCTTCGCCGTGACTGACAGCGCTTATGCAGAGCGTTCGGCAAAGCCAGCCAAACTGCCGGCTGTCAGTCACAGCGAAGGGGAAGGGAAGGGGGCGTGGTTACTGTGACTTGAAGCAGGGAGGCCGCTGCCCCCTTGACTTCAGGCATATCTAGATAAGCATGCCAGCAGGGGATAAAGGAACGTTTTCAGAGCTTTTGCCGCATCTGCCTTCAGAAAGAAAATGATCGTCAGAAACACACTGCTCGCTACTCCCAGGTACTGCTGGTGGCTTGGGATGGTTTTTGGAGGTGACAGGTTCCCTTTAATTATAATGGTGCTCCTGGTGTTAAATTTGTATAGTAATGTGTATGTCCTCCAAAGGAGATGAATGAACACATCACACATGCTCAGTTCAATTCTTCAACTGCCACCAGCACGATCTACTGTTAGAAGCTGTGACAGTTACAGGAGGAAAGAAAGGACACAAACCCTGAGCTGCCAGCACTGACAATCTATCAGAGCAATTGGAGCAATTAATTTGATCTTTGGATCCATGTAAGGTTCAAGGCTGGTCCTAGCTTTGTTAGAAAAAGATTGTCATGTACTATATGATGTCTAATTTTCATTTTTACATGTGTACTACCACAGATGACTAATGCAAAGGGTTAGTTATTGACAAAATAGTTAATTTAATGTTCACAAGTTAAATGTCATTTACTGGAAAATGCACTTGTCTTTCTATGCACTTATGTTTCTATGAATTGAATATGAATATGTATGGGGAATATAGGGTTAGGCTACTTTCACACTTGCATTGTTAATTCCTGTATTGATATCTGTTTAAATTCATTTTTTATTCAAATTTTTCGGGTTCAAAGAACAAATTTGTAATACAATAAAATGATAGTTTAAATCAATATCGTATACATAAATCAGAATGGTATACATATCATTAATGTCATGACATGTGTTACAATAAAAATATATAACAATCAAGTAACGAGATGAGAGTATTTAGTTTTCTAAAGTTATTGAACCCCTGATTATTAGTGCTGGGGTGACAAGCAACCAAATAGCAAATTAGGACCGCAGTCTTTATTAACTAAATGTTAGCATAGTTGCTATTTGTTTTGATCCTATATCACTACAGTTGCTCAGTATTGTGAGATTTAGTCAGCTTCTAAGTTACTGCGTGTGGCAATCTTGTCGGGTCATCCCAGCTACATCACAAGAAGAACTGTAACTTGGGGGGGGGGGGGGGGGGGGAGAACAGGATAACAATTTAACATGGAGTATATAAGGGAGGGGGGGGAGGGAGTCAGGCTTAATTTAACCTTATGGTTATAGGGTCCAGGCGTGGAAGTTAAATAGTTAAAGATGTTCAGTTATGGCATTTTTTTCTAAAAGTTTGGTCCAAGGGTCCCATACTTGGTGGTACCTGGGCTTTTTATCATCTCTAATTAATCTCAGCTTCTCGTAGTTGTGCAAGATATGCATCTCTTTCAACCATTCTGAGAAAGATGGGGGTTCTTTTTCCCTCCATAATTTGGGGATAAGTAGTTTGGCTACATTTAACATATGAAGTGTTAAAGGGTGCTTAATATTAGAGGTTTGTATGTTGAATATACTGAATAAAATCAGGTTTGGTGAGATTTTTACTGTCGTGCTAAATGTTTTACTTATTATCGTTTCAATGGATTTCCAAAACATTTCAATTTTTTTGCAATGAACCCAGATATGGGATATAGTACCCCTCTCTGTCTCACACCTCCAGCACAACGGGGAAATGACTGGGAACATTCGATTAAGTATAATAGGGGTTCTATACCAACGTGAGACTATCTTGAAGTGAGTTTCCTGTATTTTGGGACTAATTGATTTAGATCTTATATTTGAGATGATGTCTTTTATCTCAGAGCTATTGAACTCACTACCTAACTCTGCTGTCCATTTTCCTAGGTATGAGGGGGGTGAGGTGGGATTGTTAAGTATGTTGTAAATAGAGGAGATAGCTTTTTTTATCGGTGAGTTATTTTTGATACATTTTTGTATTGTCGTTAAGGGGATGGCCGGAGAATGATACATTTCTGGCAATCTGTTCCGTTAGGATGCAGTTGTGTGAAATCAAAATGGAAAAAATAGATCCATCACTAAATACATTAAAAGTCAATGGGTGACCGATCAGTTTTTTTAGGCTCCTAAAAATGGATCCGTCACCATTGACTTACATTGTTTTCAGTGACGGATCAGTTTTTTCAATTTTTATGACCAGACACAAAACCACAGCTTGCAGAGGTTTTGTGTCCAGTCACAAACGGAATACTGACAGAAGACAACATCCTGATGCATCCTGAATTTACCTCTTTCCATTCAGAATGTATGAGGACTAAACGGAAAAGTTTTTTCCAGGATTGAGATCCTCTGCCGGATCTCAATACTGGAAAACAATAACGCAAGTGTGAAAGTAGCCCTAGAATTGGTGGTCTGTTAAGACTCCATTCACACGTCCATATAATGGGTCCGCATCCGTTCCGTGAATTGAGGAACGGGTGCGGACCCATTCATTCTCTATGGGGACGGAATGGATGCAGAGAGCACACTATGTGCTCTCCGCATCCGCATTTTCAGAGCGCGCCCCCGATCTTCCGGTCCGCGGCTCCTGAAAAAAATAGAACATGTCCTATTCTTGTCCACAATTGCGGACAAGAATAGGCAGTTCTATGGGGGTGCCGGCCAGATGTATTGCGGATCCGCAATGCACTACGGATGTCTGAATGGAGCCTCAGGTTTCCAGGGTGATGGTGATTAGTCCGCTGCCTGGTTAGTTAGTGTTGAGTATTCTAGTCTGAGCAGAGCTACAGGAGGAACCTGTGTGAGAAGGTTCCTGCAGATCAGAGACCATTGTCTCTGAGACTACAGCTTCCAAAGAATCAACTGTGCTACCAGAGTACCCCTGAAGGAAAGAGACAAGACATCTTAGAAGGTCTAGAACCAGCTAGACTGTGCAAACTTTAGACAGCAAGGTATTTACTCATTTATGGCATAAGAGACTTTTCTGCTGTGGAAAGGATTATTGCCTCCAGCACCTACCACAATTTGAGACAGACTGGCCATCTGTATCTTTAATATGCACCCCTAAGTACAGATATTGCAGAAGGAGCACATAAGAATCCAATTGCAAGCCTGTGTTTTTTTTGAGAGACTGCAAAGTTTTTTTTTTTAGGGAGAGAGACATGGAGTACTACAGCCTCCATCGTTGTTCGTGCTTATACACCATTATTGGGTGAAATATGTGATATACTTTGGAACTTTGCCTATTGCAGCACTACTACTCCTATCATCAATCCAGTAAAGACTTTACTTATTGCAACCAAGTGGCCTGCTTATTGACTACATCATCCGTCTGCCAGCTCTACATCTGCACTTCTGCCTTGCATCCACCCAAGCCGTTCACCATTAAGGGCACCCGTACTACCACCAGGCAAGAGCTCAAACACCAGGGTGGGCCCAGAGGGGAGAAAGGATGCACCCTCCAGTCACTGTATGGCCCTAGGGAGCACCAGGGTGGAGCAAGCTACCGTGAACTACTACCACCATCATAGCTACTGTTGTGCTTTTTCATAGGTATATAACATTTATATCTAAATATCATAATTATAGTGAATTTGATTATATATAAGAGGCCATATTGTGATATATTCACAATTTTTGTATGTATTTTTAAAGTTGGCCGAAATAGGTTCATGGAAAGGACACTGTTCATAAGGTTTCTTTTCTATAGATGTACCAGTCTTAGAAGAGTCATTCTTGTCTCCTTATAGATTTATGACTGAGATAGGGATATTCTCTAGACGTATCTGGTACTAATTACCCCTACAGTTGATGTCTATTGGTGAAGCAGAAAATCTGTGGTGTCTGTATACACATATAATGAATCTTATTATTATTTTTTGTATAAGATAATAAATAGGATATATGTATTGTTTTATATTGTTAAATATTATGAAGGACGTCAATGCATCTATTATCTTATATATTTTTTACTAGGAACGCATGTATGCATGTATGATTAGAAGAATTTTAAGTATAGACTTTGTTAATGAGTCTCCGTTCAGGGAAAGCAGTGTTATTTTAACTAACAATCAATCACCCGTTGAAGTGACAGAGGAGACACAAATGTCTGTGAGATTACAAGGTCTATTATATTCTTATCAATACCATAAATTTGATAGTTTGGGAAATGTCTAAACTGGTAATGTCTATGCTTTAATTGGTACATGTGTCAAAGTTAATCCCTGTAGCTCTGATTTAGGATTCCATATGTTATGTGTATGGAATGTAAGATGAAGTCAGACCTGGACATTTAACCCTTACTAGTAATGATGCTAATAGCTTATGCAATGGTGTCAACTATGTATAAATAAGTAACATTACACCAACAGAACAAATGCATTTTGGGTAATACAGTGACATCACAGTCATTATCATATTTACACGCCTAACCGACAATGATTGTAAAACTCCAAGTTGGGAAGGTGTGTCTAACTGATAAGTTTTTGATAATAAACTACACACAAGAAAGAGAGGAAAAAAGGAAAGAAAGGAGAGACCCCAGGAGAAAAATCCCAATGATCGGAACGGACTTTAGAGCTGACTTCCCTTAGACTCTGCATATCATCTGCATTCTCGGGTAACGTATAACTTTATTATGCATAGTATTGATTGAATTAATTGGCCTGATATTTAGTAACTCCTCGCTTTAGTGCGGATGTATATGTTAAAAGTGCTACATCAATATTATCACGATTCAGTAAAGATGCATATTACTGAATAAAAGATCTAATATTGATATTGGAGAAACTCTCTGATTGGAATATTCATATTCTATAGTTAATCTCAGGTCTGATAATTTATAAGTTGTGTCGCAATACTACCCGATATCCGAGATTGGTCATAGTTAGAGCAGAGCAAGGGTTCGTATCTACCTTAATCACTATTGAGTTTACTGTGTCAACTGAGAGTATATCTCATAATTGTTGTTGAGACGGTTGTATTACATTTATGTTTGAGAGGTAATAAGGAACGCTGGTATTTGTGTTAGAGCCATCTAGTGGCAAATTTAGGGCACTGCATATTACTGTGTGTTATTGCATATTATTGAATTTTATATTGATTAAACTTTGATTGTATTCTAAGTTATTGTATAATAAATCATTTATATTTTTGCATAGATGCTTTTACCATGTTTTACTGATTGCACAATATAATTAAATTAATGACTAACTATTTTTGAGGTGTTTTATATGTCCACCTCTAGGATCAATTCCATTTGAAATTTTTCCTTTGATCCTTTCTTTTGTATAAAGCATTTGCTTTACATCCCTGACACTACTACCACTCCTTCCATCCTTGCCTCTCCTCCGGGTTGCTGCACATGACTCATGGAATAACCTCTTTAATGCAAATATTAAAGCTTAATTAAGGATGTGTGTGGTGCTTTAACAACATTCATAAAATACTCTAAATATTTAATATAAGAATGAATTTAGCACAAAGATTGTCTTTTTGTTATTCACATAAAACATCAAACGGTCTATTTACATAAAACTTCAAACACTATGTATAACATAGCACAAGATTTTCTAAATACTGTGCATTGAGGTTTGAACAAAATTGACACAGATCAAAACCAAATAGAGATCTCAAACACTGCAAATACATTTGTACAACTGGATTATGCTAATTCTTAAAGATCACAGTTCAGGCTGCAAATTAAAGTCTTGGTCCATAGGGGACACAAGAAGATAGTAGTGCGTGACGAGAGGACAGTCTCAAGACATTAATATAATTGTAACACATCTGTCAGCTCAACCAGGAATAATCACGTTTTCCATGTTCATTACTGCACTAACACAACTCAATATCAAGACATATCTATTGGTATCCTCACCTACCAACAAAAAAAACTGATCAATGTGCACCCACACTTCCACAGATAAAAGAAATATGCACATGTGTTAAATGGAAAGACATATTTCATCAATGAGCAAAAAAAAAACAGATTAATACTGGTGTCAAGCATAGTTTTTTCTGGTGTGTTTAAGGGGTTTTGATATTTCTTGTGTATTACTTTAACTGGTATTTTTCCCTTGTGTTTTTGGGCAAAAAAAACCTAAACAGTTCCAGATGTTACATGGAAGTCAATGGGAAATGTTAAATACAGGACACCCTTTTTTTTTTCTTTTTTTTTTTTTTGTACTGGTGCTTTTTCACCCTTGAGCTGTGTTTTATGGTTCAATAGCTGTTGTTTTAAAATCACAGCATGACCTGAGTCTGTTTTTTTTATGTAGACCTCCACTTTTTTTTTTTACAGCCTCAAAAAATGTTTGTGCAATGTGTATTTATTCTAAAAAGAATGCTAGGCTTGCAAAAAAAAAAAAGCACCATTAGGACGCCTGCACGTGTTGCAGAATATGTGTGGTTTTTCTGTGCGCATTCCTGCGTGGAAAAACCGTAGAGTAGTAAACTACCAGCAAAGTGTATTACAGTAATCTCATGTACACTTTGTGGATTTTTCCTGTGCGGAAACTGACCTGCCGTGCAGCATGTCAATTATGCTTGTGGTTTTAGTTGTGAAATTCACCCTTTCCCAATGAAGAATGCTGCAAAGGTCTGCTGCAAAACCGGATCAAATTCGCACTAAAAACTGCTGTTAAGAATTGTGGATTTTTGATGCGGATATGGTGCAGAAACGCACATAAATCCGCATGAAAACTCGTCGGCAGATGGCCTTAGAAAATGCCAGGCGTTAAAACACACTATATGGGCAAAGACACCACAAAAAAAAAAAACACTTATCAAGGCAGGCGATTTGGAAGCTTATGTTGACCCAAGAATCACCAGGATAGAACTGAGTGTGATGGAAGTCTAAGGCATCTAGCAGCATTTTCGGTGGCATTTGTTGGCATTTTTAATAACAGGCTGTTGAAAAGTCTGAAAACACAGCATTTTTATTTGTGGCATTTTTTTAATTTGTGGTGTGACATTATTAACCCATTAGGGACCACACATATTCTGCAATGCGTGCAGGTGTCCTAATGGTGTTTTTGTACATTTTCACCTTAAGGACCAGGCCATTTTTTGCAAATCTGACCAGTCTCACTTTATGTGGTGATAACTTTAAAACGCTTTGACTTATCCAGGCCATTCTGAGACAGTTTTTTCGTCACATATTGTACTTCATGACACTGGTAAAATGAAGTAAAAAAAATTCATTTTTTAAAAATAAAAAAATACCAAATTTACCAAAATTTTTGAAAAATTATCAGATTTCCAAGTTTAAATTTCTTTACTTCTATAATACATAGTAATACCCTCATAAATAGTTATTACTTTACATTCTCCATACGTCTACTTCATGTTTGGATCATTTTAGGAATGCCATTTTAGTTTTTGGGGACGTTACAAAGCTTAGAAGTTTAGAAGCAAATCTTGAAATTTTCAAAAACCCAATTTTTAAGGACCAGTTTAGGTCTGAAGTCACTTTGTGAGGCTTACATAATAGAAACCACCCAAAAATGACCTCATTCTAGAAACTAGAACCCCTCAAGGTATTCAAAATTTCAGAATTTCGATTTTTTGGCAAATTTTCCATTTTAATCCATTTTTTCCAGTTACAAAGCAAGGGTTAACAGCCAAACAAAATGCTATATTTATTGCCCCGATTCTGTAGTTTGCAGAAACACCCCATATGTGGCCGTAAACTACTGTACGGGCACACAGTAGGGCGAAGAGGGAAACGTGCGCCGTGTGGTTTTTGAAGGCAGATTTTGCTGTACTGGTTTATTTACACCATGTCCCATTTGAAGCCCCCCTGATGCACCCCTAGAGTAGAAACTCCATAAAAGTGACCCCATATAAGAAACTACACCCCTCAAGGTATCCAAAACTGATTTTAGAAACTTTGTTAACCCTTTAGGTGTTGCACAAGAGTTATTGGCAAATGGAGATGAAATTTGAGAATTTAAATTTTTTGCCAAACTTTCCATTTTAATCCATTTTTCCAGTAACAAAACAAGGGTTAACAGCCAAACAAAATGCTATATTTATTGCCCCGATTCTGTAGTTTTCAGAAACACCCCATATGTGGCCGTAAACTACTATTTACACCATGTCCCATTTGAAGCCCCCCTGATGCACCCCTAGAGTAGAAACTCGATAAAAGTGACCTCATTTTGGAAACTACGGGATAAGGTGGCAGTTTTGTTGGGACTATTTTTAGGGTACATATGATTTTTGGTTTATCTATATTACATTTTTGTGAGGCAAGGTTACCAAAAATATAAATTCTGAAGTTTCATCTCCATTTGCCATAAACTGTTGAGGAACACCTAAAGGGTTAATAAAGTTTGTAAAATCAGTTTTGAATACCTTGAGGGGTGTAGTTTCTTAGATGGGGTCACTTTTATGGAGTTTCTACTCTAGGGGTGCATCAGGGGGGCTTCAAATGGGACATGGTGCCAAAAGAAAAAGGCCATCAAAATCTGCCTTCCAGAAACCATACGGCGTTCCTTTCCTTCTGCGCCCTGCCGTTTGGTCATACAGCAGTTTACGACCACATATGGGGTGTTTCTGTAAACTGCAGAATCATGGAAATAAATATTAAGTTTTGTTTAGCTGTTAACCCTTGCTTTGTTACTGGAAAAATGGATTAAAATGGAAAATTTGCCCAAAAATTGCTGTTTTGGCACCGTTTTTATTGAATCTTTTTGACCGTGTTCATCTGAGGCATTAGGTAATGGGGTATTTTTATAGAGCAGATTCTTACGGACGCGGCGATACCTAATATGTAAACTTTTTTAAATTTATTTATGTTTTACTCTATATTGTCTTTTTCTAAACAAAAAAACACATTTTAGTATCTGAAAAAGATTGAGAGAACCTCTCAGCTCTATTCCCCCAGGGTAGGTGCATCAACCACAGTTTGAGTACACCCCTCAAAATGTGGATTATAATGGAAAAAGTATGGATGGGCACTCGTATATGGAGGTAAATAGGACGCAATTTATTATTAAGATTTACATTAAAAAATACAATCACAATATAAAATGAAAAAAACAATGTATAAAAAAATGAGTGATACAATAAGAGAAGGTCAATTGTTGTGCTGTTTTATAGAGCTGGGGCTGATAACCCAAAAGAATCCCTACTTTATATTCAAAGGGCTGTAAGGTCCTGGGAATTTGAATGTTGTAATACAGGTGGGATAAATGAGGTGATCAGTCCCTGCTCAAATCAATAGTAATTTCTCTATAAATGTCATAAGTGTATAATCACACATTTAGGCCTCATGCACACGACCGTATTTTTTTGCGGTCCGCAAAAACGGGTTCCGTTTTTCCGTGATCCGTGACCGTTTTTTCGTCCGTGGGTCTTCCTTGATTTTTGGAGGACCCACGGACATGAAAAAAAAAGTCGTTTTGGTGTCCGCCTGGCCGTGCGGATCCGTCTGGAATTACAATGCAAGTCAATGGGGACGGATCCGTTTGACGTTGACACAATATGGTGCAATTTCAAACGGATCCGTCCCCCATTGACTTTCAATGTAAAGTCAGGAGTTAATATACCATAGGATCGGAGTTTTCTCCAATCCGATGGTATATTTTAACTTGAAGCGCCCCCATCACCATGGGAACGCCTCTATGTTAGAATATACTGTCGGATATGAGTTAGATCGTGAAACTCAAATCCGACAGTATATTCTAACATAGAGGCGTTCCCATGGTGATGGGGACGCTTCAGGTTAGAATATACTAAAAGAACTGTGTACATGACTGCCCCCTGCTGCCTGGCAGGTGCTGCCAGGCAGCAGGGGGCAGCCCCCCCCCCTGTAGTTAACACATTGGTGGCCAGTGGGCCCCCCTCCCTCCCCTGTAGTTAACCATTTGTTGTCCAGTGCGGCCGGCCCCCCTCCCTCCCCTGTAGTTAACTCGTTGGTGGCCAGTGCGGCCGGCCCCCCTCCCTCCCCTGTAGTTAACTCGTTGGTGGCCAGTGGGCCCCCCTCCCTCCCCTGTAGTTAACTCGTTGGTGGCCAGTGGGCCCTCTCCCCTCACTCCCCTTCCTAATTAAAATCTCCCCCCCTATCATTGGTGGCAGCGGAGAGTACCGATCGGAGTCCCAGTTTAATCGCTGGGGCTCCGATCGGTAACCATGGCAACCAGGACGCTACTGCAGTCCCGGTTGCCATGGTTACTTAGCAATTTGTAGAAGCATTATACTTAGCTGCGATGTCTGCGTCCGGCCAGGAGCTCCTCCTACTGGTAAGTGACAGGTCTGTGCGGCGCACAGTAGGAGGAGCTCCTGGCCGGACGCAGACATCGCAGCTCGGAGGTAAGTATAATGCTTCTACAAATTGCTAAGTAACCATGGCAACCGGGACTGCAGTAGCATCCTGGTTGCCTTGGTTACCGATCGGAGCCCCATCGATTAAACTGGGACTCCGATCGGTACTCTCCGCTGCCACCAACGGTCGTGTGCATGAGGCCTTATAAAAACATTTTTCACCTATGGTGATATGATTGGTCCTAAAAAATATTGCCGCTCAATTGTCCTGTTTTAATTATTCATGCGCCTAGGAATAATATTATGCATATAAAAAGTTTCCTCTGTGATTGATAGTCTTTGCAAAATGTAACCGGTCTCTTTATATATCCGCTAAATATTGTTGCAAACTTTAACCAGTCTTTTTTGTATCAATCTTTTTTGTATCTATAGGGAACTCTTGTATTAACATCCAGGTTAAATCGCTGTGACGAGAGGCCTTAGTAATATTTCTAGTGCAGTTCGTTATTTCCCCATTATCGTTGTGTAGCACATCAAGAATCTTTACCCACTGTAACTGTAACTTGCAGGGACTTGCGAATAAATCCGTAATCCACACTATATACCGGCGTCCCGGTTATGGAGTTGGTCGCGTCCCACGTGTCTTTCACCCCTGATTTCAAAGTCCAGTTTGGTGTGAAGATCACGTACCTTTCAGGCGCAGGTAAATTACGTCTTCAGGTCTTTTTTTAAATTAGGATAAGAAAGGGTTCCCTTTTCTTCAAAGTGCACTTAAGTTCATAGAAGCGGGGTATTTTTCCAAGGTCCTACGCCAGACACGTTTCGGGGAGATGCTGTCCCCTTCCTCAGTGTGGGACAGCATCTCCCCGAAACGCGTCTGGCGTAGGACCTTGGAAAAATACCCCGCTTCTACGAACTTAAGTGCACTTTGAAGAAAAAGGAACCCTTTCTTATCCTAATTTAAAAAAAGACCTGAAGACATCATTCACCTGCGCCTGAAAGGTACTTGATCTTCACACCAAACTGGAATTTGTTCCGGGTTATCGGGTCCCCAGAGACCTGAATAACCCGGAAACGCAGCAAACCGCAGGTCTGAATTAACCTGCGGTTTGCTGCGATCGCCAATGGGGGGGAGGGCACAGGACCCCCCCGTCGCATTGTCCTAGGGTGCCTGCTCAATGATTTGAGCAGGCACCCAGTCCGCGCGGCGGTGATCGGAACTACTCAGGACGTACAGGTACGCCCTGTGTCCTTAAGTACCAGGACATCAGGGCATACCTGTATGCCCTATGTCCGGAACAGGTTAAAGGGGTGTTACACTGGTGTCCCTTCAAGCAGGCACGGGCGCCTCATCCAGACCCACTTGCCCTCCTCTGGCCACTAGCAGAGGTCCCAACCGCCGGAGTCCCACATGTCCTGCACTTCTTTGCCAGGTCTCTCAGATATATCAATAGGGCTTGCACTCTCTCTGTCTCTTAGAGGGCTAGTGCACGCACCCTTGTCATCACCAGCCAATGGCTGGCCACCTCAGGATACTTAAGGCACCTTCCCCTATGGGAGGATGCTTAAGCATTAGGTCATCTAACTTGCTAGTTCCCTGCCAATATGTGCTTTTCTGTTTGCCTGTGTACCAACCTCTGCTTGTTTTGACCCTCCACGTGCCTGTCCTGACCACCACCTGTTCCTGACTATAAGTGTATGCTTTGAATATGGGTACATCCTTTGAATACATACTGCTGGGTTCTGGCTCCATTGCTGCCCCACCGGCTCTGCAGGTCCCGGGTCTCTCTGCATCAACTTTTGACATCGGCTCATGTGACCACTGCAGCTAACGACTGGCTGCAGCGGTGATGTTTTACGTGACCCAATGATATGATGTATGGCATGCAAGTTGCCGCTGCTGCCAGTCATTAGCTGCTGCGGTCACATTACCCAGCATCAAATCATATATTGATGCTGGAAGACCCGGGACCTGCAGAACTGGTGATGCAGCAATGGAGCCAGAACCCAGCAGCTGGGATCAGGTAAGTATGACTACCACTGAGGGCAGGGGCGTAAACAGAAATCATTGGGCCCCATAGCAAAAAATTTAATTGGACCCCATGCCCGTTCCTAGTCCCTCCCACTATGCGCCCTGGCTCCTCTCACTACCCTCCCTAACTTCTCCCCTGCCCCACCTCATGCAGAAGTATTTTGTTCTACAAAATGGCAGTACTCATGCTGGAACCCAACAGACCCATTATAGTGATGGGATCTGGTAGGTTCTGGCGGTGTTCAGCATATATTGACAAGAATCTGGGGCATTACATGATGTAATACCACCCAACTTTCCTGCTGTCCAGCATGACACATGCACAGAGACATGAAAAAAGTTTGAGGAAGTGAGTGCCCCCCTTCCCCCATCATCTGTGTCATGCAGGACTGCTGGGAGACACTGACATTACTTGCTATCCTGCATGACACATGTGCAGAGACACGAGTCTCTGGGAAAGCTGAGTGAACCCCTCCCCCCTACCTTTCAATGTTCTTATTATCTGCATTTATGCCTTGCAGGATAGCAGGAAATCTGAGTGACATTACATGATGTAATAGCACCCAGCTTTTCTGCTGTCCTGCATGGAACATGTGGAGAAACATGCGAATAGTCTGAGAAAGCTGAGTAACACAACTCCCACCTACCCTCATATCTTCTCATGCCTCTGCACTTGTGCCATGCAGGACATCAGGAAAGCAGAGTCACATTACATAATGTAGTGACAACCAGCTTTCCTCCTGTTCTGAATGGCATATGTGCAGAGGAATAGCCTAGGAAAGCTGAGTGACCCCCCCCCCCTCCACACATACACCTCTGCACTGTCCTCACCTACAAGTCGTCACTTACTTCATTACTGGTGGGGTTGTGGCAAGCCAGAGGAATCAGGCGTGGTGAAACTAGCAGGCGGGAGGCGGAGCTAGCAGGCGGGAGACGGGGATAGAAGGCGTGGCTAGCAGATGGGAGACCGTTAGGAAGATAGACGGGGCGGGGACTCTCCTCCACTGCGGGCCCCCCTTCCTTACGGGCCCCATAGCAGCTGTGTGGTCTGCCTATATGGTGGTCTGCCTGCGGGTCTGGCCACGCTGTGGGGACTATAGAAAAGGTTCACAAAGGTGAAAAACCCCTTTAAAGTTATTGTACAGCGATCGTACATAGAGCTGAAATTTGTTAATGCCACAGGAAACCACTCTTTCTCTGTGATGTAAGACCTGTGTTCATTGTCTACTTCTCACCACTGTTCAACTTAACCTGTTTCGGACACATGACGTACCGGTATGGCATGTTGTCCTGGTACTTAAGGACACATAACGTACTGGTACGTCATGTATAGTTCCGATCACCGCCGCCTGTGAACCCCCCGGGTCGGCAATCGCAGCAAACCGAAGGTCAATTCAGACCTGCGGTTTGCTGCGTTTCCGGGTTATTCAGGTCTTGGGGACCCGATAACCCGGAACAGGATGGTGATCGGTGGTGTGATAATACACCACCAATCACCATCCTGCGATCCTGAGAGGTGATGGTGACATCACCTCTCAGGATCGCTCTCATTAGTCGGCTGGGCGGGTGGGAGGTTCAAATACCGCAGCACTCCTCTCCTCCTCCTTTTGTGTCCGGGAGCCAAGGAGAGAGGAGTGCTGCACGTCGTGCACGATCTCCAGCCAGCACCCCCATCTGTGCCCCAGCACCCCCCAGGTATTTAGGGAAAGGTTAGGGAAAGGTTGGGTTAGGCAGGGATAATCAGGGAAAGTTAGTGAGAAAAAAAAACAATATAACAAAATAATAGCAAAGACAGGTGCACTCTGCGGTCTTACTAAACTCTCAAACTGATTTTAAAATTGAGAGATTAGCCAACATATCCTATGGTGTAGGACATGTCTGAGCCCGAGCACCGCGCCAAGGTTTCTTAAGTAGCTCGGGGACCTAACACTCACCTACCTGTGCCGTATGGGCAATACCAGGAGCCAGTGGGCAAATTACAGGAGCGTGAGGCTGACTCACAAACAACTCACCAGTTACCTCCAGCATGTAACCATGCTAGCAATGGGAGGAGGGAGGAGTCTGCGAGTCCCACTCAAGGCTGGCTGATAAGGCCCAGGCCTCACAGGTGCACCTAAATGTAGCCTGTAGATGGAAAGCAGGCACATTTAAATTGGAGTTTATACACCTCCAGGCATCTCTATAAATACAAACTGAAAAGAATGGCGTGGCATTAAACAAGCAGGAAGTGCTCAAACCCACATGCAGTTGTACATATATATAGAGGAGCAAATCCTGCACTTGTGGCCTGTTGCTAATGACGATCCCCAGCAAAAATGCATACAGTGGAGGATGCCCGCAGCGAACCACAAGTACCACAATAGACATCCTACACAAGATAGCAATTATGTGGATGTGATAATTAATATAGCAATATAACAAAATAATAGCAAAGACAGGTGCACTCTGCGGTCTTCCTAAACCCTCAAACTGATTTTAAAATTGAGAAATTAGCCAACATATCCTACGGTGTAGGACATGTCTGAGCCCGAGCACCGCGCCAAGGTTTCTCAAGTAAATTACAGGAGCATGAGGCCGACTCACAAACAACTCACCAGTTACCTCCAGCATGTAACCATGCTAGCAATGGAAGGAGGGAGAAAAATAAATAAATATATTTTTGTTGCCCCCCCCCACAACAGTTTTTTGGGCGCAAGCAATTCCTATTTTATTTGTGCGTACGCTGACTGTGGCCGGCACTCTTATCGTCCGGCCACTGTTAGCGCATCGCACACCCCACCGCTGATCAACTTCGGACGGTTGATCAGCGATTTCGAATTTTTTTTTTCTCCACATTTTTTGCCCCCTTTTTAGTTAGTCTTTTTTTTTTTTTGTCTATTAGGTTTAGGGTGAGTTCGCGAACACCCGTGCCCGCACACACATGCACACCAAATAAAGTTTAACACGCACGCATGCACGCACACACACACACACACACACTCCCCTATGGCCCGCCGGATGTTCTTGGCCGAGGAGGCATACGCCCAGCTTGCCTCCGAGTCCGAGAGTCCCAGTGAGGACGAGGATGACCCCACTTTCCTGTTGTCATCCGCGTCCTCCTCATCATCTAGTGATGATGATGAGCCCCCAAGGCGGCGGAGACGCCGTCAGGAGGAGCAAGGGGACCGCCATGCTAGGGACCCTGTGGCCCACCCTAGTACGAGCAGCTCTGGGGCTCGTACTAGTTTTCCGGCCCACCAGTTAAATCCACCGGAGCCCCCTGCCGGTGAAATAGTCTGGTGTACCCCAGAGCGTTTTGAGACCGTGATTCCTGATTTTGTAGGCCAACCAGGAATCCAGATTTCCACAGTGGGCTTCACTGAATACGGCTACTTTAGTCTTTTTTACAGTGACCACTTTGTAAATCTAATAGTGGAGCAAACGAACCTGTACGCCCAACAGTTTGTTGCTCAACACCCGGGCTCCTTTTTGGCTAGGCCCGGTGGCTGGACTCCGGTCAGTGCAGCCGAGAGGAGGACATTTTGGGGCCTCGTGCTGCACATGGGCCTAGTCAAGAAACCTAGTGTCAGGCATTACTGGAGTGGGGACGTCCTCGACCAGACTCCACTTTACAGTACGGCCATGACACGCTCCCAGTTTGAGGCCATCCGGAAATGCCTGCATTATTCAGATAATGCAGCATGTCCCCCCCAAGGTGATCCTGCCTATGACCGCCTGTACAAAATCAGGCCGGTCATCGATCACTTTGGGGCCAAAATTGTGCAGGCCTATGTACCTGGAAGGGAGGTCACGGTTAATGAGTCTCTCATTGCGTTCAAGTGGAGACTCCTTTTCCGCCAAAATGTTTCCTCTAAGCGGGCGAGGTATGGCGTGAAGCTGTACAAACTTTGTGAGAGTACCTCAGGGAACACTTACAAGTTTCGTGTGTATGAGGGGCGAGATTCCCGTATTCAACCCCCAGAATGTCCCCCCACTCTGGGTGTTGGAGGGAAACTTGTGTGGGACCTTATGCACCCACTGCTAGATAAGGGTTACCACCTGTACGTGGATAACTTTTATACTAGTATCCCCTTGTTCCAGTCCCTCGCTGCCAGATCCACGTCCGCTTGTGGGACCGTGCGGAAAAATCAACGCGGCCTCCCTGCCCACCCCCTCCAGGTACCTATCCCGGGGGTGAGACCTGTGCTCTTACCACTGAAAACCTGTTGCTAGTCATATATAAGGACAAGAGGGATATCCTTGTACTGTCCACAATTCATGGTAACAGCATCACCCCTGTCCCTGTGCGAGGTACCGCGGCAACGGTCCTCAAGCCCGATTGTATCGTCGACTACAATCGGTATATAGGAGGAGTTGATCTCTCTGATCAAGTCCTCAAGCCATATAACGACATGCGCAAAACCCGGGCATGGTACAAAAAAGTTGCGGTCTACTTGGTGCAGGTTGCCTTGTACAACTCTTTTGTGCTGTCCCAGGGCCCTGGCAACACAGGGACATTCCTTCAGTTCTATGAGGCAGTCCTCAAGGACCTGATCTTTTCTGACCGGGAAAGAGCAGGCCGGAGTACCTCGGGAACTGGAGGCGTCCGGATCGTCCCTGGCCAACACTTTCCAGGTGTGGTCCTCCATACTGGAAAGAAGGGACGGACTTAAAAATTGCAGAGTGTGTCACAGGAGGGGGATACGGAAGGACACCACTACTTAGTGTGACACGTGCCCCGATCATCCGGGCCTCTGCATTATTGGTTGCTTCAGGGAGTACCACACTTCCATGAAGTACAAAATTTATATCCCAATTTAGCCACTGACAATCTGATAAAAAACTGGTTCTCAGACTTGAGACACCAAAACTAAAAAAAAAAAAATTCTAAAATACTATTTAGTAAAACGAAAATAAATAATAAAAAGTAGACATATTAGGTATTGCAGCGTCCGTAAGAATCTGCTCTATAAAAATACCCCCCCGAACCCCACGGTCAAAAAAAATAAATAAAAACGGTGCAAAAAAAAGTTTTTTTCGGTCACCTTACATCACAAAAGTTGTAATAGCAAGCGATCAAAAAGTCATATGCCCCCCAAAATAGTGCCGATAAAACTGTCCTCTCATCCCGCAAAAAATGAGCCCCTACCTAAGATAATCGGCTAAAAACTTTTAAAAAATGACTCTTAGACTATGGAGATACTAAAAAGTATTTTTTTTGTTTATAAAAAGATAATATAGTGTAAAACATAAATACATAAAAAAAAAAATAGACATATAAGGTATCGCCGCGTCCGTAAGAATCTGCTCTATAAAAATACCCCCCTAACCCCTCAGATGAACACGGCAAAAAAAAAAAAAAAACTGTGCAAAAAAAGGTCTTTTTTGTCACCTTATATCACAAAAATTGCAATAGCAAGCGATCAAAAAGTCATATACCCCCCCAAAATAGTGCCAATAAAACCTTCCTCTCATCCCGCAAAAAATGAGCCCCTACCTAAGATAATCGGCTAAAAACAAAAAAAATAAAAGATTAAATATAGGACAACACAAACAAATCACATACTCAAAAATAAAAAGTAAATAAACATCACTAGCCTAAATGCAGTGGAGACTCCATCGATCATGCTATAACACATGGATGTCTACCACGTTATAACACATGACCGACACCCCAGGGTGTACAAGAGATAGGGCAAATCAATACTTGCATGCTACCTAGGATGAAGTTCTTCGTAGAGGCTCCTGAAATGTATGTGTGCCACAGAGTTTAAACCTGTTAGCCCCTCCTCCAGTGTGCAGCACACATGTCTGTGAGATCACTCAGGAATGTGGTCTTATCAGCACCATGGGGAATGGGTACTACATCACAAGGCACATCATTACACAGAATGGTAATAATAACAGGAAACAGAATTAAAGGGACAGAACCAATTAGTACTTAAAAATATCCTTAAAATACAGTTAGATATACTGTGCTTACAAGTCACTTTTCCTTACTTCATCATATAGTAAGCTTTTAAGCATTTAATTTTGTTAATTACTTAAAAGAACACCACGGACTGAAATGATACACTGAGTTAAGTCTGGCATAGGGTCTGAAGGGACTGTGCATAACCTCGGAAATTTCTTTTTGGTTTCTCTGAATCCCTATGTCCCCTGGAGCTCTACACTATGTGCAGCTGTTATTTTATCTTGCATCTGAAGATAGGAGTATTAATTTAGAAGAAATCTTCCTAGTTGTCATTGTGTTATTGGAAGAATACCGCCATGTACACATGAACTGTATAACCACAATCCATAACAATGCATGTTCTATCTTAACAATTGTTGAGTGATGACAAGCTGATCATAGCAGAGGGTAATAGCGGCAGTAGTTATAAGGGCTATGTCAAGAAAGGTCTGCCACTCTTCAACATCATCTTGTCCGTTTTCCACATAAATGCACCTGGGATCATCATTATCACGATCTGACAATATACTCTTTCCTCTCTCTCCTCCTTACACTCCTTATGTGTTAATGCATGTGTTCATACACTAAGATGACAGTTGTAGACAAGGTGGTGAAAGGCAGAACAGCAGTATTGTAAGCAGAAAGTAATTTTTTTTTCCTCTTCTTTAAAATGGAGACAATGTCCCAGATTTACTAATGTGTGTATGTGTAAAATCTGTCAAAAAAATTGCACAATTTCTGTGTATCGCTGGGTCTATCCCTGCATCACATTACCATCCATCCTGAGCCCCTGTGATAAATCTGGAACAGGTCTAGACAGCTAAGTTTATATAATCTATAGGATTAGTAAACTGCCGCACTGTATTATATTTTACCACATATTCAGCAATAAAGTACTGTATTTTTGGACTATAGGATGTACCCCAGGATTAGACAACAGAAAATTAAAAAAATATATATTTTCTACTTATTAAACCTTCCCTGGTAGTTTAATGAAATGGCGAGGGTTTGGGGTTTAGCATAGAGGGGGTTAAAGGTTTTGGTCAGCTTCTGTCAAACTTAATATATCATTTGCTGACAACTGAAACAGCAATGGCACATGTCAGGGGCGTTGCTAGGTTAAAACATTTGGGGCCTGGACCCCTGATGTTTTGTCCCAGGCCCCCAATGTCCTGCCTGCCAGCTAGATGCAACTGTATTTCTGTCTTCAGGACGCCAATGCTATTGAATCAGATGCACTGGAAGAGCTGAAAGACCTATGGTGACATCACAGGTCATATGACCAATAAAACAGGCAGTGGTTGAGAGGGACCTCTGATGATGATGTCACCATCATGTGACCAGTGCAGGAGAGCATTGAAGAGGAGAAGTCCTGGAGAAAGAAGCTTTGGTGATGTCTGCTACATGAGAAGAGGTAAGTGAAGGGAGAGGCAGAGCAATGCTGGGAGTTGTGGTTATTTAACTGGGACTGCATGTTAGGGGTTAAGGGAGGGATGTTATTTACATGGAACTGTATTGGAGGTGGCTGGGGAAGGAGTCATGTTATTTACATGGAACTGTATGTTTGAGAGGGCTGGGGGAGAGAACCATAGTTTTTCTTTCCGATTGTCAGTGGCTAAATTGGGGAAGGGGAATATAAATTTAGTACTCCATAGAAGTGTGGTACTCCGTGAGGCAACCGTCAATGCAGAGGCCCGGATGATCGGGGCACGTGTCACACTGAGTAGTGGTGTCCCCTCCTGTGACACACTCTGCAATTTTTGGGGGTCCGTCCCTTCTTTCCAGTATGGGGGACCACACCTGGAAAGTGTTGGCCAGGGACGAAATGGGCACCTCCAGTTCCCGAGGTACTCCGGCCTGCTCTTTCCCGGTCAGAAAAGATCAGGGCCTTGAGGACTGCCTCATAGAACTGAAGGAATTTCCCTGTGTTGCCAGCGCTCCGGGACAGCACAAAAGAGTTGCACAAGGCAACCTGTACTAAGTAGACCACAACTTTTTTGTACCATGCCCGGGTTTTGGGGGACATTCTAGGGGTTGAATACGGGAATCTCGCCCCTCGTACACACGAAACTTGTAAGTGTACCTTTAGGTACTCTCACAAAGTTTGTACAGCTTCACGCCATACCTCGCCTGCTTTGAGGGAACATACTGGCAGAAAATGAGTCTCCCCTTGAAAGCAATGAGAGACTCATTAACCGCGACCTCCCTTCCAGGTACATAGGCCTGCACAATTTTGGCCCCAAAGTGATCGATGACCGGCCTGATTTTGTACAGGCGGTCATAGGCTCCTGGACACAAAAGGAGGAAGAGAGGAGCGCTGCAGTAATTTGAATGGCCCGCCCGCCCCAGCCGACCAATCAGAGCCGATCCTGAGAGGTGATGTCACCATCACCTCTCAGGATCACAGGATGGTGATTGGTGGTGTATTATCAAACCACCGATCACCATCCTGTTCCGGGTTATCTGGTCCCCAGAGACCTGAATAACCCAGAAACGCAGTAAAACTCAGGTCTGAATTGACCTGCGGTTTGCTGCGATCGCCGACGGGGTGGCGGGGGGGCGGCGCATTGTCCTAAGGTGCCGCGCGGCGGTGATCGTAACTACTCAGGACGTAAAGGTACGCCCTGTGTCCTTAAGTACCAGGACATCAGGGCGTACCTGTATGCCCTATGTCCGGAACAGGTTAAAGGGGTGTTACACTGGTGTCCCTTCAAGCAGGCACGGGCGCCTCATCCAGACCCACTTGCCCTCCTCTGGCTACTAGCAGAGGTCCCGACCGCCGGAGCTCCACATGTCCTGCACTTCTTTGCCAGGTCTCTCCGATCTAGTGCACGCACCCTTGTCATCACCAGCCAATGGCTGGCCACCTCAGGATACTTAAGGCACCTTCCCCTATGGGAGGATGCTTAAGCATTAGGTAATCTAACTTGCTAGTTCCCTGCCAATATGTGCTTTTCTGTTTGCCTGTGTACCAACCTCTGCTTGTTTTGACCCTCCACTGCCTGACCTGAACTGTCACGTGAACTCTGCCTGTCCTGACCACCATCTGTTCCTGACTATAAGTGTATGCTTTGAATATGGGTACATCCTTTGAATACATGCTGCTGGGTTCTGACTCCATTGCTGCCCCACCAACTCTGCAGGTCCCGGGTCTCTCTGCATCAACTTTTGACATCGGCTCATGTGACCACTGCAGCTAACGACTGGCTGCAGCGGTGATGTTTCACCCATGTGTTACGTGACCCAATGATATGATGTATGGCATGCAAGTTGCCGCTGCTGCCAGTCATTAGCTGCTGCGGTCACGTTACCCAGCATCAAACCATATATTGATGCTGGAAGACCCGGGACCTGCAGAACTGGTGGTGCAGCAATGGAGCCAGAACCCAGCAGCTGGGATCAGGTAAGTATGACTACCACTGCGGGCAGGGGCGTACACAGAAATCATTGGGCCCTATAGCAAGAATTTAAATTGGACCCCATGCCCGTTCCTAGTCCCTCCCACTATGCGCCCTGGCTCCTCTCACTACCCTCCCTAACTTCTCCCCTGCCCCACCTCATGCAGACCTCAGCCGTGTTAGCCTCCCCCCCATATCAAAATTTTTGAACAAAACATATGCAGTTGGTTAGATCTTTGTTAGATCAGGTTACATCAATTGTTGTTTGCGTTAGATCTCATACAGAAGTAGAGATATTAACAGTTATTTGCAGGGGGGCTAACCCGTCATCCGCCCCCCCTTATCAAAAAATTGACCAAACAATTAGCTATTTTGGAAGATATTTGTTAGATCAGGTATGATCAACTAGTTGTTTTGTTAGCTCTCACATAATTACAGACTTATTAAGTGATTAATGAGGGGGGGCTAGCCCCCCCACATGCAATTTTCAGGTATAATTTGATGCAGAGTAATAGGCCTTTGTTAGATCCGGTAAGATCAAGTGGTTTCAATGTTAGATCTCATATAATTACAGAGATATTTCACATGAAAACACAGATATTAGGTAGTATTAAATAGGGGGGCTAGCCCCCCACATGCAATTTTTTGTTAAAATTTGATTCAGGCTAACAGGCCTTCGTTAAATCCGGTAAGATCAAGTGGTTTCAATGTTAGATCTCATTTAATTACAGAGATATTTCACATAAAAACACAGATATTAGGTAGTATTAAATAGGGGGCTAGGATGCATCTTGGACTCCCAGGTCGCTGCTGGGAACGATGTTGTCCGAGTAGTACGCCACTTTTACAGACTGACAATAATAAACACAAAACCAAAGATAAAATCTATTTTAGAGGAAAAATTTTTAGGAAACATTCTTTCCTGTATATTTACTTTAATATATAGAGTGCAAGTGCTGCCAACAATTTCAAGGAAGAGACACTCCAATACAACCTGTATATCACATAAAGTTGAGCCTTATTCACATTGTGGTACAATTGTTCAGGTAGTGGGACTCCTACACACAAAAAGTCTATGCACTAAGTGAAAGGGCTGCCAAAAATTACAAGGAACCGGCACTCGAATACACCCTTTATTACACATAAAGGAGGGCTTCATACACACCCTTGAAAAATTATGATTGATGGCCTGCTGGTGACCCTCAAAAACATTACGGATGAGGGTCTGCTGCTGAGCTGACCATCTAAAACATTAGGGGCGAGTGCCTGCTGCTGAGCTGAACATCTAAAACACTAAGGGCGAGTGCATGCTGCTGATCTGACCATCTAAAACATTATGGATGAGGGCCTGCAGGTGACCCTCTAAAACATTAGGGGCGAGGGCCTACTGCTGATCTGATCATCTAAAACAGGCATGGCCAACCTGTGGCTCTCCAGCTGTTGTAAAACTACAATTCCCACCATGCCCTGCTGTAGGCTGATAGCTGTTGGCAGTCCAGGCATGCTGGGAGTTGTAGTTTTGCAACATCTGGAGAGCCTCAGGTTGGCCATCCCTGATCTAAAACATTAGGGGTGAGGGTCTGCTGCTGAGCTGACCCTCTATATCATTAGGGGTGAGGGTCTGCTGCTGAGCTGACCCTCTAAAACATTAGGGTCGAGGGCCTGCTGCTGATCTGACTATCTAAAACATTAGGGGTGAGGGTCTGCTGCTGAGCTGACCATCTAAAACACTAAGGGCGAGTGCATGCTGCTGATCTGACCATCTAAAACATTATGGGTGAGGGCCTGCAGGTGACCCTCTAAAACATTAGGGGCGAGGGCCTACTGCTGATCTGATCATCTAAAACATTAGGGGTGAGGGTCTGCTGCTGAGCTGACCCTCTATATCATTAGGGGTGAGGGTCTGCTGCTGAGCTGACCATCTAAAACATTAGGGGCGAGGTTCTGCTGCTGAGCTGACCATCTAAAACATAAGGGCGAGGGCCTGCTACTGATCTGACTATCTAAAACATTAGGGGCGAGGGCCTGCTGCTGATCTGACTATCTAAAACATTAGGGGCGAAGGCCTGCTGCTGATCTGACCATCTAAAACATTATGAGCGAGGGCCTGCTGTTGACCCTGTAAAACATTAGGGGTGAGGGTCTGCTGCTGATCTGACCATCTAAAACATTAAGGGCGAGGGCCTGCTACTGATCTGACCATCTAAAAGAGCCTGCTACTGATCTGACCATCAAAAACATTAGGGGCAAGCGTCTGCTGCTAAGCTGACCCTCTAAAACATTAGGAGCGAGGGCCTGCTGCAGATCTGACCATCTAAAATATTAGAGGCGAGGGCCTGCTGCTGATCTGACCATCTAAAATATTAGGGGTGAGGGTCTGCTGCTGATCTGACCATCTAAAACATTAGTGGCAGGGGCCTGCTGCTGATCTGACCATCTAAAATATTAGGGGTGAGAGTCTGCTGCTGAGCTGACCATCTAAAACAGGGGTGGCCAACCTTACAGACACAAAGAGCCAGAAAAAAAAATCGTATGACTGCCAAGAGCCACAAGCTATCCGTTTACACAAATATGCGTGCACACGACAGTATTACTGCAATTGAGTTATCAAACATTTAAAAGTGCATTTAAACCACCTTTCCTACCTGTAGTGTAGACCGCTTTAGTGAGAATTCTGGCAATCTTTGTTTTTCACAATGTGTTTCAAGATTTCTCAGATGACACCCTCATGCTCAGATGACCGCCTCATGCACAGATGACACCCCTCATGTACAGATGACATCCTTATACACAGATGACATCCTTATGCACAGATGACCGCCCATGCTCAGATGACACCCTTATGCACAGATGACCGCCCATGCTCAGATGACCGCCTTATGCTCAGATGACCGCCTTATTATCAGATGACGCCCCATGCTTAGATGACGCCCCATGCTCAGATGACCGCCTTATCAGATGACGCCCCATGCTCAGATGACACCCCATGCTCAGATGACCACCCTATGCTCAGATGACCACCTTATTATCAGATGACGCCACATGCTCAGATGACCGCCTTATTATCAGATGACGCCCCATGCTCAGATGACGCCCCATGCTCACATAACGCCCCATGCTCAGATAACCCCCTATGCTCAGGTGACCGCCTTATTATCAGATGACGCCCCATGCTCAGATGACACCCCATGCTCAGATGACACCCCATGCTCAGATGACCACCCTATGCTCAGATGACCGCCTTATTATCAGATGACGCCCCATGCTCAGATGACACCCCATGCTCAGATGACCACCCTATGCTCAGTTGACTGCCTTATTATCAGATGACGCCCCATGCTCAGATGACACCCCATGCTCAGATGACCACCCTATGCTCAGATGACCACCCTATGCTCAGATGACCGCCTTATTATCAGATGACCGCGCCATGCTCAGATGATTTTTAGTGTCTTATGTGAACACTGGGAGGTTTATTTTGTGGGTCTGATGAGGATTTGGGGGTCTTATCTGAGCTCATACTACCCCCATGTCACATAAGACCCCCAGAACAGTACTTTAATAAAATAAAACTGTGTAGGAGGCTTATCCTACCTCTGCTGCTGCTGCTCTGAAGACTGTGGCGACCTCTCCACAGTGACCTGACGTGCACAGCATCAGGTCAGAGCGCGGGCCTGCATGTATTAAGGAGGGGGGGTGCCGCCACCAATGACAACCTTTAATACAGATACAGGAGGCGGGTGTCGGCAGAATCACATAGCCGACACCTGGCCTCTATGCTGCGTTCATTGGTGGCAGTGGAAACAGCCCCTCCCCTCCTCTTCCCCTCTGCATTCTCATTGGTGGCAGCGGCAGCAGCACAGGGGGGAGGAGGGGACTGCTTTCTTCTTCCTTCTCCCCTGTGCTGCTAATATTTTGAAACCTGCGACATCCCTGGCCCGCTCCTCTCTGCGAGCCGCATATGTAGAGCGGTCTGCGCTCCTCTGAGATCCGCAAGTGAAGGTCCAAGGAGCCGCATGCGGCTCGCGAGCCGCGGGTTGGCCACCCCTGCTCTAAAACATTAGGGGCGAGTGCCTGCTGCTGATCTGACCATCTAAAACATTAGGGGCGAGTGCCTGCTGCTGATCTGACCATCTAAAACATTAGGGCTGAGGGTCTGCTGCTGATCTGACCATCTAAAACATTAGGGCTGAGGGTCTGCTGCTGATCTGACCATCTAAAACATTAGGGCTGAGGGTCTGCTGCTGATCTGACCATCTAAAACATTAGGAGCAAGGGCAGCCTAATAAGCATGTTAATATGATGGAGGTGGAGGACGAGAAAAGGAAGATTGATCCATATACCCTTTTTTGTGGTGGAAGGGGTGCATGGGAATACAGTGTATTCAATACATCATAAAAGCAACATTTAAAGTGCCTTTATGTTGAGCCGCTTTCCTCTGGTGGAGTAGAGAAGTCAGGGGCAAGCCAGGCCTTGTTCATTTTGATAAGATTCAACCTGTCAGCATTTTCAGTTGACAGGCGGATGCGCTTATTAGTTATTATGCCCCCAGCAGCACTAAATACCCGCTCTGACAAAACGCTGGCGGCAGGGCAGGCCAGCACCTCCAAGGCATAGAGCGTCAGTTCGTGCCACGTGTCCAGCTTGGATACCCAATAGTTGTAAGGCAAAGATGGATCACTGAGGACGCTGACACGGTCTGCTACGTACTCTTTCACCATCTTCCAAAACTTTTCCCTCCTTGTGACATTAGGCCGCGCATCAGGGTGAGGGTGCTGGCGGGGTGTCATGAAACTGTCCCAGGCCTTGGAGAGTATTGCCCTGCCTCTGTTGGAACTGCTGTGTGTTCCCCTCGTCTCCAGTGTTCCCTCTAAGCTGCGCGGGTGGGTGGCCGCGCAGCAATTATTGTGGCCCCGCTCACAATTTTATAATGCCTGCTCACTCAGCCTACAGTGCGCCGCTAAGTTCGCTAACGCTGCTGGCAAAATGCCAGCACTTGACGTCAGACTCATCTGCGTGACGGCGCCGAAGTCCTCCTCGTAGTCTTGTGCGGCTCAGCACAGTGGGGCGCCGCCTACCAGCTACCACGTATTGCTACTTCTGCCTCCTCCTTCTTTTTGCAGGAAGAGGAGGACTGAGCAGCAGCAGGGAGTAAGGTGCGGTAGTGGCGGCGGCGGCGCCATCTTAGAGCCAGGCCAGAGGCACACGCTAGAGTGAGACTGAGTTTCTCTTATGGGCTACCTACAATAAGTAAAATCCTAGAAACCATCATTGATTTCTGAACTGGTCTCTCCTGGTATTTCTAGTGTTAACTCGTGACAAGAAGTGGAGAACAGCGGGGGACAATAGTAGCACTAGTAGACTACTAGTGCCACTATTGTCCCCCGCTGTTCTCAGTGCCACTATTGTCCCCCGCTGTTCTCCACTTCTTGTCACGATAACACTCTAGAAATACCAGGAGAGACCAGTTCAGCGATCAATGACGGTAGAATGTCAGTAGTAGGGGAGAACACTAAACAATCTTAGTTATTTTTAATCCTATAGGCTAGAGTGAGTGAAGTGAATGAGTCTCTCTGGCCTAGCCTGATAGTGATAAGTCCTTCATGTGGGCAGCAGGAGCTGTGTCTGTGTTACCTAAGAAAGCAATGAAAACAGCATGTACTGTATGGGAGGTTTTATCACAGCAGACTAGCCAATGCAAAACAAGGGAATGATGGTTGGCGCCGCCATCTTAGAGAGGCTAAAGTGAGTCTCTCTGGAACAGCATTGCATTCCCTTCAGGTTTGACAACATTGCTTGTCTCAGCCAATGAAAATGGGGGGAAAAGTAACATATATAACTATATACAACAGGAGATGCCCTGGGTTATACCAGCATGTTCCATATCCCTGTATACAAGAAGATGTATTACTTATACCAGCTGTACATATATAATTATATACAGGAGATACCCGAGTTATACCAGCATGCTCCATATCACTATATACAAAAAGATGTATAACTTATACCAGCTTTACATATATAATTATATACAGGAGATACCCGAGTTATACCAGCGTGCTCCATATCACTATATACAAGAAGATGTATAACTTTTACCAGCTGTACATATATAATTATATACAGGAGATGCCCAGGTTATACCAACATGGTCCATATCACTATATACAAGAAGATGTATAAGTTAGACGTCCTAGCCAGTGTCAGGTTAGCACTTAGCAAGGTCTTTCTTCACTCCGCAGGAGACATTTTGTGTACGGTTTTTTATCACACTGTCCGTCCACTCCAGTAACTGTTTTATCTTGTCTTACTTAGTAGGCTAGATTTATTGTTTTGCCAATATGTCGGCAATGATCTCTTGTTTGATTGTCCTATCGCCCACCTTTGACTAAGCATTGCCCATCTCTAAGCCGACCCCGCTCAGCAACTGCCAAAGCTTAGAGGGAACACAGCTCGTCTCCCCTACTCGGTTGCCCAAGGAACTATGTACTCTGCCTCTAGAGTTGTAAGCTGGAAATTTTTAGAGTAATTTATCCACAAAGACCTTCTGGTATTGCACCATTTTGCTAGTCCTCTCCACCACAGGAATGAGAGATGATAAGTTTTCTTTGTAGCGGAGGTCGAGAAGGGGGAACAACCAGTAAACGGTGTTGGCCAAAATGCATATATAACGCGGGGGTCACGGGAAAGGCAGCCTAACATAAAGTCAGCCATGTGTGCCAGAGTCCCAACAGACAAGACTTCGCTGTCCTCATCAGGAGGATGACTCTCAATCTCCTCATCCTCTTCCTCCTCTTCGGCCCATCCACGCTGAACAGATGGAATAAACCTGCTATGGATACTACCCTCTGTAGCAGGGCAACCATCTCGGGCTCCTCCTCCTCATCATCCAATTTGCGCTGAGAAAACGAACAGAGGGTGGTCTGGCTATCACCCTGTGTACTGTCTTCCCCCATTTCCACCTGTTTCACATGCAAAGCGTCCGCCTTCATTGTGAGCAGCGAGCGTTTCAGTAGACACAAAAGTGGGATGGTTATGCTGATAATAGCAGCATCGCCGCTCACCATCTGTGTTGATTCCTCAAAGTTGCGAAAAACCTCACAGAGGTCTGACATCCATGCCCACTCGCCGCTTGTGAAGAGCGGAAGCTGACTGGAAAGGCGACGACCATGTTGCAGCTGGTATTCAACTACTGCCCTCTGCTGCTCACAAAGCCTGGCCAACATGTGGAATGTGGAGTTCCAGCACTTGCTCACGTCGTACAACAGTCGGTGAGCGCAATTGCAAGCGCTGCTGCAGCGTTGCCAGACCGGCGGCAGCTGTAGATGACTTTCGGAAATGGGCACAAACGCGGCGCACCTCCACCAGTAACTCAGGCAAATTGGGGTAGGTTTTGAGAAACCACTGAACCACTAAGTTGAACACGTGGGCTAGGCATGGTATGTGTGTGAGCTTGCTGAGCTCCAAAGCCGCCACCAAGTTACGGCCATTATCAGACACAACCATGACAGCTCAGTCTAGTCCCTTATACCCTGCCACAGCTCTGCGGCGGTGTGCGGTTTTTGTCACCTAAGCAAATTAGTTTCAGCATGACCTGTTACCACTTCCCCACTGCAGTGCTACACTATTTCCAGCTACTGACTGATGTCTGACTGGTGCTGCAAGATGAGAATTCTGAGGTGGAAGTGGAGGAGGAGGTGGAAGAGGAGAAGGGGGGATTTCAGCCACTAATGTAGGTGATGGCGGAAATCCTGATGGAAGTAGGCCCCGCAATCCTTGGCATCTTTAGCATCTGTGCCATCCCAGGGTACAACTTGCTCCCAGCCTCCACAACGTTCACCCAGTGTGCCGTCAGGGAAATGTAGCGTCCCTGGCCAAAAGCACTTGTCCATGTGTCAGTCGTTAAGTGGACCTTCCCAATAACTGTGTTGGTCAGGGCACGGGTGATGTTACGGGACACATGCTGGTGTAAGGCGGGGACGGCACACCGGGAAAAATAGTGGTGGCAGGGGACTGAGTAGCGAAGGATGGCCGCCGCCATCAGGCTGTGGAAAGCCTCTGTGTCCACAAGCCTAAATGGCAACATTTCCAGGGCCAGCAATTTGGAAAGGTGCGCATTTAGTGCTATGGCCTGTGGGTGGGTGGCTGGGTATTTGCTCTTTCGTTCAAAGGCCTGGGGTATGGACATCTGCACGCTGCACTGGGGCACAGAAGTGGATGTGCTAGATGATGGTGCTTGCGAAGGTGCAGGGCGGAAGACATCTGGGCCTGCGTCTTGGACAGGGGATTGGCCAAAACGTAACACAGGGGAAGAAGAGGCAGTGGTGTGACCTGCAGACACTGATTGTGGACCCAGGCATTCGGCCCACCTATTAGGGTGCTTTGATGCCATGTGGCGGATTATGCTGATGATGGCAAGGTTGCTAGTGTTAACGCCCCTGCTAATTTTGACACGGCACAGGTTGAAAATGACAATTCTTTTATCGTCCGTACTTTCCTCAAAAAAGCACCAGACTGCGGAACATCGACTCCTTGACAAGGGAGATTGCTGCAAGGGGGTGCTCCGCGGAACAGTTGTGGGCCTGTTTGGTGTGGCCTATACTGCTGTCCTCGCTCAGCTTGCCACCTTTCCAGGTTGGGTCATTGATTTCATTGTCCACCACCTCCTCTTCCACTTCCTCACTCTGGTCATCCTCCTGACTTGTTGACCTAACAAGAACCTCACTTATTGACAACTGTGTCTCATCCTCATCATGAACCTCTTGAGACACTAATTGCGGTTGACTTATTGGCAACTGTGTCTCATTATCATCATCCTCCTTGTGCGAAGACTCTCCATGGTGGGAGGAAGGAGGATCAGGGTTGAGGATTCTTTTGACTAGACTCTTGGCTACTGAAACTGGACTTTGTGGAAGACAGGGTGGTGCTTAACCGACTGGAAGCATTATCTGCTGCAATCCAACTGACCACCTGGTGGCACTGGTGTGACTTTGAGAGTGGTGTCCTGCGCCGCCCTGCAAACTGGGACATGAAGCTAGGTATCGTGGATGAGTGTGTTTCTTATGCTCTGGTAGCAGGCACAGTTTCACCGCCACAGCCTCTGCGTGCACCATCAGCATCACGGCAACTTCCCCGTCCCTTACTGCTAACCCTGAGTATATATGCTTGCAAGTATGTCACACGTACAGTAGCGCAGGTTTTGTAAGTGTATGCACAATTTTTTTTAACTGAATGTAACAGATATTTAGGATGGGCAAACGTTATACAGGAGATGTAGCGCAGGTAATGTCGCTGTCAACAGCGGCAAAAAAATTTAACTAAATGTCACTGATATTTAGGATGCGCAAATGTTATACAGGAGATGTAGCGCAGGTAATGTCGCTCTCACCAGTGGCAAAAAAAATTGACTGAATGTCACTGATATTTAGGATGTGCAAACGTTATACAGAAGATGTAGCGCAGGTAATGTCGCTGTCACCAGCGGCGAAGAAATGAAATGTCACAGATATTTAGGGTGCGCAAATATAACACAACAGATGTAGAAGAGGTTGTTTCACTGTCGGCAGCGGCTAAACAATTGCACACAATTTAGCGCAGGTTGCGCTAATTATATATATTGCAGGCAGATAAAACAATAGTCCTTAAAAGCCAACAGCCAATCACTGTATTGCCAGTAACTAACATGACTACGGCATTACAGTGACTGCCAGCACTTACCCGAACGTTTATTGGCTGCATAGCAGCCAACAAACATGCGGGGAGGAGACTCGAGCATCGTGCTCGAGCACACAAATCAAAATGGTTTTCGGACGAGCATGCGCGCCCAACACTAGTGTATACCTCTGAAGGAAGCCATACATTCGGTGTACACAGAAACACTAAAAAAAGTATTGCTAACTACAAGTAAGTAATCACAGGCCACACCATGTTACTATAACAACAGTGGTGGTTATGATGACATCACAGGGCACATGACATCACAGACACCATATGATGTCATAATCGGTGCAGAATGACCAAAGTTCTAAACCAGAACCATTTTGTGTCACTTGAGCTTGACAGTTTGAAGAGGACATATCCAGGTATGTAGGCCTTCACTCAATGCTAAGACCTCAGGCCATCGCATATCATGCAGCTGGAGGGTGTGCAGTGAAGTACAGAACTGCGCCATTAACCAGAACTATAGTTTAGGAGTGGCAACTGGGGCAAAGATCCCGGCTGGGGTGCAAACAAACCAATTGTCCATGGCCAGGCAATTCAGAAACGGGACTAGGGTAGCAAAATTCAACCCTTGGGTGAAAGTAAGCACAGATATATCTCTGCCATTAACCCCCCCAAAAATGTATAATAAATGTTCCTTGTTCTTACTTTATGAAAAATGTGAGCATTTGGGCACTTAGGGGGAGATTTATCAAACTGGTGTAAAGTAGAACTAGTATAGTTAACCAGAAACCAATCAGATTCCACCTTTCATTTTCCAAAGGAGATGTGAAAACTGAAAGGTGGAATCTGATTGGTTGCTATGGGCCACTAAGCCAGTTCTACTTTACACCAGTTTGATAAATCTCCCCCTTAGTTTTGTTCCTTCAAAAAGTGCAAAATATGGCATGTATGATCCTGGTCTTACGGAAATTATCCCATCTGGACAACCGCTTCTCTACATGAGAACTTCTTATCAATGGGGGATGTTACAGCCTCTCCAGGACACAGATTTTATTTCATGGCCCCTTACAAACTATGTAATACTATACATGAATGGCTGCCAACTGTCTGCAATGTGAAGGGCCTGTTTCAGAGAAAGTCCCTGCAAATTTGGGCCTTCCTGAGCCCAAAATGGGCAGGGCTAATGTAAGCCTTGACAATAAGTGGGTGGTCTTGGGCGGGTTTGGGGTGTTTAATCACTTCTCTAACTCTCCGCTGTCAGCTGCTTTGGGTCCTGTTGGATAAGGGGGTGACTAGGGACTAGTAGGTTATTGCTGCCAGGAAGCCCAGTGTGGAATCCTGTGTAAGCCTTTAGCACATGGAGCAGTAGTTGATACATAATGAAGCTAAATGATCCCTTTAAATAAGAGCCATGACATTTACCAATATATATTGTGGCTCTTACACGCCGTGCTGTGATGTAGTGCTATACAGGTGCAGTACTAGAAAGATTTTCCTGACACTGGTACTTTTACAAATCTGAGACGGTGATCATGTACTTGAATGTTTGGCTGGCAGCTATGATGAGATCACAAGGCTGATGACATCATAGACACCACATGACATGACAGCATTACACCCCATGACATCACACCTGCTACAGAATGTACAAAATTCTAATTCAGAATCATCTTGGGTCATTTCAGCTTTAAAGCTAGAAGAGGACAAGTCCACGCAGAAGAGGACACTTCACTTAGTGCTATAGATTGTAAGAGATTGTTAGACTGTAAGATCTGAGGAGCAGGCCATGAATTGTATATTAGATTGTAAGCTCTTCGGAGCAGAGTTTCTACTGTATATTAGATTGTAAGCTCTAAAGATCAGGGCATGTACTGTATATTAGACTGTAAGCTCTTAGGAGCAGGGCATTCATTGTATCTTAGATTGTAAGCTCTTAGGCTACATTAACACGTCCGTGGTGTGTTGCGGACCTGCAAATTGCGGGTCCGCAACACACCAGCCCGTCACCCCCATTGAAATGCCTATTCTTGTCCGCAAGCTGCTGACAAGAATAGGACATGCTCTATCTTTTTGCGGAGCTGCGGACCCAAAATCGGGTCCGCGCTCCGCAATTGCGGCTGCAGACAGCACACTGTGTGCTGTCCGCAACCATTCTGTCCCCATAGAGAATGAATGGGTCCGCACCCATTCCGCAAAATTGCGGAAAGGATGCGGACCCATTTTGCTGACGTGTGAATGGAGCCTTAGGAGCAGGTTGTTTCTTTCTTTCCAGGGTCAGCTCTCCGGAGCTTTATATTACATACATATATACAGCAATATGCAGCAGGGCAGATCTAATCCAGGGAGAAATCCGATCGCCACATCTGGGGTCAGGAAGGAATTTTTTTCCCCCCTGAGGTAGAACTCTCCGGGGGGTTTGTTCGCCTTCCTCTGGATCTTTGGATCTGGTGGCTCTCATCTCAGGACAGTGGTGGACTGGTCTGAATGACCGCAGCTAGTCCTGTGGTCTCCCCCGGGCCTGACCTGAGAGTCACTGTGATCCCTGATTAATTAAAGGGCCAGTAATATTTTATTACAATGTTGCTTATTGCTATTCCAATAAAAAAAAAATGGAAAAACAATATTTTGTGGTGTTTGTCTTTTGTCTGGATTTTGTCCTCAAACAGAGACTATTATGAGAGTGATTGTTGCCGCTTAATCTTCTAGAACTAGACTTAGCTCCTTATTAAGTATATAATAATGTGTATCATCCCCTAAACACATGGGGGCAGCTGCTGCCGGATCAGGAAGTATAGAGGACTCCAATATAATAAAGTATATGATCTCCTAAACACATGGCGGCAGCTGCTGCAGGACCAGGAAGTATAGAGGACTCCATTATAATAAAATGCATCATCCCCTAAACACATAGGGAAAGCTGCTGCAGGACCAGGAAATATAGAGGAATCCATTATAATAAAGTATAATCTCCTAAACACATGGCGGCAGCTGCTGCAGGATCAGGGACTATAGGGGACTCCATTATAATAAAGTGTATCTTCTCCTAAACACATGGCGGCAGCTGCTGCAGGACCAGGAAGTATAGAGGACTCCATTATAATAAAGTATATGATCTCCTAAACACATGGCGGCAGCTGCTGCAGGACCAGGAAGTATAGAGGAATCCATTATAATAAAGTATATGATCTCCCAAACACATGGTGGCAGCTGCTGCAGGACCAGGAAGTATAGAGGACTCCATTATAATAAAGTATGTGATCTCCTAAACACATGGCGGCAGCTGCTGCAGGACCAGGAAGTATAGTAGAGGACTGCATTATAATAAAGTATATGATCTCCTAAACACATGGCGGCAGCTGCTGCAGGACCAGGAAGTATAGAGGGCTCCATTATAATAAAGTATATGATCTCCTAAACACATGGCGGCAGCTGCTGCAGGACCAGGAAGTATAGAGGAATCCATTATAATAAAGTATATGATCTCCCAAACACATGGTGGCAGCTGCTGCAGGACCAGGAAGTATAGAGGACTCCATTATAATAAAGTATATGATCTCCTAAACACATGGTGGCAGCTGCTGCAGGACCAGGGACTATAGGGGACTCCATTATAATAAAGTGTATCTTCTCCTAAACACATGGCGGCAGCTGCTGCAGGACCAGGAAGTATAGTAGAGGACTCCATTATAATAAAGTATATGATCTCCCAAACACATGGCGGCAGCTGCTGCAGGACCAGGAAGTATAGAGGACTCCATTATAATAAAGTATATGATCTCCTAAACACATGGCGGCAGCTGCTGCAGGACCAGGAAGTATAGAGGACTCCATTATAATAAAGTATGTGATCTCCTAAACACATGGCGGCAGCTGCTGCAGGACCAGGAAGTATAGTAGAGGACTGCATTATAATAAAGTATATGATCTCCTAAACACATGGCGGCAGCTGCTGCAGGACCAGGAAGTATAGAGGGCTCCATTATAATAAAGTATATGATCTCCTAAACACATGGCGGCAGCTGCTGCAGGACCAGGAAGTATAGAGGAATCCATTATAATAAAGTATATGATCTCCCAAACACATGGTGGCAGCTGCTGCAGGACCAGGAAGTATAGAGGACTCCATTATAATAAAGTATATGATCTCCTAAACACATGGCGGCAGCTGCTGCAGGACCAGGAAGTATAGAGGACTCCATTATAATAAAGTATATGATCTCCTAAACACATGGCGGCAGCTGCTGCAGGACCAGGGACTATAGGGGACTCCATTATAATAAAGTGTATCTTCTCCTAAACACATGGCGGCAGCTGCTGCAGGACCAGGAAGTATAGTAGAGGACTCCATTATAATAAAGTATATGATCTCCTAAACACATGGTGGCAGCTGCTGCAGGACCAGGGACTATAGGGGACTCCATTATAATAAAGTGTATCTTCTCCTAAACACATGGCGGCAGCTGCTGCAGGACCAGGAAGTATAGTAGAGGACTCCATTATAATAAAGTATATGATCTCCTAAACACATGGCGGCAGCTGCTGCAGGACCAGGAAGTATAGAGGAATCCATTATAATAAAATGTATCATCCCCTAAACACATAGGGAAAGCTGCTGCAGGACCAGGAAATATAGGGGGCTCATTATTATAAAGTATAATCTCCTAAACACATGGCGGCAGATACTTCAGGACCAGGGACTATAGGGGGCTCCATTATAATAAAGTTAATAATCTCCTAAACACATGGGGCAGCTGCTGTCAGGGCACCACCGGTGGCGGCAGCAGCATCCGGTGTAGTGTGGATGCTGAGGTTGCACCCAGGGGTGGAGGTCAGACAGGTCTATATGGCGAGTGATAGAAAAGCATTGTGGGAGATTTATCATAGATTGTAGTTTTATGCCGGTCTCTGAAATCTCCAGCACAGCCGGTGCATGTGACTGGTTTATGGCGAGTTGCAGGCCTCGTCGTATATTAGGTGCATTCACCGCCAGCTCAGAGCTGCTGTAGATTTGTCTAGGTTTTCACCTGTAAACCGGTGCAAATTAGGGCTCATTCACATGTGCCCCATGCTCGTATTGCAGCCTGTACACAGCGGGTCCACAATTTACGGGCACCGGCTGTGTGCAGGCCATACTGCGGATCACTTGAATGGGTCCGCAATCCACAAGATTTGCAGTGGAGCGGAGGCACGGATCAGAAGCCCTCCGTAGCACTACAAATCGCTTCCGTGTGATTTCGGCCCGTGCCTATGCACCGCAGAAAAATAGAACATGTTCTATTTTTTTGCAGTGCGGAACGTATCTTGCGGATCGTTGACCCATTCAAGGGAATGGGTCCGCAAACAGCATGTGCAGTAAGCCGGATTGTGACTAATGCACACTGGAACAAAATTTATGGTTTTTAGTTCGTGACGCCAATTGCAATGTGCGCAGGTTATAGTCTCAGGGCCCTTTAAGATGTAATAACTCACGTACCAGGTGAGGAATGCCAGAGGGGGATAATGTCTCTGTATAATGTCAACGGTGTCTCCTACCTTGGTACGGCTGGACTCCTGGATCCTGGCTCACTTGCAATAAATTGAGTGTTGTTAATAGGAGCAACTGAGGAACTTGGGTAATAGTAAATGAGATCCAAACAGGTAATATGATCCAACTTGTCTTTACTGAAGGGGTGCAGCATAAATCCATATGAGTACAGCAATATTCCTTAGGTCCCAGCAGGTATTGGCAATGTATGGCAGGGGTTAATGCCTCTTCTGCTCCTATACTCTATGCCCGGAGAATCTGGCAGGTATTTATCTTCTGCTCTGTCTGTCTTCTGATTGGTATGGGCCTGACTAGCTGAGGAGGAATTTGGCTTCTCCTGGTCTCTGAATATGTACTCACAGCTTGGCTCACAGGGAATGCTTCTTCCTGGAGGCTGGAGATGGCTGCTTTTCTTGTCAACCAGCTGAGGCTGATGGCTCAGGCTGGGAAGAGTGATCTTGGCCTCAGCCGAGGCTCGATCCTGTCTTGGGATCCCTGTTTCTGGGAGCTCCTACTAACATAGCCTTCCCCAAAAGGGTGGCTGGTACACACTGGATCTAACTGGTTTCTTCCCTTCCTATGAGGCAGGATGTGGGAACATTCCACACCTCCTCAAAGAGGGGGGGGGGGTTAAACACTGGAATGAACTATTCCAGTCTAGCTATACTAAACTGAACTAAACACATTGCTGCCACCTGCTGGTGTACATGGAAATTACAGCAAATATATATATAACAGGCTTAGAAAATACATATAATGGAAAATGCAATGTTAGATTACACCAGATGGAAATACATATGCACCTGACATGTTGTAGCGGGGAGAAAGAGTTTAGTGACATACTCCAGGATGTTACACATGCACTCGGTCGGAACCCGTGCATTGCAGACCACTATTTGCAGTCCGCAGCATGGGCACGGGTCACACACGCTCATGTGCATGAGCACTTACTGAAAGGCAGTCTATTTTGAGACCAGAAATTTTAGGATCTGCTGAAGGGGGTCCTATACTATTTATGAATCAGTGCCATTATTTGGGGGCAAACAGGAAAGATTTTGCTCTGAGTGTGGCATTTTTTGTTCCTCACTTAAGATTGGAAGCCATGACACCGTGAAAGACACATCGCAGACACCAAACAATCCCCCTGGCAGATCCCGATGACTTATAATTGGGTCCGTCAGGATTTCAGTGGGATGTCTGTCGCTTTGACGTATAGAATCGTGCTGCATGTTGTACTACTCTTCCTATCAGAGCTGGAGAAGCTCCAGATGAAAGCTTTTGATACCGGTGCGAACACTTATATGTCATGAGTGTATACTAGTGTGGATCGAGCACCAAAGTGCTCCGGTGCTCGAATAGAACACCTCATGATGCTCGAGTAGAACACCTCATGATGCTCGAGTAGAACACCTCATGATGCTCGAGTAGAACACCTCAGGATGCTCGAGTAGAACACCTCAGGATGCTTGGGTGCTCTACAGAGCACCCGAGCACAATGGAAGTCAATGGGAGAACCAGAGCATTAAACCAGGCACCCCCTGCTCTGAAGAGGGGAGGGTGTCTGGTTCATAGGAAAAAGGTCAGAAATTCATGTAATCACCACTGAAATGATTTGGGATCAGCATGGGGAGGATGTCTGGATGCATCTTGGACTCCCAGGTGACTGCTGGGAATGATGTTGTCCGAGTAGTACGGCACTTTTACAGACTGACAATAATACGCACCAAACCGAAGATGAAATTTAATATATAAAGTGCAAGTGCTGGCAAAAATTTCAAGGAAGAGACACTCCGATACAACCTGTATATCACATAAAGGAGGGCGTCATTCACATTGTGGTACAATTGTTCAGGTAGTGGGACTCCTACACTCAAAAAGCCTATGCACTAAGTGAAAGGGCTGCCAAAAATGACAAGGAACCGGCACTCGAATACACCCTTTATTACACATAAAAGAGAACATCATACACCCCCTTGAAAAATTATGATTCATGGCCTGCTGGTGACCCTCAAAATCATTAGGGGTGAGGGTCTGCTGCTGAGCTGACCATCTAAAACATTAGGAGTGAGGGTCTGCTGCTAAGCTGACCCTCTAAAACATTATGGGCGAGGGCCTGCTGCTGATCTGACCATCTAAAACATTATGGGTGAGGGCCTGCTGGTGATCCTCTAAAACATTAGGAGCAAGGGCCTGCAGGTGACCCCCTAAAACATTAGGGGCGAGGGCCTGCTGCTGATCTGACCATCTAAAACATTAGGGATGAGGGTCTGATGCTGAGCTGACCCTCTAAAACATTAGGGGCAGGGGCGTACCTAGAGCATTTGGCACCCGGGGCGAACCCTTTGTTTGGCCCCCCCCAAGAAAGTTAAGAAAACATGCACAAACTTTTTTCAATGTTTTCAATAATATTTATTACCTTAATTACACCCCCTCCCTTAATTACACCCCCCCTTAATTACACACTCCCCCCCTTAATTACACCCCCTCCCTCCCCACCTTAATTACAAACCCCTCCCTTAATTACACACACACATCCCTTAATTACACCTTAATTACACCCCCCCTTAATTACAAACCCCCACTTAATTACACACACACACACCCCTTAATTACACAATTATTTACTCACATTTTGATGATGCCTCAGGCTCCATCCGACCGCTGGTAATGGATCCTTCCACTTCTTTAAAAGATCCGTGAAGGCGGCGCGGCGTCAGCGTCGTGACGTCATGTTGCGCGCCGCCGCAATAATCCTTCCACAGAAGCCGGCGCCTGGCGGAGTCGCGTCGCGGTGCAGCAGTGGATGGAGGGGTGACTCCGTCATGGCACCCCCCTTGTGAGTGGCACCCGGGGCGGGCCGCCCCGGCCCCCGCCCACCCTCTCCGCCCCCCCCTTGGTACGCCACTGATTAGGGGTGAGGGTCTGCTTCTGAACTGACCCTGTAAAACATTAGCGTTGAGGGCCTATTGCTGAGCTGACTCTCTAAAACATTATGGGCGAGGGCCTGCTACTGATCTGACTATCTAAAACTTTAGTGGCGAGGGCCTGCTGCTGATCTGACCATCTAAAACATTATAAGCGAGGGCCTGCTGTTAACCCTCTAAAACATTAGGGGTGAGGGTCTGCTGCTGATCTGACCATCTAAAACATTAGGGGAGAGGACCTGCTACTGATCTGACCATCTAAAAGAGCCTGCTACTGATCTGACCATCTAAAACATTAGGGGCAAGGGCCTGCTGCTAAGCTGACCCTCTAAAACATTAGGGGCGAGGGCCTGCTGCAGATCTGACCATCTAAAATATTAGGGGTGAGGGCCTGCTGCTAAGCTGACCCTCTAAATCATTAGGAGCGAGTGCCTGCTGCTGATCTGACCATCTAAAACATTAGGGGCGAGTGCCTGCTGCTGATCTGACCATCTAAAACATTAGGGGTGAGGGTCTGCTGCTGAGCTGACACTCTAAAACATTAGGGGCGAGGGCCTGCTGCTGAGCTCACCATCTAAAACATTAGGGGAGAGGGCCTGCTACTGATCTGACCATCTAAAACATTAGGGCTGAGGGTCTGCTGCTGATCTGACTTCTAAAACATTAGGGGCTAGGGCCTGCTGCTGATGTGTCCCTCTAAAACATAAGGAGTAAGGGCCTGCTGCTGAGCTGACCATCTAACACATTAAGAGCAAGGGTAGCCTAATAAGCATGTTAATATGATGGAGGAGGAGGACAAGAAAAGGAAGATTGAACCATATTTTTGTGGTGGAAGGGGTGCATGGGAATACAGTGTATTCAATACATCATAGAAGCCACATTTAGAGTGCCTTTATGTTCAGCCGCTTTCCTCTGGTGGAGTAGAGAAGTCAGGGGCAATCCAGGCCTTGTTCATTTTGATAAGAGTCAACCTGTCAGCATTTTCAGTTGACAGGCGGATGCGCTTATTACTGATTATGCCCCCAGCAGCACTAAATACCCGCTCTGAAAAAAAACTAGCGGCGGGGCAGGCCAGCACCTCCAAGGCATAGAACGCCAGTTCGTGCCACGTGTCCAGCTTGGACACCCAATAGTTGTAAGGCACAGAGGGATCACTGAGGACGCTGACACGGTCTGCTACGTACTCCATCATCTCCCAAAACTTTTCCCTCCTTGTGACACTAGGCCACACATCAGGGTGAGGGCGCTGGCGGGGTGTCATGAAAGTATCCCAGGTCTTGAAGAGTGTTGCCCTGCCTCTGTTGGAACTGCTGTGTGTTCCCCTCGTCTCCCCTACTCGTTTGCCCAGGGAACTACTTACTCTGCCACCAGTGTTTTCAGCTGGAAATTTTTGGAGCAATTTATCCACAACGACCTTCTGGTATTGCACCATTTTGCTAGTCCTCTCCACCACAGGAATGAGAGATGAGAAGTTTTCTTTGTAGTGGGGTTCAAGAAGGGTGAACAACCAGTAATCGGTGTTGGCCAAAGTGCATATAACGCGGGGGTCAGGGGTGGGATTCTAATTTTTAAGAACAGGTTCCCTACTCAACGGCAAATACGCGGCGTCACGACACATGTTTACATATACATACACCATATATATGCAACACACGTACACATAAATACACCATATACATGGTACACATACATAAATACACCATGTATACACTACACACACATACCACAAAACTTTTAAAAAGCCTAAGGAGCTAAACTATCAGTGTTGCGTGAAGTTTTTTTTACAGCGCTGGCCCACACCTCTAACTCCTCCCAATGTCTATCTGTACATGTCCCAACCCTGCTTAGTCTCTATTGTGCCCCCCACACAGTAGTTATGCCAGATCTGGGATGGTTAAGAGGTATGCATACATACACAGACTATATAGACACTACACTCATATAATCACATATACAATATACACCATACAGAATATAAATGACCCCTAGGCTACACTTACAGTAGATTTACCTACACCATATACATTTTATACACATTTGTACCTAGCACTAAAGACATATTTGCATACATATTATATTCTGTGCTATCCAGAATACAGCACCACATACCTCTTATATCAAGTAACTTCTCCTCTGATGCAGACCTTCTCTTTCTTCATCTTCTCCTTTGAGAGCTGACCGCCATGATGATTTTTCACCCATCTCTTGTCTCTGCAGTTTAACAAAAGACATCTTAGGTTCCTAATTTTCCATCATCCTCCTACCTTCTTAACAACTCACCTGCCACCTTCAATAATAATAATAATAATAATAATAATAATAATAATAATAATGTGCACTAGTTCAAAAATGCTCCCGTTCTGTGTGCCAGTACAAAAAATGCCCTCAGTGCCCCAGCTGAGCTAATGTCCCCATAGTGCCCCCATTATGTGTGCAAGTATAAAACACCCCTATATAATGCCCCTGGTAAATGCTCACATAGTGCTCCTCTCCTCTTCCCCATAGTGCCCCCATAATGTTCCAGTATAAGATTCCCCCATAGTGTCCCCCAGAATGTGCTGGTATAAATGCCCCTTCTTCGTGCCCCATAGTGTGCCTATATAATATGCCCCCATAGTGTTCTTCCTCCCCTCCAACACCATAGTGTCCCCATAATGTGCCATTATAAGATGCCCCCATAGTGTTCCCTATGTGCTAGCCATGCCCCCAGTAGATGCCCCCCATGTGCCAGCAATGCCCCCAGTAGATGCCCCCATAGTGTCCATATGTGCCAGCAATGTCCCCAGTAGATGCCCCCATAGTGTCCACATGTGCCAGCAATGTCCCCAGTAGATGCCCCCATAGTGTCCCCAATGATGTGCCAGTAGATGCCCCCATAGTGTCCCCATGTGCCAGCAATGTCCCCAGTAGATGCCCCCATAGTGTCCCCATATGCCAGCAATGCCCACAGTAGAAGATGCCCCCCATAGTGTCCCCCATGTGCCAGCCATGCCCCAGTAGATGCTCCCATAGTGTCCCCATATGCCAGCAATGCCCCCAGTAGATGCCCCCATAGTGTCCACATGTGCCAGCAAAGTCCCCAGTAGATGCCCCCATAGTGTCCCCATGTGCCAGCAATGCCCCCAGTAGATGCCCCCATAGTGTCCCCTTGTGGCAGCCATGCCCCCAGTAGATGCTCCCATAGTGTCCCCTTTGTGCCAGCCATGCCCCCAGTAGATGCTCCCATAGTGTCCCCTTTGTGCCAGCCATGCCCCCAGTAGATGCTCCCATAGTGTCCCCCATGTGTTAGCCATGCAGCCAGTAGATACCCCCATAGTGTTGCATATGTGCAAACAATGCCCCCAGTTTTGCCACAGAAAAGCAAAAAAAACAAAACACTTACCTCCACCCTGTCAGCGATGCGATTCAGGCCTCTTCCGGCCTGTGTCCCGCACTGTACGGCTCAGGCGGCACAATTACATCATCGCGCCGCCTGCACCGGCCTCTGATAGGCTGCTTGCCTTATGCCAGCAGCCTATCAGAGGAACAGGGAAGGGAGACGCCTCTCCCTTGCCCTGCTGCAGTGTTCATCTGCATCGCCGTCCTGAGGACGGTGATACAGAGGAATGTAGGGAGATAAGCGCTTCCACAATGCAAGCGCTCATCTCCCGCCGCACCGGATCGGGATTCAGCCGGTTCTCCGACCCGGCTGTAATTTTAACAACCGGATCTGTAGAACCGGAGCGAACCGGCTGAATCCCAAAGCCTGGTGGGGGTCACGGGAAAGGCAGCCTAACATAAAGTCAGCCATGTGTGGAAAGAGTCCCAACAGACAAGACTTCGCTGTCCTTATCAGGAGGATGACTCTCAATCTCCTCATCCTCTTCCTCCTCTTCGGCCCATCCACGCTGAACAGATGGAATAAACCTGCTATGGGTACTACCCTCTGTAGTGGAGGCAACCGTCTCCTGCTTCTCCTCCTCATCATCATCCAATTCGCACTGAGAAAACGAACAGAGGGTGGTCTGGCTATCACCCTGTGTACTGTCTTCCCACATTTCCACCTGTTCCACATCCAAAGCGAGCGTTTCAGTAGACACAGAAGTGGGACGGTTGCGCTGATAATAGCAGCATCGCCGCTCACCATCTGTGTTGATTCCTCAAAGTTGCGCAAAACCTCACAGAGGTCAGACATCCCTGCCCACTCGTCGCTTGTGAAGAGCGGAAGCTGACTGGAAAGGCGATGACCATGTTGCAGCTGGTATTCAACTACGGCCCTCTGCTGCTCACAAAGCCTGGCCAACATGTGGAACGTGGAGTTCCAGCGCGTGCTCACGTCGCACAACAGTCGGATGGGCTGGCAATTGCAAGCGCTGCTGCAGCATTGCCAGACCGCCGGCAGCTGTAGATGACTTTCGGAAATGGGCACACACACGGCACACCTTCACCAGTAACTCAGGCAAATTGGGGTAGGTTTTGAGAAACCACTGAACCACTAAGTTGAACACGTGGGCTAGGCATGGTATGTGTGGAAGCTTGCCGAGCTCCAAAGCCGCCACCAAGTTACGGCCATTATCAGACACAACCATGCCTGGTTGTAGGTTGAGTGGCGAGAGCCACAGCTCAGTCTGGTCCCTTATACCCTGCCACAGCTCTGCGGCGGTGTGCCGTTTGTCACCTAAGCAAATTAGTTTCAGCATGACCTGTTGCCGCTTCCCCACTGCAGTGCTACACTGCTTCCAGCTACTGACTGATGGCTGACTGGTACTGCAAGATGATAATTCAGAGGTGGAAGTGGAGGAGGGGGTGGAAGAGGAGAAAAGTGGTTGCAGCCACTAATGTAGGTGGAGGCGGAAATCCTGATGGAAGTAGGCCCGCAATTCTTGGCGTCTGTAGCATCTGTGCCATCCCAGGGTACGACTCGCTCCCAGCCTCCACAACGTTCACCCAGTGTGCCGTCAGGGAAATGTAGTGTCCCTGGCCAAAAGCACTTGTCCATGTGTCAGTCGTTAAGTGGACCTTCCCAATAACTGCATTGGTCAGGGCACGGGTGATGTTACGGGACACATGCTGGTGTAAGGCGGGGACGGCACACCGGGAAAAATAGTGGCAGCAGGGGACTGAGTAACGAGGGGTGGCCGCCGCCATCAATCTGTGGAAAGCAATATTTCCAGGGCCAGCAATTTAGAAAGGTGCGCATTTAGTGCTATGGCCTGTGGGTGGGTGGCTGGGTATTTGTGCTTTCGTTCAAAGGCCTGGGGTATGGACATCTGTACGCTGCACTGGGGCACAGAAGTGGATGTGCTAGATGATGGTGCTTGCGAAGGTCCAGGTGCAGGGCAGAAGGCATCCGGGCCTGCGTTTTGGACAGGGGATTGGCCAGCACGTAACACGGGAAGAGGAGGCAGTGGTGTGACCCGCAGACACTGATTGTGGACCCAGGCATTCGGCCCACCTATTAGGGTGCTTTGATGCCATGTGGCGGATCGTGCTGGTGGTGGCGAGGTTGCTAGTGTTCACGCCCCTGCTAATTTTGGTACGGCACAGGTTGCAAATGACAATTCTTTTATCGTCCGCACTTTCCTCAAAAAAGCGCCAGACTGCGAAACATCTACCCCTTGGCAAGAGAGATTGCCGCAAGGGGGTGCTCCGGGGAACAGTTGTGGGCCTATTTGGTATGGCCCGCCTTCTCCCTTTTGCCACCCCACTGCCTCTTCCAGCCTGTTGCGGTGCTGCGGATCCCTCCCTCGCTCGGCTTGCCACCTTTCCAGGTTGGGTCAGTGGTTTCCAGGTTGGCCCGCCTTCTCCCTCCTTGGTCTTACTTTATGGAAAATGTGAGCATCTGGGCACTTAGGGGGAGATTTATCAAACTGGTGTAAAGTAGAACTAGTATAGTTGACCAGAAACCAATCAGATTCCACCTTTCATTTTCCAAAGGAGATGTGAAAACTGAAAGGTGGAATCTGATTGTTTGCTATGGGCCACTAAGCCAGTTCTACTTTACACCAGTTTGATAAATCTCCCCCTTAGTTTTGTTCCTTCAAAAAGTACAAAATATGGCATGTATGAACATGAGAACTTCTTAGCGATCAGCTGTTATCAATGGGGGATGTTACAGCCTCTCCACGACACAGATTTTATTTCATGGCCCTCTACAAACTATGTAATACTATACATGAATGGCTGCCAACTGTCTCCAATGTGAAGGGCCTGTTTCAGAGAAAATCCCTGCAAATTTGGGCCTTCCTGAGCCCAAAATGGGCAGGGCTAATGTAAGCCTTGACAATAAGTGGGTGGTCCTGGGCGGGTACTGCTTTGGGTCCTGTTGGATAAGGGGGTGACTAGGGACTAGTAGGTTATTATGTAGTGCTATACAGGTGCAGTACTAGAAAGATTTTCCTGACACTGGTACTTTTACAAATCTGTGATGGTGATCATGTACAGTACTTGATTGCTTGGCTGTCAGCTATGATGAGATCACAAGGCTGATGATATCATAGACACCACATGACATCACAGGGCACATGACATCACACCTGCTGCAGAATGTACAAAATTCTAAATCAGAATCATCTTGGGTCATTTCAGTTTTAAAGCTAGAAGAGGACAAGTCCACGCAGAAGAGGACACTTCACTTAGTGCTTTAGATTGTAAGAGATTGTTAGACTGTAAGATCTGAGGAGCAGGTCATAAATTGTATATTAGATTGTAAGCTCTTCGGAGCAGAGTTTCTAATGTATATTAGATTGTAAGCTCTAAAGATCAGGGCATGTACTGTATATTAGACTGTAAGCTCTTAGGAGCAGGTTGTCTCTTTCTTTCCAGGGTCAGCTCTCCGGAGCTTTATAAAACATATATACAGCAATATGCAGCAGGGCAGATCTAATCCAGGGAGAAATCCGATCGCCACATCTGGGGTCAGGAAGGAATTTTTTTCCCCCCTGAGGTAGAACTCTCCGGGGGGTTTGTTCGCCTTCCTCTGGATCTTTGGATCTGGTGTCTCTCATCTCAGGACAGTGGTGGACTGGTCTGAATGACCGCAGCTAGTCCTGTGGTCTCCCCCGGGCCTGACCTGAGAGTCACTGTGATCCCTGATTAATTAAAGGGCCAGTAATATTTTATTACAATGTTGCTTACTGCTATTCCAATAAAAGAATAATTGGAAGAACAATATTTTGGTGTTTGTTTTTTGTCTGGATTTTGTCCTTAAACAGTGACTATAATGAGAGTGATTGTTGCCGCTCAATATTCTAGAACTAGACTTAGCTCCTGATCAAGTATATAATAATGTGTATCATCCCCTAAACACATGGAGGCAGCTGCTGCAGGATCAGGGACTATAGGGGACTCCATTATAATTAAGTGTATATTCCCCTAAAGACATGGCGGCAAATACTGCAGGACCAGGAAGTATAGAGGAATCCATTATAATAAAGTATATGATCTCCTAAACACATGGCGGCAGCTGCTGCAGGACCAGGAAGTATAGAGGACTCCATTATAATAAAGTATATGATCTCCTAAACACATGGCGGCAGCTGCTGCAGGACCAGGAAGTATAGAGGACTCCATTATAATAAAGTATATGATCTCCTAAACACATGGCGGCAGCTGCTGCAGGACCAGGAAGTATAGAGGACTCCATTATAATAAAGTATATGATCTCCTAAACACATGGCGGCAGCTGCTGCAGGACCAGGAAGTATATGTAAGCTGTGTACCGGGGTGGGCTCCCCAGAATACAGCGAAGTCACAGACAAGGAAAGCGACACTGACACCAGCTTAATATGCAAGAAATATAAAACTTTACTTTGACAACAAGTAATAACATAAGCATCACCAAAGCAATAGAAACATGCATAGAAACGCTATATCCCTGACCCACAGTCAATGTTCCTGCCCACTGGACAGGCCTAGCCGATGGCGGACACAGCATAGCCTGCAAGTCGTGCTGTGCTGCTACAGAGGACACCCCTAGCCGGTGGCAAACGCAGCAGAGCCTGCAAGTCAATAACTGCGCTGCAGTCCAGTACAGTACAGCCTAGCAAAACAATATAATCCTAACTGACTAATTAATGTGAGGCCTAGGCTAGTCTCTGTAACTTCAGGCGCCACACAATATATTTGTCAAGGCTGAGGATGGGGAAAACCCTCAGCCGTGCGATGAACGGAAGATGGTGGTCGCTGCTTGGCCAGGAGCACAGAATTAGGGAGCAGGTCACCTCCTAACGCATCCCTTGATTGACCCTGACTCCTAGCTGCATGAGCCGACCTTGAAGGTAGGAGGGCTCATGCTCCGGAACCTCGGATCCCTAGTAACCCTCCGCAGATCCTTAAAGCTAGGAGCAGGGTAAGACGACCTGTTCCTCCTAGACACGGAGGAACCGGAGTCTCACAGACCAGGCTACAATAAAGGGGAACATATACAACTCATGGCAGTGGCAGGTAAATGCCATAAGCACAACACCCACCTGCCACAGACACAAAGCCTGGAACCCATGCGCAAGTGCTGCTGTCCTAACACAGAAACGGACACAGCACACAACACACATCACACAGGAACCCAGGACCATAAGCTGCAATAAGAAACATACAACAGACACATCTTTATCACATCAAACTAGATTTATGACCACAAGGGTGGCTCTCAGTGGCAGTTGGTATAAACCAGGAGGGTGCCTCCAGCTCACATAACAGGCTGGAGTACCTCTCAGACATCAGGTCTCAACTGAGGCTTTATAGCCCATGTAGCCACACCCACACAGACACACCCAGTGTTCACACAGAAAGAAGGGAATGAACCCTTCTCACACCAGGGAAGGGAAGACCACAACTAAAAGGGAAATACACACACACACAATTACCCTGCAGCTGTTACCGCAGGCAACGACATGCGCGGCAGCCGTGTCAAGGGAGTTGGCCAGAAGGCCGAGACACTGCCAGCACATGTAAACAATACAACACGTTGCCGCGGGCAGCCACAGGCGAAGGGAAGTGTCAGTGCACACACACAAACCACGTGCACACCAAACCTACAACAAGGCACACCTACAAAGACAGGTTGCCAGGTGCAACCGCATGCAGACTGCAGCAAGCTGCCAAGCAACAACTCAGGCTGCTATGCTGCCAGGCACATAAATAGAGCATGTTGCCAACGGCAACCACAAGTGAGGCAACATACAAGCGGCCCTCACCTGTGGCTGAAACAACCACACGAGACACCAGGCAACAGCATGCGGTGATAGGAGTCACGACCATGACCATGGTCGTGACACTCCCACCCCTCAAAGCCCCCCCACCAAAAAAAAAAATGAAAACCAGAGAGGGACCCAAAACAAGGGGATAGGAGAAGGGGAATCAGTGTCAGCACCAGCGAGTCTCCCCAGGACTGCTGCCGGACCCTGGAACAACACACAGGAACCAGGATCCGACTGCCAGCCTCTGGAACAACACACAGGAACCAGAGACCAGCAAAGAAACAGCCCGAGGAGACCGCACTGACACTGCGTCCACTCTCTATTAACGTCCCCACTCCAGTCGCTGACGACAGACACTCCTACCCAGCACACAGCCGGAACACTAACGGAATGCTGCCAGCAGACGACCAGAGATAGGAACATAGAGAGGGACGAGGGATTACCAACACGGACACGGAAGGTAAGGTGGCGGGGAATATGCCACCAACCGCTCCGTTAACGGTGCTCCCCAAAAATGCTCTCCCTCCGGAGAACGCGCATGCAGACCAAAAGATATGGCGAATGCATGCTGCACCCTCTTCCGAAGGCGTGCAACCTCACACCAAAAAACACCACGGTGAGAGAATAAAAATAAGGGGACACCAAAACAGAACACGGTGAAGGGATGGGGGGGAAAAGCCACTCACCGCGCCGTCAACGGCGATACCCCCACAACGCTCTCCCTCCGGAGAACGCGCATGCACCCCATAAGCATATGGCGATGCATGCTTCACCCTCTTTCGAGGGAATGCCACGTGAGGAGCCTTTGTGGTCATACCGTCACGGCTGAGGATGGGAAAAACCCTCAGCCGTGCGGTATCAGAAGATGGATGGTCAGAGCATGGCCAGGGCAGGAATAAGGGAAGAGGTCACCTCCTACACATCCCTAATTCTGACCCTGTCTCCTAGCCATATGAGCCGACCCTGATGGTGGGAGGGCTCATACACTGGAACCTGATATTCCTGCTCGCCCTCAGGGTGGCCCTGGACTAGGAGCTGGGTAGACAGCCCGTTCCTCCTGGACACGGAGGAACAGGAGTCTAAAGAGGCCAAGCTACATAGAAAGGGGAACATGAACAGACATATGGCAGTGACAGGTAAGTGAGACTAGTACCACACTTACCTGACACAGACACACCACCTGGAACCCACGTGCAAGTGCTGCTGTCCACAAACAACACAAAGGACACCGCACACACAGACATCACACGGGAACCCAGGAAACCATATACTGCAATAAACAAAGACCAAACAAACATCTACTAAACACCATACATAAACTTAACAAGATTTATGACCACAAGGGTGGCTCTCAGTGGCAGATGGTATAAACCAGGCGGGTGCCTCCAGCTTACAAACAAGGCTGGAGAACCTCTCAGACATTAGGTCTCAACTGAGGCTTTATAGCCCATGTAGCCACACCCACACCCACACTCAGACACACCCAGTGTTCACACAGAAAGAAGGGAATTAACCCTTCTCATACCAGGGAAGGGAAGACCACAACTAAAAGGGAAATACACACACACAATTACCCTGCAGCTGTTACCGCAGGCAACGACATACGCGGCAGCCGTGTCAAGAGAGTCGGCCAGAAGGCCGAGACACTGCCAGCACATGTAAACAATACAACACGTTGCCGCGGGCAGCCACAGGCGAAGGGAAGTGTCAGTGCACACACACAAACCACGTGCACACCAAACCTACAACAAGGTACACCTACAAAGACAGGTTGCCAGGTGCAACCGCATGCAGACTGCAGCAAGCTGCCAAGCAACAGCTCAGGCTGCTATGCTGCCAGGCACATAAATAGAGCATGTTGCCAACGGCAACCACAAGTGAGGCAACATACAAGCGGCCCTCACCTGTGGCTGAAACAACCACACGAGACCGCAGGCAACAGCGTGCGGTGATAGGAGTCACGACCATGACCATGGTCGTGACAATATTATAATCAGTAACCAGGTGTACTGACCTGCGTCCGTTCTGGGCCCGAGGATGCAGCCTACCAGAGATGGCCACCAACTTCTCAGCAACCGTGCGGCCTTGCTTGATGATGAGGCCTTCTGTCCACACACTGAACTGGTCTTCCTGGGACAACCTCTCTTTCAAAAGAGCTGGATACAGAAAGGATATTACAGCTACTCTCCTTCTTCTGAGTGTCCATTAACTGCCGGACATCTGCAAGCCAGGATGGAATCGGATTCAGTCCCTCAAAACACAATCCTTCCACCATGCCAGATCAACACACTTCCTGGTTCACTCACAGGCAGCAGCATGAGTCATCATCTGTTTTGCATATTCAAATCTCAGAGTGTGCTGGCTGTAGCTGCAAAACAGTGGCCTCTAGTGCCCGGAATGCCAAATGACAGTTTAAGTACAGACATTATGCAGAAATAGCTGTTTCACAATCTCACATGCCACCCCACTAGAAGTTGCGCCATCGGCAACTCTCCCCATATAAACTCATCCTGAGCATAGTGCTGTGGAGGCACACCAGCATTGGGCCTCGCTGACCTTCTCAGATTGGGGGTTTCAGAAATACTGGGGACATCAGGCATATTTGACAAGAGAGGAGCAGTTGATTGCTCAGCATTGCATCTGGGTGGCAAACCTGCCACGGCCGGAACCTCTGTGGACACCTGAGCAGGGACGGCCCACCATTCCTCCTCTTCCTCGTCTGAGGGACTTTCCTCCATACCCTGAGCGCGAGGAGGCATCCCCTCTACGCACACCGGCTCATCAAAATTGCAACGTCTCAACATATTACGGTGTAAGTTCCGTGAGGGTCCCCCTGTCCCTACTGGCTCTACCTCATAGACCGGAATAGCAGGTCCTACCCTTCTCTTCACCGTGTATGGAACTGCCTCCCACCACCCATCCAGCCTCCCTGACGTCCGTTTGGCTTTGACCATCACCCGATCACCAGGGACATAGCACTGGTCTTGGGTTAGGGTGTACCACCTGTCCCAGGCGCTCCTCCACAACCTTGTGTACCACTCTCAGCCGACGGCGGTGCTCCTGCACCCATGCGGTGGTACTTCTCGGTGGGGGCTCCATCGGGTTAGGCAAGTGGAGATCTTCAATCTCCCGTCCGGCTCGTCCAAACATGAGCATATGTGGAGAGTATCCGGTGGTACTGTGTACTCTGTTATTATAGGCCCACATCAACTCAGGTAGGTATGCAGGCCTCTGGACTTTTCTGTCTTCCAGAGTCCGCAGCATCTGAAGCAAGGTCCGATTGAAGCGTTCGCACGCCCCGTTTCCTTGTGGGTGATATGGAGTGGTTCGGGAGCGTTCAATCCCATACAGTTGGTACAGTTCATTCATTAGATTACCTTGAAAGCATGCTCCCTGGTCAGAATGTATCCTCCGTGGACACCCGAACACCTGTATAAAGTGTTTTACAGACAGCTTCGGCGGCCGACTCTGCAGTTTGGTCTCTGGTGGGCACAGCCACCGCATACTTGGTAAAGTGATCTGTCATAACTAGACAGTACAAGTGTCCCGAGGTAGAATATCCGATCTGTACATAATCGATCATCAGAAATTCTAGGGGCGCTGAGGTGCGGATGGTCTGCACAGGAGCCCGCTGTTCAGTACTCTTACTCAACCCACAGGATCGACACTTAAGACATGCCGCGGCCACCATGTCGGACAGATCTCGACAGTACACCAGCCTTTGGAGCCACTTGAACGTTTTGTCGCTCCCGAAATGAGCTCCCTTTTCATGAGGTTCTCTGGCGGCCTCCGGTCCCAACGACATAGGAATGACAATCTGTTGCCGGTACTGCAGCTCTGACTGTAGGTATATGATCCGGCACAGGAGCACCTGAGTAATTGTCAGCTTGTCCCACTGCCTTAACAACTTCTGACCCTCTGGGGTCAGGAGGGCTCGTTCTTCTGGCCGAGGACAGATCTTGCTCCGAACCCATTCTTTCACCTTCCACAATCCTGTACTCTCTCCCAATCAGTCAACGTTATCCCCAGCACTAGCGTCATTCCACACGCCACCCCACTTGAATGTGCCACATCCGGGAACAGAGGTAAGCGACCAAGGTCAGGAGTTTCAGTATCCTCTAACTCCTCATCGGCTCTCTACTGGAACTCGAGAGAGTGCATCGGCGTTGCCGTTCTCCCTACCGGACCGGAACTTGATGCGGTATTGGTACTTAGAGAGGCGGGCCAACCATCTTTGCTCGAGTGCGCTGAGCTTGGCATTCTCCAGGTGTGCCAACGGGTTGTTGTCCGTCATCACGGTCACTTATGCACCAGTTAGGTATTCTGCAAACCTTTCGGTCATGGCCCACACCAGTGCCAGTAGTTCGAGTTTAAAGGAGCTATAGTTATCAGGGTTGCGTTCTGACTCTCTTAGGGACCGGCTCCCATAGGCGATGACTCTCTCTAGTCCATCCTGGACTTGGGACAAGACGGCCCCCAGACCATGTAGGCTTCCATCAGTATACAGCAGGAATGGGGTATCAAACCGCGCGTAAGCCAGGATCAGGGCATTGGTCAGCGCCTCTTTCACCGCTTCAAAGGCCTCTTGTTGCCGAGGCCCCCAGTTGATGGGGCGTTTCTTCGGGCCCCCAGCCGTGCCTCTTAGCAACTCGTTTAACGCGCCCACCAGATGAGCAAATTTGGGTATAAACCTCCTGTAGTAGCCGGCAAGTCCCACGAATGCCCGTACCTCCCGTAGCGTACCTGCCCGGGTCACCTCTGAATGGCCTCCACCTTCCTGAGGGCCGGTTTTACCCCCTCCTGGGTGACCAAATGTCCTAAGTACTCTATCTGCTGTCGGAACAGCTGGCATTTCTTTGGCTTGATCTTGAGCCCATGGTCTCGTAGCCGTCCCAAGACTTGCTGCAGTTTCTGGAAGTGATCTTCAAAGGAGGCCCCGAACACTACTATGTCATCCAGATATATCAACACTGATTCAAAGTTGAGGTCCCCCAGGCAGTGTTCCATCAATCGCTGGAATGTCCCCGGAGCATTGGAGAGGCCAAAGGGCATCCGGTTGAACTCGTAGAGTCCCATAGGTAGAATAAAGGCCGTCTTGGCTTTGTCCTTCTTGGCCACCGGAACCTGCCAGTACCCACTAGCCAAGTCAAGCATTGAGAAGGACTTAGCTTGGCTTACGGCGGATAATGACTCTTCAATCCACGGAAGGGGGTTGGCATCCCGGACGATCTGAGCATTCAGCTTCCGATACTCCACGCAGAACCGGAGATTCCCGTCTTTCTTCCGCACCAAGACTACCGGAGCAGCCCACGGACTTTGACTCTTCTGAATCACCCGGTTCTCCAACATGCTGGCCACCATATCTTTCACCTCCTGATACATCTTAGGTGGGATCTGCCGGTAGCAGCATCGCCGGTTGGGATTTCATGTTCAATGGCAGTAGCACACCCAAAGTCCTCATGTCTTGAGAAGGCCTCCTGAAATTCCCAGAGGGTGTCTTCCAGCAGCTTTTGTTCCCCCGGGGTCAGGGTTCTGAAGTTCACCCCCATACGGGCCTTGATCACTCGACCGTTCCACTCCGCTGTCGGGGTTTCCCTTGAATGGACCTCCACAGCATAGGTCCAGGCTGATCTCCTATCCGGCTGCAGCGTAAAGCCCCTTCGTCGAGCGATACCCCCTTCGGACACAAACTTTGGCCAGCAGGGTGTTTGCGGGGACGGTTAACTCGCAGTCCTTAACATTACAGCAGCGTATAGGCACACATCCGTCTTTCACAACGGCAAGGGCCCGGGTTACCAGTGGGTGAATCTGCGTTTCTTCTTGATAAGCGGGCTCGATCAGGACCTCCAGTCTATTCAGTCGTTGTCCAGCCCCCACTGGCAGCATCAATATTTGCTCCTGTCAAGGTGGGATCTTCAACGGAGTCCTCCGTATCACCCTCACGTCTCCAATGGCCCGTCCGGACAGGTTACTCTTTTGCAGGCTACAGCTCCTCAGCATTTGTTGTAAGACCTTCTGGGTAGGCCGGTGTGCGGTGGCCCATTGCCAGTACTTCGGCCCTTCCTTGGCATAGAGTTGATGATCTAGGTCTCTCAGTATATTCATGCCCAGGGTCACGTCCATTCCTTTCCGGGACGAATGGTCCACCAGCACGACCCCTTTCTTGCCGATGTCTTGCCCAAACAGTCGGACCCGCATCCAGACTATCCCTCGAACATCCATCTCTCTATTATCGGCAGCCGTCAGCCTGATGGCGCTCCCATCTTCGGGGTCCATCATATGCCCGAAGTGCCTTTCGAAGAACTCCAAAGGCATTAGAGTGCACTATGACCCTGTATCAACTAGGCAGCAAACCTTTTGGCCTTCCAGCTCGGCTTCTAATACGGCGCTGCTGGCATACAGATCACGTTCTTCACGCAGAGGGCTTAACTTCTGGTGCACCGCCGCAGGACGCCCAGCTACTGCAGCGGTCAGAAGTTTAACGTCGGCTCTGATGCTACCTGTTCTGAGCACTCTCTAGCCATATGGCCGTACTTTCGGCAAACCCAACAGAGGGGCCCTCTTCTGCCCGGCCCCCTCACCGGGGTTGTTCTGGGTGGAGTGACATGAGGTGTGGGGACAGTTTCCGGAGGCCGGGACGGTTCTACCTTCATCTGGGACACTTCCAGCCGAAGCTCTTTCAATTCCGCCCGCTTGGCCTGGACCACATCCTTTAAGGACTCCGATTCTTCAGATCCCGACTGGTCCCTTGTAACATGCGCGCTATTCACCACTCTCGCTGCCGTAGGTATGGGCTCTTCCTCCCTCTCTACGGCGGCTAAATAAACGCTGTAGAATGTCATATCGGCCATTGTTCGGGTCATCTCTTGTAATTTATCTTGTAGGAATTTATTGGAAAGCCCCACTATGAACTGATCTCGTAGAAGCCGGTCCACCTCCCAGGAAGGCGCCCATAGCTTCAGGGTCTTGTCGTTGCATCTCATTCAGTGTCTCCTGTAGAGCATTGGAATATTGCATCAGGGTCTCACCCTCTCGCTGGGGTCGGTTAAAGAAGTGACTCCGTAACTGTACCACTTTGGCCCGCCCCCCTTGGGTTCTCTCTAGCAGGGAGAATATCTTCTCTAGGGTATCTCTCTCAGAGTCAGGCCTTACCATCACTGTCCGCCTGACGTCACCCTCTAGGGCTCCCAATGCAACCTCGGCCCGCAGTTCGGGGGTCAGGTTACACATTTTAACCACACTTCGCACCCTTTCAGTCCAGTCCTGCAATGTCATGTTGTTACCGTCATACTTTGGCAAATGACGCAGCAGTGCCCCTACAGGGATGTATCCTACTGGGGTAGCCATATTGTTGGGGGCAAGCTGGACTTGCGCTTGTGCACCCTGAGCTGGGTCCTGATCCGGCACCACTGGCGCCGGGGGACGATCTCCCGCCGCATTCCCGTCCATAACGGTTGCTGTATCCTGCCGACTACGCCAAGTTGTAAGCCGTGTACCGGGGTGGGCTCCCCAGAATACAGCGAAGTCACAGACAAGGAAAGCGATACTAACACCAGCTTAATATGCAAGAAACAGAAAACTTTACTTAGACAACAAGTAATAACATAAGCATCACCAAAGCAATACAAACATGCATAGAAACGCTATATCCCGGACCCACAGTCAATGTCCATGCCCACTGGACAGGCCTAGCCGGTGGCAAACGCAGCAGAGCCTGCAAGTCGATAACTGCGCTGCAGTCCAGTACAGTACAGCCTAGCAAAACAATATAATCCTAACAGAATAACTAATGCGAGGCTTAGACTAGTCTCTGTAACTTCAGGCGCCACACAATATATTATAATCAGTAACCAGGTGTACTGACCTGCGTCCGTTCTGGGGCCGAGGATGCAGCCTACCAGAGATGGCCACCAACTTCTCAGCAACCGTGCGGCCTTGCTTGATGATGAGGCCTTCCGTCCACACACTGAACTGGTCTTCCTGGGATAACCTCTCTTTCAAAAGAGCTGGATATAGAAAGAATATTATAGCTACTCTCCTTCTTCTGAGTGTCCATTAACAGCCGGACATCTGCAAGCCAGGATGGAATCGGATTCAGTCCATCACAGCACAATCCTTCCACCATGCCAGATCAACACACTTCCTGGTTCACTCACAGGAAGCAGCATGAGTAATCACCTCAGCCGTGTTAGCCCCCCCCCCCCCATATCAAAATTTTTGAACAAAACATATGCAGTTGGTTAGATCTTTGTTAGATCAGGTTAGATCAATTGTTGATTGCGTTAGATCTCATACAGAAGTAGAGATATTAACAGTTATTTGCAGGGGGGGCTAACCCATCATCAGCCCCCCCTTATCAAAAAAATTGACCAAACAATTAGCTATTTTGGAAGATATTTGTTAGATCAGGTATGATCAACTAGTTGTTTTGTTAGATCTCACATAATTACAGACTTATTAAGTGATTAATGAGGGGGGCTAGCCCCCCCACATGCAATTTTCAGGTAAAATTTGATGCAGAGTAATAGGCCTTCGTTAGATCCGGTAAGATCAAGTGGATTCAATGTTAGATCTCATTTAATTACAGAGATATTATGGATATTTGGTATTACGTCAGGGGGGGGCCAGCCCCCCACATGCAATTTTCTGGTAAAATTTGATGCAGACTAATAGGCCTTCGTTAGATCCGGTAAGATCAAGTGGTTTCAACGTTAGATCTCATTTAATTACAGAGATATTTCACATAAAAACACAGATATTAGGTAGTATTAAATAGGGGGGCTAGCCCTCCCACATGCAATTTACTGGTAAAATTTGATTCAGGCTAATAGGCCTTCGTTAGATCCGGTAAGATCAAGTGGTTTCAACGTTAGATCTCATTTAATTACAGAGATATTTCACATAAAAACACAGAAATTAGGTAGTATTAAATAGGGGGGCTAGCCCCCCCACATACAATTTTCTGGTAAAATTTAATTCAGACTAATAGATCTGCATTAGATCCGCTAAGATCAAGTGGTTTCAACGTTAGATCTCATATAATTACAGAGATATAAATATTTGGTATTACATAAGGTGGAGCTAGCCCACCCACATGCAATTTTCAGGTAAAATTTGATTCAGACTAATAGATCTGCATTAGATCTGGTAAGATCAAGTGCTTTCAACGTTAGATCTCATATAATTACAGAGATATTATGGATATTTGGTATTACGTCAGGGGGGGCTAGCCCCCCCACATGCAATTTTCAGGTAAAATTTGATGCAGGCTAATAGGCCTTCGTTAGATCCGGTAAGATCAAGTGGTTTCAATGTTAGATCTCATTTAATTACAGAAATATTTCACATAAAAACACAGATATTAGGTAGTATTAAATAGGGGGGCTAGCCCCCCCACATGCAATTTACTGGTAAAATTTGATTCAAGCTAATAGGCCTTCGTTAGATCCGGTAAGATCAAGTAGTTTCAACGTTAGATCTCATATAATTACAGAGAAAATATGGATATTTGGTATTACGTCGGGGGGGTGGGGGGCAGCCCCCCACATGCAATTTTCTGATAAAATTTGATGCAGGCTAATAGGCCTTCGTTAGATCCGGTAAGATCAAGTGGTTTCATTGTTAGATCTCATTTAATTACAGAGATATTTCACATAAAAACACAGATATTAGGTAGTATTAAATAGGGGGGCTAGCCCCCCCACATGCAATTTTCTGGTAAAATTTGATTCAGACTAATAGATCTGCATTAGATCCGCTAAGATCAAGTGGTTTCAAAGTTAGATCTCATATAATTACAGAGATATAAATATTTGGTATTACATGAGGGGGGGCTAGCCCACCCACATGCAATTTTCAGGTAAAATTTGATGCAGACTAATAGATCTGCATTAGATCTGGTAAGATCAAGTGGTTTCAACGTTAGATCTCATATAATTACAGAGATATTATGGATATTTGGTATTACGTCAGGGGGGTCTAGCCCCCCCACATGCAATTTTCAGGTAAAATTTGATGCAGACTAATAGGCCTTTGTTAGATCCGTAAGATCAAGTGGTTTCAACATTAGATCTCATTTAATTACAGAGATATTTCACATAAAAACACAGATATTAGGTAGTATTAAATAGGGGGGCTAGCCCCCCCACATGCAATTTACTGGTAAAATTTGATTCAGGCTAGCCCCCCCTCATTAATCACTTAATAAGTCTGTAATTATGTGAGAGCTAACAAAACAACTAGTTGATCATACCTGATCTAACAAATATCTTCCAAAATAGCTAATTGTTTGGTCAATTTTTTGATAAGGGGGGGCTGATGACGGATTAGCCCCCCCTGCAAATAACTGATAATATCTCTACTTCTGTGTGAGATCTAACGCAAACAACAATTGATCTAACCTGATCTAACAAAGATCTAACCAACTGCATATGTTTTGTTCAAAAATTTTGATATGGGGGGGCTAAAATGAGGTCTCATGCAGAAGTATTTTGTTCTACAAAATGGCAGTACTTATGCTGGAACCCAACAGACCCATTATAGTGATAGGATCTGGTAGGTTCTGGCGGTGTTCAGCATATATTGACAAGAATCTGGGGCATTACATGATGTAATACCACCCAACTTTCCTGCTGTCCAGCATGGCACATGCACAGAGACATGAAAAAAGTTTGAGGAAGTGAGTGCCCCCCTTCCCCCATCATCTGTGTCATGCAGGACTGCTGGGAGACACTGACATTACTTGCTATCCTGCATGACACATGTGCAGAGACACGAGTCTCTGGGAAAGCTGAGTGAACCCCTCCCCCCTACCTTTCAATGTTCTTATTATCTGAATTTATGCCTTGCAGGATAGCAGGAAATCTGAGTGTCTTGCATGGAACATGTGGAGAAACATGAGAATAGTCTGAGTAACACAACTCCCACCTACCCTCATATCTTCTCATGCCTCTGCATTTATGCCATGCAGGACATCAGGAAAGCGGAGTCACATTACATAATGTAGTGACAACCAGCTTTCCTCCTGTTCTGAATGGCATATGTGCAGAGGAATAGCCTGGGAAAGCTGGGTGCCCCCCCCCCCCCCCCTCCACACATACACCTCTGCACTGTCCTCACCTACAAGTCGTCACTTACTTCATTACTGGTGGGGTTGTGGCAAGCCAGAGGAATCAGGCGTGGTGAAACTAGCAGGCGGGAGGCGGAGCTAGCAGGCGGGAGACGGGGCTAGAAGGCGTGGCTAGCAGATGGGAGACCGTTAGGAAGAGACGGGGCGGGGACTCTCCTCCACTGCGGGCCCCCCTTCCTTACGGGCCCCATAGCAGCTGTGTGGTCTGCCTATATGGTAGGTACGCCACTGACTGCGGGTCTGGCCACGCTGTGGGGACTATAGAAAAGGTTCACAAAGGTGAAAAAACCCTTTAAAGTTATTGTACAGTGATTGTACATAGAGCTGAAATTTGTTAATGCCACAGGAAACCACTCTTTCTCTGTGATGTAAGACCTGTGTTCATTGTCTACTTCTCACCACTGTTCAACTTAACCTGTTCCGGACACATGACGTACCGGTACGGCATGTTGTCCTGGTATTTAAAGGGGTTATCCCATCATAATGATCACTGTTAAATCTGTTAATGATTTGACAGTGATCATTTTTGTAAATATACTTGATAAACAAATTCCCACCGTTTAGGATCAAATTCATCCCCACTTACCTCATTGTTGTGACTCCCCTGGTTACGGCCACCGCTCTTCTCCAGAATCCCGGTGGCCGCGCTTGCGCAGAAGACTCCTTCTTTTCTCCCGGCCGGGCCGCTCGCTGTCCTGAACATGCACGCTGCATGCGCGGCGGCGAGCGCGTTCAGTCCAGCGCGCGTCCCGGCCGGGGGAAGACTTCAATGAAGATGAAGCCCGCCCCCTGCCAGAATCCACCTTGGCTCAATGCGTCGGGGGGGGTCCTGTGACCCCCCCATGTCGCCGATCGCAGCAAACCGCAGGTCAATTCAGACCTGCGGATTGCTGCGTTTCCGGGTTATTCGGGTCTCTGGGGACCCGATAACCCGGAACAGGATGGTGATCGGTGGTGTGATAATACATGACCAATCACCATCCTGCGATCCTGAGAGGTGATGGTGACATCACCTCTCAGGATCGCTCTCATTGGTCGACTGGGCGGGCGGTTCAAATTACTGCAGCGCACCTCTCCTCCTCCTTTTGTGTCCGGGAGCCGAGCCAGCTGCACATCTGTGCCCCAGCACCCCCAGGTATTTAGGGAAAGGTTAGGGAAAGGTTGGGTTAGGCAGGGATATTCAGGGAAAGTTAGTGAGAAAAAATAAAATAAAAAATTTGTTGCATCACCCTAAATCGGGTGTCTGGGGTCCACAGCACAGCTGTGTGACCCTAGACCCCCCCAGGGGTGCTGCAGCTTGCCCCCCTGCCCCCCTCCCCCCCAACTTTTTTTTGGACGCAAGCAGGTTTTTTTGTGCGTACGCTGACTGTGGCCAGCACTCTTAGCGTCCGGCCACTGTTAGCGCATCGCCCACCCCACCGCTGATCAATTTCGGACGGTTGATCAGCGATTTAGATATATTTTTTTTCACATTTTTTGCCCTTTTTTTAGTTAGTCTTTTTTTTGTGTCTGTTAGGTTTAGGATGAGTTCGCAAACACCTGTGCCCCCACACACATGCACACCAAATAAAGTTTAACACACACGCACACACACACTCCCCTATGGCCAGCCGGATGTTCTCGGCCCAGCTTGCCTCCGAGTCCGAGAGTCCCGGTGAGGACGAGGATGACCCCACTTTCCTGTTGTCATCCGCGTCCTCCTCATCATCTAGCGATGATGATGGCGGCGGAGACTGTGGCCCACCCTAGTACGAGCAGCTCTGGGGCTCGTACTAGTTTTCCGGCCCACCAGTTAAATCCACCGGAGCCCCCTGCTGGTGAACTTGTCTGGTGTACCCCAGAGCGTTTTGAGACCGTGATTCCTGATTTTGTAGGCCAACCAGGAATCCAGATCTCCACAGTGGGCTTCACTGAATACGGCTACTTTAGTCTTTTTTTTCAGTGACCACTTTGTAAATCTAATAGTGGAGCAAACGAACCTGTACGCCCAACAGTTTGTTGTTCAACACCCAGGCTCCTTTTTGGCTAGGCCCGGTGGCTGGACTCCGGTCAGTGCAGCAGGGATGAGGACATTTTGGGGCCTCGTGCTGCACATGGGCCTAGTCAAGAAACCTAGTGTCAGGCATTACTGGAGCAGGGACGTCCTCTACCAGACCCCACTTTACAGTACGGCCATGACACGCTCCTGGTTTGAGGCCATCCGGAAATGCCTGCATTATTCAGATAATGCAGTATGTCCACCCCAAGGTGATCCTGCCTATGACCGCCTGTACAAAATCAGGCCGGTCATCGATCACTTTGGGGCCAAATTTTTACAGGCCTATGTACCTGGAAGCAGGGGCGTAGCTAAAGGCTCATGGGCCCCGGTGCAAGAGTTCATCTTGGGCCCCCTTCCCTTCAGTGCTTTGTGGCCAGGGGCAGGGAAGCACATAGCTCTCGTACTGCCTGAGGCAAAAATTGTAATTACAAAAGATAAATTCTTAACCTAACTCCTTACCTCACGCCAGAGGTGTAACTTGACCAGCATGCACTTTCTGTAGAACTGTTGTTTTCTTATGTGGCACAAGGGTCTTTGGGCCCCCTCAGGTTCCTGGGCCCGGTAGCGACTGCTACCTCTGCACCCCCTATAGCTACGCCCCTGCCTGGAAGGGAGGTCGGGGTTGATGAGTCTCTCATTGTGTTCAAGAGGAGACTCCTTTTCCGCCAGTATGTTCCCTCTAAGCGGGCGAGGTATGGCGTGAAGCTGTACAAACTTTTTGAGAGTACCTCAGAGTACACTTACAAGTTTTGTGTGTACGAGGGGCGAGATTCCCGTATTCAACCCCCAGAATGTCCCCCCACTCTGGGTGTTAGCGGGAAACTTGTGTGGCACCTTATGCACCCACTGCTAGATAAGGGTTACCACCTGTACGTGGATAACTTTTATACAATTTTCCCTTGTTCCAGTCCCTCGCGCCAGATCCACGTCCACTTGTGGGACCGTGCGGAAAAATCAACGCGGCCTCCCTGCCCACCCCCTCCAGGTACCTGTCCCCAGGGGTGAGACCCGTGCCCTTACCACGGGAAACCTGTTGCTGGTCAGATATAAGGACAAGAGGGCTATCCTTGTACTGTCCACAATTCATGTTAACGGCATCACCCCTGTGCGACTTTATCGTCGACTACAATCGGTATATGGGAGGAGTTGATGTATCTGATCAAGTCCTCAAGCCATATAACGCCATGCGCAAAACCCGGGCATGGTACAAAAAAGTTGTGGTCTACTTGGTGCAGGTTGCCTTGTACAACTCTTTTGTGCTGTCCCGGAGCGCTGGCAACACAGGGACATTCCTTCAGTTCTATGAGGCAGTCCTCAAGGACCTGATCTTTTCTGAGCAGGCCGGAGTACCTTGGGAACTGGAGGCGCTCGGATCGTCCCTGGCCAACACTTTCCAGGTGTGGTCCCCCATACTGGAAAGAAGGGACGGACCCAAAAAAGGTGGAGTGTGTCACAGGAGGGGGATACGGAAGGACACCACTAGTCAGTGTGACACGTGCCCCGATCATCCGGGCTTCTGCATTATTGGTTGCTTCAGGGAGTACCACACTTCCATGAAGTACTAAATTTATATCCCAATTAGCCACTGACAATCAGATAAAAAAATGGTTCTCAGACTTGAGACACTAAAACAAAAAAATACATTCAAAAAGATTATTTAGTAAAACTAAAATAAATTAAAAAAAGTAGACATATTAGGTATCGCAGCGTCCATAAGAATCTGCTCTATAAAAATACCCCCCTAACACGGTCAAAAAAATAAAATAAAAACGGTGCAAAAAAATGATTTTTTTTTGTCACCTTACATCACAAAAATTGGAATAACAAGCGATCAAAAAGTCATATGCCCCCCAAAATAGTGCCAATAAAACCGTCCTCTCATCCCGCAAAAAATGAGCCCCTACATAAGATAATCGGCTAAAAACCAAAAAAAAATGACTCTTAGACTATGGAGATACTAAAATGTTTTTTTTTGTTTATAAAAAGATAATATAGTGTAAAACATAAATAAAATTAATAAAAGTAGACATATTAGGTATTGCCGCGTCCGTAAGAATCTGCTCTATAAAAATATTTCCCCTAACCCCTCAGATGAACATGGCAAAAAAAAAGGTGCAAAAAAAGATTTTTTTTGGTCATTTTACATCACAAAAATTGTAATAGCAAGCGATCAAAAAGTCATATGCCCCCCAAAATAGTGCCAATAAAACCGTCCTCTCATCCCGCAAAAAATGAGCCCCTACCTAAGATAATCGGCTAAAAAAGAAAAAAAATTATTAAATATATGACAACACAAACAAATCACATACTCAAAAATAAAAAGTAAATAAACATCACTAGCCTAAATGCGGTGGAGACTCCATCAATCATGCTATAACACATGGATGTCTACCACGTTATAACACATGACTGACACCCCAGGATGTACAAGAGATAGGGCAAATCAATACTTACATGCTACCTAGGATGAAGTTCTTCGTAGAGGCTCCTGAAATGTATGTGTTCCACAGAGTTTAAACCTGTTAGCCCCTCCTCCAGTGTGCAGCACACATGTCTGTGAGATCACTCAGGAATGTGGTCTTATTAGCACCATGGGGAATGGGTACTAGATCACAAGGCACATCATTACACAGAATGGTAATAATAACAGGAAACAGAATTAAAGGGACAGAACCAATTAGTACTTAAAATATCCTTAAAGAGGACATTTCACCAGAATAAAACATCTAAACTACCTATACAGACATGTAGAGCGGCGCCCAGGGATCCCCCTGCACTTACTGTTATACCTGGGCGCCGCTCCGTTCGCCCGGTATAGCCTCCGGTATCTTCATAGTTAGGCTCCACCCAGGGGAACCTGACAGCGTCTCTTTCTCCTATGCTGTAGCGCTGGCCAATCGCAGCGCTCAGCTCATAGCCTGAGAGTTTATTTTTTCTCTCAGGCTATGAGCTGAGCGCTGCGATTCGCCAGCACTACAGCATAGGAGAAAGAGACGCCGTCAGGTTCCCCTGGGTGGAGCCTAACTATGAAGATACCGGAGGCTATACCGGGCGAACGGAGCGGCACCCAGGTATAACAGTAAGTGCAGGGGGATCCCTGGGCGCCGCTCTACACGTCTGTATAGTTAGTTTAGATGTTTTATTCTGGTGAAAGGTCCTCTTTAAAATACAGTTAGATATACTGTGCTTACAAGTCACTTTTTCTTACTGCATCATATAGTAAGCTTTTAAGCATTTAATTTTGTTTAATTACTTAAAAGAACACCACGGACTGAAATGATACACTGAGTTAAGTCTGGCATAGGGTCTGAAGGGACTGTGCATAACCTCGGAAATTTCTTTTTGGTTTCTCTGAATCCCTATGTCCCCTGGAGCCCTACACTATGTGCAGCTGTTATTTTATCTTGCATCTGAAGATAGGAATATTAATTTAGAAGAAATTTTCCTAGTTGTCATTGTGTTTTTGGAAGAATACCGCCATGTACACATGAACTGTATAACCACAATCCATAACAATGCATGTTCTATCTTAACAATTGTTGAGTGATGACAAGCTGATCATAGCAGAGGGTAATAGCGGCAGTAGTTATAAGGGCTATGTCAAGAAAGGTCTGCCACTCTTCATTATCATCTTGTCCGTTTTCCACATAAATGCACCTGGGATCATCATCATTATCACGATCTGACAATATACTCTTTCCTCTCTCTCCTCCTTACACTCCTTATGTGTTAATGCATGTGTCCATACACTAAGATGACAGTTGTAGACAAGGTGGTGAAAGGCAGAACAGCAGTATTGTAAGCAGAAAGTAATTTTTTTTTTCCTCTTCTTTAAAGTGGAGACAATGTCCCAGATTTACTAATGTGTGTGTGTGTGTGTGTAGAATCTGTCAAAAGATTTGCACAATTTCTGTGTATTGCTGTGTCTATCTGTCACACCGGTGACAGGTTTGAGAAGGTCTGAAAGATTATCTGCTCATTAGTGATCTGACAGAATCTTTTGGTTTCACTTTGTCTGTGTGTTGCTTGTATGTCCACACCTCCTTTACCCATCACTCCTTGCTCTGGAGAGCTTCATTTGGTGTTGGAAGAGCTGGAGTGTGGTTCTAGTTGAAGTCCTGATCATCTATAATCCATCATCATTAGAAGTTAAGTGTTCCGCTTGTTGTGTTTTGTATTCCCCCTGATAGGTTCTATTTCAGTCCAAATCCTATATTTTTATATAAGCTTATATTTCATCATGATCTATACATTAATACATTACGCACACAGGGACACGTAGCAGGTAAAAGTCCAAAGAAAAGCTATTACTAAGAGGTTTTGCTCACATGTTACGTATAGCCTTGGACTCTGGTAGAAGATAAGATAACTACAATGTGTAGCTGGCTAAAAACATGTGTTACTGGTTAACTTAAACATTATGTCATTTAGGATTATGTATGTCTCACGAGATCAATAAAATTCTCAGAGTGATTTTGAACTGCACAGAAGTGTGTCTTGCCTCATTATCACTCTCTCTGGCGTCAGATAAGGATCAAATCAAGCTGAATACCGAAGTCTTGTACCTGGGGTACAATATAAGGGAAAGATAAGAAAATTCCTTACAATTTGGGGGCTCGTCCGGAATTGAGAAGGTCATCCTCATGTTTGGTAAGAAGAGACATTGATTTTTGTCCTTTAGGCCATTCCGGGGGCACTGACCACATCTCGATTCAAGTAAGTACATAAGCGACCCTTAGATAGACTTCGAAGTACTGTGTCAGGGATGCAGTAAGCATAACTCAGGGAGTTTTTGCCTTAGGACTCAGGGAGTCCAGTAACAAGAAAAGTGCACTTCAGAGGGCTCAGGGAGCCCCGTAAAAGATCTGTTCCGGGAACAGAAAGGACTCAGGGAGTCTAATAACAAGGATAGTGCACTTCAGAGGGCTCAGGGAGTCCCGTAAAAGATCTGTTCAGGGAACAGAAGGTTTAACAGCTTGATTTGATTCTTAATAAGATAATTGTAGAAGTTTTGCATGATAAGTTGTTTGATAATTGTAGAAGTTTTGCATTATAAGTTGTTTTGTCTAACACAGTTATATAAGGGGAAGTGACAAGCTGGGTCGTAAGTGTACAGCTGTCGTCCCAAGACTAACATTCTGTTTTTTTAATTCTTTTTGTAAGAAAATAAGTTTTAATAATGGGTAGTCAAAAATCTAAGATAGAATACCCTAAACCATAACCAGGAGAAACATGTAAACAATATGTTGCCCGAGTCAGTCCTACAAATTATTACCTTGTTAACCCATGGGTAGATAATTTGGCAGGGTGGACAGAGGCAATGGAAGTGGTAGACCCCTTTCCCATGGAAGGAGACAATAGCATATATCACATGGACATGGTCAAGGGTCTATGCTTAGGCGACACTGCCGCCTGACCGTATTTTGAACCTGACCCTTCATGGAATATGGATTATATGCAAAAAGGAGATAGAAAAACACATGATAGAGGTATTTAAACAAAAGTCTTCACTCCCAGTAGCCGTAGCATGTAAGCAAAAACCCTCAGAAAGCGTTATTGATTTCTGGAGATTTGTGGATTGCTGGAAATTGGAGGCAGGGCTACTGGTTCTCCAGAATGACAGTCTAATTATTTCCACATTTATTAATCTATCTGATAGGCTAATGCTTACAGTAAAACAGAACGTCTCCACGTGGACTTCAGACAGCATAGATCAATTAAAAAAAAAAAACATTCCTGAGATAAGGGAAGCGGGCAGGGAGTCATGCAGAGTAAGTAATGTGTAATATATTATACAAGACAAAGAATTGTTCAGTCATTTTCTTTCCCAAGCAGTGTAATGTGGGAATCCATCTTTTAACAAAATGACTGTATGATTATAACATGTATATTGTCTTCTTATAAGAGTTGATTAATCACAGAGTGAAAACCAGAAGACATTGGAAAATGCAGCAACAAACAGTGACATACTCCATTAGCAATTCTGGGTGTGGTGTGGATATCTGTTTCCAGGAAAGCTGTGTTTGTCTGTACTGCAAGTTTTGGAATGAAACAAAGAAATTGTTTGACTGTGTTGGAAGATACATGATTCAGTAGAATGTGAATGGGTATGGCTTTGAGTTGTAGTGGAGTTAAAAAATGTAAGAAGCCTGACAGATGTTTTTAGCAGAGCTGTGTGTGCAATTCAGTTTTTATGTATGAGGGCGAGGTTATGAGCTGTTTTAAGTACATGAAAATGTATGTGAATGTGTATGGAATACGGTATTTGTTTTCATATAATATGCGCATTGAGAAGTTTTGGGTTTTTATTGGTGCCGACAGCATTGATCAAGCTGTACATTTTTTTTATTGAAGTCAATGAAAAGTTTTTATGGGCCCTTTGTGTGTTCATGTCTGTATTGTCAGATCTGTTTGTTTCAATGTTTGAAGATATGTGTTACATGTTAAGTGTTGTACTAAACATCTGAGCTCTGTTCTTATGGACAGCTGGGAAACTAATGACAGACAAAAAGGAGGACCACAGCGTCCGACTAAAAGGGGTGGACTTAGATGACTAAGAGTGGGAGGAAGGAAGTGTGAGCCCTCTATGTGAATTAATGGGGTTTTGACAAAACCTTTCAAAACTGACTCACTACCACTCGAGACCATGGACAGGGAATACATCAAAGATCATGTATTCAGCATTATACCAGATTGCCCAGTCAGCCTGTTAGGGAGAGATTTGTTCATTAAGCTTGACTTGCAGGTATCAGCAAAGAATCAGGACATAAGAGTACACTCAGATCTCATTCCAGTCTCTACACCAGTGCCACTGATTCTTGCAAACATACAGGACCACCCAGAACTTAATAACATTAACCCTGCATTATGGTCTTCAAATGAATATGACATAGGATTCATAGATTGCACACCTTACAAAGCTACTGCGAAACCAGGTGTCATCTCAGTGTTCCAGAAACAATACCCGCTGTTAAAAGAGAAACTTGATGGACCAATGATAGAAGAATTCCTACAAAAGGGAATCCTGGAAGAGGTGATTTCACCCTACAGCACGCCCGTGAATCCAGTGACAAAGGCAGATGGTACTATCCGCTTTGTACAGGATTTAAGGGCCATCAACAACATCATTGTGCCTATAGCCCCTGTTGTACCTGATGTCACTTAATCATTATCTGCCATTCCTGCAGACGCTGTTTGGTTCAGTGTAATAGATCTGAAAAATGCATTCTTTTCTATCCCAGTTGATAAGATAACCAGACTACTTTTTGATTTTTCCTTTGACGGACGTCAACTGACCTGGTGCAGACCCCAGGGATATGCTGATTCACCTGTAGTCTACAGCATAGTCCTCCAAGCCACGTTAAAACCATGGTACCCCCCCCCCAAGGTTCTGTGCTGCTGCAATATGTCAATGATCTGTTACTGTGTAGCATGTCAGCGGAGGCCAGCATTCAGGATGGTTTACAATGGTTGTCAGGATGTGGTCACAAAGTGACACTTAAGAAAATGCAATGGTGTAAAATGCAGGTTGAATACTTGGGCTTTGTCCTCACAAAAGGTGAAAGGAGAATCGGCATAGAAAGAGTCCAGTCTATTGCGGGCCTGGTCACCCCGCACACCAAGAAAGAAATGTTATCTTTCCTTGGTATGATAAATTAGTGTAGACAATGGATTCCTGATTGCTCCTATTATGACAATGTTTTGAGGCAAGCCACTCTGGACGGAAATCCAGATTTGATTAAATGGTCTTCTGAAATGTACAATGCATTTGATTATCTGAAATGTTTACTCATGTCGAGTCTAGGGCTGGGCCTCCCTGACTATAATATGCCCTTCCACATGTTTGCACGCCAAAATTGTAAAACCATGGCGGGTGTACTGACACAAGAAAACGGAGGCAAGTTGCGTCCTTGTGTATTTTTCTCAAAGGTAATGCCCACCCCTGTTCAAGGGATGCCGGCATGTCTGTGTTCTCTTGCAGCCTGTGCTATGATGGTAGAGTTGGCAACTCCTTTCACAATGTGACATTACACCATCTTGCACACCACTCATGATGTTGTAGGCCTACTCAAGGGCATCCACACTCAACACAGCAGGCAGCTGAGCTCATGGCACTCACTAGAGCATGTATTCTACATACTGATAGACCTGTCACCATTTATACTGAGAGTACATGGGGTAGTGTGGGACCATGGTATTATTTGGCAGAGGAGAGGATTCACGGCAGTAGATGGTAAGGATCATGTCTCACAGGGCAATGTGCTGGCAGATAAGGTGGCGAAACGAGTGGCCAAATGCAACTCCACAGGTTTGTGTAACCATTGGGAGATGCCATGTCTGGTACCTCCAACCCTTGAGATGTTGCAAATGCTTACTGATCTTAAGTGGTATGCCACTGAACAGGAACAGCAAGACTGGTGTTATCCAGTATTGCAGAAAAATCCTAAGATAGAATTAGAATTAGTCTGCAAAGAGGGGAAGTTATGCATTCCCCCAACACAGTGCTTCCATCTTAATAGCACATTTCCACGGAGTAGGACATAACAGCATTGAGCTATCATTAGGCCTTTCCCCACCCCCTGGGCCTAATGATAGTGCAGGGAGGAGACCTTGATTTAATAAGGGAAGACTATGTCACCAAATTGATACAGGTACTTAACAAAACTGAGAACAAAGTTGCTTGTAAGTCTCCCTCTTTTCCACAGGAACCCACCCACCCATACAGGGTGGGGGATGAGGTGGTGGTCGAAACACTGAAGAAAGGAAGAGCTCAAGGTGATTTCGTATATGGCCCACCTACTACCGTGGTTGCAGTAACCAGAACAGCTGTGCTGACTGAACAATCTCCAATTTGGATCCACGCCGCTTGTGAGAGAAAGAGAGGAGGCAGGAACAAAGGCAGACAGCCTTGGCCTTGAAGAAGGACAGGAGGTACTAACGGGGCAGACAGCCCTGACATCCAACGAGGCCCAGAGGTACTAACGGAGGCAGACAGCCTTGACCTCGAAGAAGATACAGAAGGGGTACTAATGGAGGCAGACAGCCTTGACCCCCAACGAGATGACGCAGTCGGGAAATTCCTCGAGATGGCTGAAATGTAGTACCTTGATAATTGCAGTCCCCACCCCAGTAGATGTATGGACAGGGCTCCTACGTTCCCAATCGAATGACACAGATTTGCAGGATCATGATGTTAAATATGGATATGTAAATCCTTATCATGCTTGTTATAACTGTCCTACATATGAGACTCTGCAAAGTAATATGATAGAAATCTAGAAAGTTGTAAAAAGATAGTATCAGGAAAAAAATAATGTAATGTAATATTACAAAAACAGTACCATCCCTAGACAAACATGTACCTCTACCAACAGGATGGGTATTGGCCTGTGGAAATACTAGTCACACATATATACCAGCCAATATTACAGAGGGACCCTGTACAATAGCTAGGTTGACATTAGCAATGATACCACTATTCCCAGCAATGCAGACACGACAAACGAGAGACACTTCCCTACAGTTACCAGAAAATTGTGATTATAATGTGAATCTCCTCTCTAGAGCAGAATACATGAGTTAAGGGGTATCTTTGATAGGGGTACCAGGGTTGGCCATATATAACCACAGGACAATATCAAAATTTGCCTGTTGTATGGTAAAACAGATAGATGTCACTAGTGCAGTTCTGCTAAATATGCTGCTGGATATACAATCAGATAAAAAGGCTATCTTGCAGAATAGGGCAACTATTGACTATTTATTGCTCCAACATGGTATAGGATGCTCAGCGTACATTCCTCTATACTCCGGTAGAGGTGGAAGAGGTAAACACAACCCCAACAAAGCCTGAGGATTATACTCCTGAAGGGTATATGGAATACCTAAAGGCTTACAAGCAAACTAAGGAAGAACTAGAAAGGAACAAAATGGAAATCCCACATTATATAGATATATGTAAATGGGTTTTAAAGAGAGGATTGATAGGTTCTATTTCAGTCCAAATCCTATATTTTTATATAAGCTTATATTTCATCATGATCTATACATTAATACATTACGCACACAGGGACACGTAGCAGGTAAAAGTCCATAGAAAAGCTATTACTAAGAGGTTTTGCTCACATGTTACATATAGCCTTGGACTCTGGTAGAAGATAAGATAACTACAATGTGTAGCTGGCTAAAAACATGTGTTACTGGTTAACTTAAACATTATGTCATTTAGGACTATATATGTCTCACGAGATCAATAAAATTCTCAGAGTGATTTTGAACTGCACAGAAGTGTGTCTTGCCTCATTATTACTCTCTCTGGCGTCAGATAAGGATCAAATCAAGCTGAATACCAAAGTCTTGTACCTGGGGTACAATATAAGGGAAAGATAAGAAAATCCCTTACACCCCCCCCTCTGTTGTTTACTAGGCCTCAGTGAGACGCTGGTTCCTTCACCAGGGAAGGAGCTGGTTGTCTCTGCCCTGTCATTAAGTCTAGGGCATCTGAGGGCCACCAGGGTTTTCTAGGTTCCTGTGTATGGGCATCTCTACCATCGAGAGGTGAAACAGGTGTTACAGATCCTAAGAGAGAATAAGTTGTATGCTAAGATGGAAAAGTGTGTATTTGCTGTACAGGAAGTGCAATTTCTGGGTTACCTGCTCTCATCCTCAGGTTTTCGTATGGATCCTGAGAAGGTCCGTGCCGTGTTGGACTGGGATCGACCCGAAAATCTGAAAGCGCTTATGTGATTTTTGGGGTTTACCAACTACTACTGTAAATTTATCTTGAACTATTCATTGGTGGTTAAACCTTTAACAGACATGACTAGGAAGGGTGCTGATATTTCTATCTGGTCTGATGCGGCATTACAGGCCTTTTCTGCTGTGAAAGAATGTTTTGCTTCGGCCCCTATTCTGGTGCAACCGGACGTGTCTCAGCCATTTATTGTTGAGGTTGACGCGTCAGAGGTTGGGGTAGGAGCAATATTGTCGCAGGGTCCTTCACCCAGTAAATGGCGCACATGTTCATTTTTCTCTAAAAAACTCTCGACTGCTGAAAGGAATTATGATGTGGGGAATAGGGAATTGCTGGCCATTAAGTTGGCGTTCGAGGACTCGCGGCATTGGTTGGAAGGAGCAATTCATCCTATCACGGTAATTACGGATCACAAGAATCTGGCCTACTTGGAGTTGGCTAAGCGACTGAACCCAAGGCAGGCCAGATGGTCATTGTTTTTCACCAGATTTAACTTCATCGTCACTTACCGCCCTGGGGTGAAGAACGTCAAGGCGGATGCTTTGTCACGTAGCTTTCTGGGGGGGGGGGGGGGGTGAGTCTAATGACGCTAGTCCCATTTTATCTGAAGGGGTAGTTATTTCCGCTCTTTATCCTGATCTCGAGGCCAGGGTGTTGGAGGCACAGGAGGATGCTCGGGACTCTTGTCCTCAGGGGAAATTGTTTGTTTCCCCCGAATTGCGTCACAAGGTGTTCGAGGAACATCACTGTAAGGTGCTTGCTGGGCACCCTGGGAGCAGATCGACTATTGATCTCATCTCTCGCAGATTCTGGTGGCCGGGGTTGCGTAAGTGTATTAAGGACTATGTGTCAGCCTGTGGTACCTGTGCACGTGCTAAGGTGACACATACTCGGCCTTCCGGATCTCTGCTTCCATTGCCCATCCCGTCCAGACCTTGGACCCATTTGTCCATGGATTTTATCACGGACTTACCGAATTCTTCAGGAAAGACCGTGATTCTGGTAGTTGTCGATGGTTTTAGTACACTTTATTGCATTACCTAGTCTACCAAATTCTAAAACTCTTGCGCAGGTGTTTGTCGACAACATCGTGAAACTACATGGCATTCCCTCTGATGTGGTGTCCGATAGAGGGACTCAGTTTGTTTCCAGATTCTGGAGAGCGTTCTGTACTCGTCTGGGTGTACAATTGTCCTTCTCTTCGGCTTTTCATCCTCAGTCGAACGGACAGACGGAACGCACTAATCAGAATCTGGAGACTTACTTGAGATGTTTTGTTTCAGAGAATCAGGAAGAGTGGTCTTCATTTTTGTCGTTAGTTGAGTTTGCTATAAATAACCGTAGACAGGAATCCACTGATAAGTTGCCGTTTTTGGGGGCATATGGGTTCCATCCACAGTTTGGTACATTTTCTGGTGCTCATAATTCCGGCATTCCTGAGGAGGAACGATTTTCCTCTTCTTTGTCTTCTATTTGGCGGAAAATCCAAAATAACCTGGAAAAGATGGGCAACAGGTATAAGCGTTCGGCTGACAGGAGACGTATGAGTGGTCCGGACCTGAGAGTGTGTGATTCTGTGTGGCTGTCTACAAGAAACATTAAACTTAAGGTACCTTCTTGGAAGTTGGGACCAAGATTCATTGGTCCATATAAGATCACTGCCATTGTTAACCCTGTAGCCTTCCGTCTTGAACTTCCTCAGGCATTGAAAATCCATAACGTATTTCATAAATCGTTGTTAAAGAAATGTGTTGAACCTGTTGAGTCGTCCTCCTTGCCTCTCGCTCCTGTCATGGTGGACGGCAATTTGGAATTTCAGATCAGCAGGATTGTGGACTCCCGAGTACTCCGGAGATCCCTCCAGTATCTCGTTCATTGGAGAGGGTACGGACCAGAGGAGAGAATGTGGGTTCCAGCGACTGATGTTAATGCTAGTCGTCTCGTGAGAGCATTCCACAGAGCTCATCCTGATAAGGTCGGTCCTGGGTGCCCAAAGGTCACCCAGAGAAGGGTGGGTACTGTCACACCGATGACAGGTTTGAGAAGGTTTGAAAGATTATCTGCTCATTAGTGATCTGACAGAATCTTTTGGTTTTACTTTGTCTGTGTGTTGCTTGTATGTCCACACCTCCTGTTCAGGTGTGGATCATGTGACCTTTACCTCCCCCTATTTAGTTTGACTTCACCCATCACTCCTTGCTCTGGAGAGCATCATTTGTTGTTGGAAGAGCTGGACTGTGGTTCTAGTGTTAAAGTCCTGATCATCTATCATCCATCATCATTAGAAGTTAAGTGTTCCGCTTGTTGTGTTTTGTATTCCTCCCCCCCCCCCGTCTGTTGTTTACTAGGCCTCAGTGAGACGCTGGTTCCTTCACCAGGGAAGGAGCTGGTTGTCTCTGCCCTGTAATCAAGTCTAGGGCATCTGAGGGCCACCAGGGTTTTCTAGGTTCCTGTGTATGGGCATCTCTACTATTAAGAGGTGCCCATACGGATAGGAGTTAGGGACAGGAGCAGGGTTTTATAGGTGGTGACCCTTTTCCTTCCCTACTGGTGAGGCCTAGTGTCTTTTCCCTTCCGTCTTGTTGTCTTTTGGTGTTCTCCCCTACTACATCCGTGACACTATCCCTGCATCACATTTACCATCCATCCTGAGCCCCTGTGATAAATCTGGAACAGATCTAGACAGCTAAGTTTATATCATCTATAGGATTAGTAAACTGCCGCACTGTATTACATTTTACCACATATTCAGCAATAAAGTACAGTATTTTTGGACTATAGGTAGCACCCCAGGATTAGACAACAGAAAATTAAAAAAATATATATTTTCTACTTATTAAACCTTCCCTGGTAGTTTAATGAAATGGCGGGGGTTTGGGGTTTAGCATAGAGGGGGTTAAAGGTTTTGGTCAGAGCTGAAAGACCTGTGGTGACATCACAGGTCATATGACCAGTTAAACAGGCAGTGGTTGAGAAGGACCTGTGATGATGATGTCGCCATCATGTGACCAGAGCAGAAGAGGAGAAGTCCTGGAGGAAGAAGCTGTGGTGATGTGGGGGAGAGAAGCTGTGGTGAAGAGAGAGGTAGAGCAATGCTGGGAGTTGTGGTTATTTACCTGGGACTGCATGTTAGGGCTGAAGGGAGGGATGTTATTTACATGGAACTGTATTGGAGGTGGCTGGGAAAGGAGTCATGTTATTTACATGGAACTGTATGTTGGAGAGGGCTGGGGAAGGGAGTGATGTTATTTACATGGGACTGTATGTTGATGGAGGCTATGGAAGGGGAGTATGTTATTTACATGGGACTGTATGTCGGAGGGGGCTGGGGAAGACAGTGATGTTATTTACATGGGACTGTATGTTGATGGTGGCTGTGGGAGGGAGTGATGTTATTTGCATGGGACTGAATGTTACAGGGGTCTGAGTAATGTTATTTACATGGCACTGAATGTTGAGGGGGCGATGTTATTTACATGTGACTGTATGTTGAACGTGGCTGGTGGGGGGAATGATGTTATTTATATGGGACTGAATGCTGAGGGGGTGATTTTTACATGGGATTGCATGTTGGAGGTGGATGGGGAGGGGGTGATATTATTTACTTGTGACTGTATGTTGAAGGCGGCTGGGGAGGAAGTGATGTTAGTTACATGGGACTGTATGTTGATGCCGGCTGTGGAAGGGGAGTATGTTATTTACATGGGACTGTGTGTTGGAGGCGGCTGTGGGAGGGAGTGATGTTATTTACATGGGACTGTATGTCGGAGGAGGCTGGGGAGACAGTAATGTTATTTACATGGGACTGTATGTTGATGGCGGCTGTGGGAGGGAGTGATGTTATTTACATGGGACTGAATGTTACAGGGGTCTGAGGGAGGGAGTGATGTTATTTACATGGGACTTAATGCTGAGGGGGTGATTTTTACATAAGATTGCATGTTGGAGGTGGCTGGGGACGGGGTGATGTTATTTACATGGGGCTGTATTTTGGAGGGGACTGTAGATAGAGAGGGATGTTATTTACATGTTTTACATGGGACTGTATATTGGAGGGGGCTGGAGAGATGGTGTGATGTTATTTACATGGGACTCTATGGCGGAGGGAGGGAAATAATGTTATTTACATGGAACTGTATGTTGGAGGGGCTGAAGGGAGGGGAGTGATGTTATTTACATAGGACTGTATTTTGGAGGGGGCAGGAGAGATGGTGTGATGTTATTTACATGGGGCTGTATGGTAGACGGAGGAATATAACTACAGGGGGAATTATAAATACTGGGGGCACTTCAAGGTGAGCATTATAACAGTAGGGGGCAGTATAAATACTGGGGGCACTGTAGGGGTATTATAAATCCAGGGAATAATATAAGCATTCTTATTAATACTGGGGGCTCTATTGGATGGACTTATAGATCTGCCTTATTTCTACTAAGAGCACTATGGGGGGGCCTTATTACTACTGAGGGGTCTGTAGAGAGCTTTATTACCACTGGGGGAACAATAGGGGGCCTTTTTTCTACTGGGGGCTCTGTGAGGGTATTATTAATACTGGAAGGCTCTTCTACTAATGGGGGCATTCTTGGGGAGCATTATCACTGTTGGGGGCACTGTAGGGGGCAGTATTACTAATGAGAGAATTCTAGAAGGGAATTACTATTGGTGGGACTATGAGGAGCACTATTACTATGGGGGTACTCATATTTCTTCAGGATAGTATTTAGGGGTATTGGGGAGCACACTGAGCAGCAGGATAACAATGTGGGGACTCGAGGTTGGGGGATGATTATAGAAATGTGAGGAAGCTAAGATGTCTGTGTGTTACACTCTGCAGAGATGAAGCGTCTGAGAGAAGTTATACGGACCAAATGGAGAAGATGACGACAGAGAAGATCTACATCGGAGGAGACGTCACCTGGGAGGCACTGGATGGGACAGGTATGTGTTGCTGTATAGCTGTTAATTAAGTACAGTAAAATGTCTTCAGTGCTATTTATTTATTTATTTTATTTATTTTGGGGGGGGAAGGGGTATCGTCGAATTGGGCCATATGCATTGGGGCTTGGGCCCCGGATCTTTTGGGACCCTAGTAACGCCCCTGGCGCACACACACACACATGCTTTTTTTAATAAAGACTCACATTTCTGCACTTCCGGGTCTGGTACCTCACACTCATAACATCATGAAAGGTCCTCAAGTTGCAGTTTCTTCGAGTTTTCATCTTCTTCACTGCAGCTGGGAGACCTTCAGGATGGAGATTGCTGTGTTTCTCATGGTCCTCTCCCTGATTGCTCACCCTCCTCTCCTGCCTGCATTGATCCTACAGATCAGTGTTGGACAGGGAGAAATATGTGTGCTCTGCCCAATTATTAAGGAATCAGTCAGGGAGGTCTGGCACCGCTGGATCACCCTGACTGCAGACTGTAAGACACAGCAGATGCAGACGATCAGCTGTGTCTCTGTGCAGGAGTACGGGGGCCGCAAAAACTGGCTGTGCGGGCCGCATGAGTCCCGCAGGCCGCGGGTTGTGCAACCCTGATCTAAATCCTAAATCCTTACAGGTACTAAAGAGATCATGTTTTTGGCAGATGTGGAGAAAATGCCACAAAGTAAGAATGCTTTAAAAAATAGTGTTTGCATTTTGTTAATTGATTAAAACAAATTATTAAGTGAATGAACAAAAGCGAAATTTAAACATAAACTTTCCATATACCTAAGAGGTCACTATCTATAGACCTGACTGCAGAACATTGTGACAATGAAGAGGTCACTATCTATATACCTGACGGCGTTGCTCCCACTGGACTCGGTGATGGGAGGCCAGGTGCCTTCTTAAGGCGGTCGTCCCTAGGTGAGTGTTGGGCTTACCGCGACTTATGCGTTGACAGCACAGGCTGCAGATGGCAACACTATTGTCAGCAGCTGACACGTTAAAAAAAGCCCACACTGCGGAGCCATGTGCCAGCGTCCTGGGAGCTCAAGATGTGACCGTGCATGGTGGATGGCTTGCTCCAGATACATTTACAGTCTGCTTTTTGCCTCCTGTGTATTGCGAGTTCTGCCTGCTTCTCCTCCTTCTCCTCCCTATCTGCTGCTCCGTCTCTCCCTCTGAACTCCCCTCCACTTCCTCTCTTGTGGGCACCCACATGACGTCCATCGACATGTCATCATTGTCACCTTCACCACCACTGACAGAGATCTCGAAGTAGGTAGCAACAGCGGGGACCACCCTCCTTGGGTACTGTCATCAGACCGCTGGGTGGCGGCTGTTGCTGCCTCCTCTTCCTCATCCGATGCCAAGAATGGCTGCGTATTGGTAAGGTCTGGGAATGGATGGGAAAATAATTCCTCTGACTCGAGTGGAGGAGCTATGGTGGTGGTGGTGTCTTTGGGGGTGCACACAGCAGAGAGTGAGGAGGGTGCAGATACAGAGGATGAGGAGGGTGCAGAAGCGGAAGGCTGAGAGCCACTCAACCAACTCTGGTGCGTCCTTTGACATAATCCCACGCAGGGCCGGTGCAAGGATCTTTGCCGCCCCCTCATGTCACTCACTCGCTGACAGACACACACACACACACTGACAGACAGACACACACTCAGACACTCACTGAATGACGTACACAGAAACTCACTGACAGACAGACATACACTCACTGACAGACATACACTCACTGACAGACAGACACGCACTCAGACACTCACTGAATGACGTACACAGAAACTCACTGACAGACATACTCACTGACAGACACACATACACTCACTGACAGACAGACACACACTCACTCACTGACAAACATACACATACTCACTGACAAACACACAGACACTTACTGACCGACAGACATCCACACTCACTGAAATACACTCACTCACTGACATACACACACAGACACTCAATGACAGACACACATACATTTACTGACAGAAAGACAGACATACATACACTCACTCACTGATATAAATACACAGGCAGACACTTAAACACTCACCTCCCTGGGGTCCAGTGTGGTGCAGCTCCTCAGTCCTCCAGCGTGCAGTTTAGTATGCAGGGGCCGGAATGACGTCATATTCTGGCATCACAGAGGGCGCACGAGGGAGGATTGGGGAGCTGCTAGAACAGCCTCTCTTGCCGCCCGCCTCCTCTCCTCCGGTAATTTACTGGCAGAGCAGGCACCTGCCATCAGGGTAAGCAGATGCCTGCTCTGCCATATTTAAGAAGGACCTCCACCTCCTGTCCCCCCTGTAACGGTGCTGGAGGCGGCTCAAGAGCCGCTCATCCAGGGCTGCAGCCCCAGTCAGGGGGAGCCCACCAGGGCGCCCCCAGCAGGCCGGTGCCCTAGGCGAATGCCTAGTTTGCCTATATGGTTTCACCGGCCCTGATCGCACGCACCTTCTCCAACTTCCCACTTAGGCTACGGCCTGGTGCACCTGCCCGACCCCTACCACCCCTGTGGAACGGCCTGCCAATTCCTCTGCCTGTCATTTTCAAAATGACCCTGTGCCAAAGTCCCTGGAGAAGGGCAGTATTTGTGAAAGCTGATATATGGCAGCCTCAATCAGTTGTTAGTTGAAGCTGGTATATCACCCTCAAGCAGTAATTTTGTGGAGGCAGGTATATGGAAAACCTCTATCACTATTTTGTGGAAGCTGATATATGGCAGGCCTCAATCAGTTGTTAGTTGAAGCTGGTATATCACCCTCAAGTAGTAATTTTGTGGACGCATGTATATGGAAAACCTCAATCACTATTTTGTGGAAGCTGTTAGATCGCAGCCCTCAATCAGTATTTTCTGGAAGCATACAAATGCACTATAATATACTTTCTATGTTAGAAAGTATATTATAAGTATATCACACCCCTCTGTGTATCACACCTATCGATAGGCACAACGTTACCAGTCCTTTAACTGACTTTTTTGGCCCTATTAGCTAGCATTTGGTGTCCCTAAGTTCCTAACAGCTTGTCCCTGCTCCAAAATGCAACCTCTCCCTACACTGGCAAAACACATAATGTAAAATGGCTGCCAGATCGGGTTATGTTTTAAGTTTGGGGGGGGTCCTTGTGCTGAAACATCTCAATTGGCTGTCCTGTCCCACCTGATGGATGTGTCATGGGTAAAAGTTCGGCGCAATGCAAAAGAATATGGCACGCGCAGACATTGCCATATGTTTGCATGTTCGGCGGATCGCCGCGAACCAACCGCCTGGCGAACCGCAAGGGTTAGCTGCCATATCAGTTAATTTATTTTTATTTTTTTCGTGAAATGGTAAAATGTCAAACTTTTAGCCTCTTATGTGTTCTTTGTTCTATTGTGAATAAAATATGGCACTATGACATTTGTAAATCATTGCACTTTGTTTTTATGTACATTTATTTACATTTTACACAGGGGACCAACATTTTTGAAATTGGGGTTGTACAACTTTCTTTCAAAGGGTTATCACACAGGTTTTCTGGATGCCAAAATGGATAATCTGCTTTTCATTCTATGATATGAGAGTAGATTATGTGTCACTGCATACTTATCAGTCAAGACTCTAGGAAGCTGAGTGGCAAGCCATTTCGGAAGCTATCTATATTATATATTACTTTAACACAGCTGAATATAAATTTTAACAGCTTGACAATGTTGATACATTAAGGGGGTTGTCTCAGTGATTTAAAACCTAGCCAGATGCCATTAAATTATATAAAATAAAAAAATAATCTTATAATTGTAGGAGAAATTTAGTAAAGAATGACTTAATTATTCATTGTATCTAAATCTATTCATAATCAATCATGTCAGAGCTATTAAAAATACTTAAAGTTAATGATATTGCTTTTGCTTAAGACACCATAAGAGTGTAATATTTGAAGTCAGTTTTTCTTTAGTCTGTGTTGGTGTACTTTGCACCAAATTTATCAAACGGCGCACAGTACTTATTTCATATGGACTTTTGTCTAGAAATGCTACTCCAGTTTTCTGCACCACCCCCCTACTGGAGTGGCCTTGGGACTTTGTTTGCTACATTTATAGCAGTAATAAATTTGGAGTGAAACTCATTAACAAAGCTAACCATGCCCACTTTCCCACCAACTTTTCAAATCTGGAGTGGTGGAAAAATGCACTAAGTCACAAAACATTTGTGCAACTGACCTCAAAAAGTTGCAAAAGCTCTATTTTGTGATATATATATTTTTAAGACAGAACTCTGGAGTGCAGGGCTTCATAAATTTCCTCCCACTGTGTCCAAAAGTAGATTGGATAGAACCGGCACTCAAAACATTCGGAATATACGTGGAAATTGATAAAAATTATTTATTAAACAATAGACGCTAATTAAGCTATATTCTGTGTACATCAGAGTAAAATTCATAAAAATGACATAAAAAGCATATAAACATATATATAAACCAAATGGATATATATCTCTATAATAGAGAAATCTCAATGCTGAGCACAGCAGGCTGCATTCGTGTCCCCCCCGGTTGGGTAAGGCTATTGGATCGCAGGCGTCTGCCACAGAGCAGAGTAAGTGTGTTTGATATATATTCAATGGTATATTTTCATACAATAATACTATTTTTACAATAAAATCAATAGCATATAGCCCACATGCGTATGATTGCAGCAACGTATAGGATAAGGGATAAAGGATAATCAAATATGGTCTGTGTTTTGAACCATGGATGAATTGTCCAGCACCTATAGCGGTCTCAGATTCAAAGTCAATTATCCTGCACGTCTGTGATCACAGTACTTGTGCCACCTCTCATGCAGCAAGTCGGTATAGTTCCACTGAACTTGATGTTACTCACTGTGTCCCCGTGTAGGCTCACTCGGTTAGGTCTGCGGAGGGATTTCTACCGTGGCGTCCCACGCTTCAGCCTTTCTCCGCTGTATTTGTGTCGGGTCCGGTTTGTGCTAGGATCCCGTCTCTACTATCGCGAGAGACCTGTGTTGGACCTGTATTAGCTGTTTCAGCTGTTGCACTTCGGTGAGTCTTACAACACTTCTTAATCTTCTGTAAGTGGATATGTTCTCCGTCCTTTTAGTACATGGCCATGTACTGCTGAGATGATTCTTTCACAGGCGTATTACCTGTGAAAGAATCATCTCAGCAGTACATGGCCATGTACTAAAAGGACGGAGAACATATCCACTTACAGAAGATTAAGAAGTGTTGTAAGACTCACCGAAGTGCAACAGCTGAAACAGCTAATACAGGTCCAACACAGGTCTCTCGCGATAGTAGAGACGGGATCCTAGCACAAACCGGACCCGACACAAGTACAGCGGAGAAAGGCTGAAGCGTGGGACGCCACGGTAGAAATCCCTCCGCAGACCTAACCGAGTGAGCCTACACGGGGACACAGTGAGTAACATCAAGTTCAGTGGAACTATACCGACTTGCTGCATGAGAGGTGGCACAAGTACTGTGATCACAGACGTGCAGGATAATTGACTTTGAATCTGAGACCGCTATAGGTGCTGGACAATTCATCCATGGTTCAAAACACAGACCATATTTGATTATCCTTTATCCCTTATCCTATACGTTGCTGCAATCATACGCATGTGGGCTATATGCTATTGATTTTATTGTAAAAATAGTATTATTGTATGAAAATATACCATTGAATATATATCAAACACACTTACTCTGCTCTGTCGCAGACGCCTGCGATCCAATAGCCTTACCCAACCGGGGGGGACACGAATGCAGCCTGCTGTGCTCAGCATTGAGATTTCTCTATTATAGAGATATATATCCATTTGGTTTATATATATGTTTTATATGCTTTTTATGTCATTTTTATGAATTTTACTCTGATGTACACAGAATATAGCTTAATTAGCGTCTATTGTTTAATAAATAATTTTTATCAATTTCCACGTATATTCCGAATGTTTTGAGTGCCGGTTCTATCCAATCTACATTTACTCAATAGAACCAAGGGGTGTTTTTTGAACCTGTGCACCTGTCGTGGCAAATCAAAGTGAGCCACCTGCTTAGCATTTTTTGTGTGTCCAAAAGTGTATGCCCATTATGTGAATGCATGCCAATGTATCCTTATGTTAATACATTTTGGTATAAACCAGCTGTATTCCCTGAATAGATCAGAACTGAACTCTTCTTGTCTAATCTCCATGTGGATGTCATGCACTAACAATATCAATTGATTTCTTTAAGAAAATACTCCAACAATGCCCACCTGTTTCTCCGGTGCCATGTTCCTAACTGCAATAATGGTCCACCCTCCATTCTTTGTATACAAGACTGCAACTGTGATGTTACTTTTCTCAATTGATAGCTACTGTATTTGTCTAATTTTTTTATTCTGTTCCATGCCCTCTTTCAGTCTTATTTTGGGTAATGCCTGCAGATGTTTTATCCATATCCAGGCTGACACAGTCCCCTTTCACACAAGTGAGTTCTAGGCATTGGACTCGCAGCATGTGTCAGCGAGAGCATCTGTCCTGACCTCCCAGCACTGACGGGGTCACATAGCATTGTATAGATTTATGATACTATGTAACCCTTACAGTTCTGGAATGTATTGGATAACAGTGACAGTATACATTCCAGACCTCTAAGGGTTACATAGCATCATAAATCAATTTAATGCTATGCAACCCTGTCAGTGCTGGGAAGTCAGGACGGATGCTCTTGCTGACACACACTGCAAATCCAATGTGTGAAACTCTCTCGTATGAAAGGGGCCTTAAGTGGAGATTTATCAAACTGGTGTAAAGTAGAACTGGCTTAGTTGGCCTTTGAAACCAATCAGATTCCACCTTTATTTTTTTATTTTTTATTTTTAAAAAATTTATTTAAAGTAATAGAACATTACAAAGTATAAAAAGGTACATATAAATGTATCATATATATCAAGCATGACATAGGAATAATTTTGTACATCGAGGTATATTTGTACAACGAGGCAGGAACCCAATGGATATAATCTTGACCATATATAGATAAACAAATGAAGATACAGTAATTCCCTTTATAGCGTATCTAGCATGTGATGGCAGTTTTCCTAATCCTTCGAGTTACATAAGGTGCTTTCATAAGGTGCATTCCTGTAATAGTGAAAGTTTGAGTAGTTGTAAATTTAGCTATCTCGGTTGGGGAGCCTATATTCTGACCATAACTTCCATTGTTTAGAAAATGTGTTGTGGGTACGTGTTTCCCAAGAGGAAATTTCCTCAAATCTAAACAATTGGTCAACCTTCAGTTTCCATTGTTCCAAAGACGGAATAGAGGTTGATAACCAGAATTTAGGCACTAAAAGGCGTGCTGCTATCAATAATTGTCTAAATAGAAATGAGGGATGGGGGGGGGGGGGGTTTGTTAATATCTATGTTGAGTAGAGCTAAAGACGGAGATATCTGTATATTTGTGTGACAAATCGAATTGCTTTTATCAAATATGGATTGCCACCATTTGTTAATTATGGGGCAGGACCACCATATGTGATAGAACGATCCTCTATCCTCAAGGCATCTCCAACATTGGTCCGTCGCCGCATCTGAATAAAGAGAAGTCACGTCTGGAGTTCTATACCATCTGGTTAAGAGCTTATAACCATTCTCCTGTATACGCACACAGCGAGATGATCTATGTGGAGATAGCAATATTTTTGGTAAATCAGAAAATGTGAAATCAAGGATTAAATCTTTTTCCCAGCTTCTAATAAAAGCTGGTTTGACTAGTGACGGGGAATTATTGAGTTTTCTATATAATTGTGAGATTAACTTTTTTGGTGGATTAGGGTAAGTGAAGAGTGATTCTATCCAGACCAAGGGTCTCAGCCGATCTTTATTTGAGATGTGTAATGATATATAAGAGTGAAGATATAGGCTAGCTGGTAAAAACTGTTTGTGAGGATTCAGTTTAGTTTGAATCTCTTTGACTGTAAGGGGAGTGTTTTCAGATTGATGAAGGGCAAATATGGATATAGCAGAATCTCTAATGTCACGTGGAGTGCAGTCTCTTATTACTGGGAGAGAAGTACCTATAACATCTCCCACCGAAAGGGTTGGTGATGGAAAGGGTATTGAACAATGCGAGGATTGGAGATGTTTCCAAGCATTGAGGGTAGCTTGTATTATTGGAAAGGAACAGGAGGGGGTTTTACTCAGGCTGGAGTTCCCTAACAGAAGAGACCGAAAGGGTTGACCTACCAGTTCTTGTTCCATCGCTACCCAAGATTTAGGATTGGGTGTTTTGAGCCAATCTATAGCTCTGGATAGTAAGACGGCCCTGCCATATGTTTCAGGATCTGGGAAGGCTATGCCTCCTGAATGCTTAGGGTGCGTTAATAAGGAATAAGAGAGTCTTGTTTTTTTTGGGGTCCAAATAAATGAACTAAAAAGTTTTCTGAGGGAGACATAATAAGACTTAGGGACTGGGATGGGTAAAACCTGTTGGAGATAAGTAAGGCGAGGTAAAATTAGCGAGACCAAAAGGTTTTTACGGCCAAACCATGATATCGTAGGAATATTTAGTCTATTTATGTCAGTAGTAATAGATTGTAAGAGGGGCAAATAGTTAAGTGCAAATAGTTCAGACGGATTGGGGCTTATCTTGACTCCCAAATAAGTGATGTATGGAGATGACCAATCGAAGGGAGAGTTCTCTTTTAGACTCAATTGGTTTCTATGAGAAATCTTCACACATTTCACTAGGGATTTTTGTTTGTTTATTTTAAAATTTGACAAAAGGCTATATGTTTCTAGGTGTTTTTGGATTAAGTGGAGTGAGGTACTGGGATTGGATGTCATAATCATTATGTCATCTGCGAAAGCCGCAAGTTTGTGGTTTTGGTCTCCCAACATGACTCCATGGATGTCCCGGTCTGCTCTCAGTCTAACAAGAAGGGGTTCCAGGGCTAAAACAAAAAGTAAGGGCGAAAGGGGACATCCCTGACGAGTGCCATTTTGTATGCTAAAGGGGTCGGTTAGGTCTCCATTAATTAGTACTGATGCTGAAGCTTGGGAGTACATTGCGAAAGTTGCTTGTACAAAGGGATCAGGCAGGCCAAACCTAAATAAGATTTGTTTTAAATATACCCAGCCAATTCTATCGAATGCTTTTTCTGCATCCGTGCTTAAAAGAAGCAACGGTTTTGACCGTAAAACAGAGTAGTACAGCACGTTTAGGACTCTAGCTGTGTTATCTCTACCCTCTCTTTCTCTAACAAAACCCACCTGATCCCCATGTACAATCAAGGGAAGCAGAGTCGCAAGGCGGTTAGCTAACATTTTCGCAAGTAGTTTAAGGTCAATGTTAAGAAGTGAGATGGGCCTATAGCTTGCGCAATGTTTGGGGTTTTTCCCTTCTTTGGGGATTAAAGTTATGTGGGCCATTGTCATATCTCTGGATAAATGTTTCCCCTGTAAAGCCATGTTGCAGACTGAGAGCAGATGCGGTAGAACCACTTGCTGGAATGTCTTGTAATAAATCACTGGGAATCCATCTGGGCCTGGGCTCTTACCATGCGGGGATTGGGCTAATGCCTTAGTCAATTCCTCTAAGGTAAACTGGGATGCCAACTTAAGTTTATTTTCAGGTGTTAAGGTAGGCAGGGAGATTGAATCTAGGAAAGATGCAAGGAGATCTGAATGTGTTTCTGGGTTCAGGGTAGGAGGAAGATTATATAGTGCTTCATAAAACGAGCGGAATTGAGTTCCTATAAGTTTTGAAGAATATAAGGGAGCACCTTGAGGGGAGTCAAGTTGGTGTATATAGTTTGTGGATCTTCTATCTTTTATTCTTCGCATCATAAATTTAGACGCTTTGTCCCCATGAGCATAAAACCTATGTTGGGAGTTTAAGAAGTATTTGGCGGTGGACTGTTGTAATAGGGATTTCAGTTCTGCTTTTAGGGATGAAAGTTCCGTAAAGTGGGACTCTAATAGAGATTTTTTGTGTATTTTTTCTAAGGAGTAAATCCTACTATTCAAGGAATCTATTTTTTTGTTTCTTTCTTTTTTAAGGAATGCCCCAAGACTAATGAAGTGTCCTCTAATATAAGGTTTATGGGCGTCCCAAAGCGATTGGTCTGAAGTTTCGGGTATTTTATTGATGGAAAAATATTCCTTGAGTAAATCCAATATCTTATCCCTAATCTTTAGGTTGCTCAATGAGGATTCATTTAGCCGCCATCTAAATTTACTTGGGTTAGGTGTGGGTGCTGAAATTGGGAGGAATATGGGAGCATGGTCCGATAGAAGTATGGAACCTATTTTGGGTCCATGACAAAGTTGGAGATGTTCCTTAGACACAAAGAGGTAATCCAATCTATGATATGATTGGTGGGGATGGGAGTAAAACGTATAGTCTTTTGCGTCTGAATTGAATACACGCCATACATCCATAAGGTTTAAATTCCAAAAGCCGTCTTTTATAAAACGTAGTGTTCTAAGAGACAAGCTCGATTTACAGGAAGAGGAACCTAGGGAAGGATTTAAAGTAACGTTTAGGTCTCCTCCAACTACTGTCAAACCCTCAGCAAAGGATTCTATTAGGGGAAATATTTTCGTAAACCAAGTATGTTGGCCTGTGTTAGCGGCGTACAGATTTATAATGGTGTAGGTTTGGGGACCTATAGAACCCTTCACTAATAAGTATTTCCCTTCTGGATCTTGGAGTTGGGAGATATATTTAAAAGGAATCTTCCTCTGGAATCCAATGCTCACCCCCCCGGACGCAGCAGAATTACCTCCACAATGATACCAAAGGGGGTAGTTGGAAAAGGATAAATTAGGGTAATGGTTAAATTTGAAATGAGTCTCCTGTAGGAGGAGGACGCTGGCCCCAGCTTTGCGCAGTAATGCGAAGATTTGGCTCCTCTTAGAAGGGGAGTTGAAGCCCTTCACATTAAAGGACGCAAATGATAAGTCAGCCATTCAGTTTGGTGTATGGGACTCTACCTTGATGTAGCCAGGTCCTCCTCCCGGAGACCCACCTTTTGTTTCTGCTGAAGCTATATATCCGGGAGGGTGAGAAAGGAGCCAGAGAATTCTTCCACCATGTCATGTAAGTTGGTCTAATAGAAGTATGTACCTTTAACAAAAAATAAACAAGATAACAGAGAACTGTTAAATGAACTTTGAAAAAGTAAGGCCCAATTGTGTGGGTCACATTAAGAGGCATAATAAGGATCGCAAGGGGGGAAAGATGTTGTCAACCCTATTGTGATCCTCACAGCACATTAATACAGCCTCAACCGTGAGGCAAGGAGACAGATTGACTTTAGATGTCAGGGGTGAATTGGGAAACTGATAAGAAAGGAGGGGAGGGGGAGGGAGGGGAGGAGTAGGGGGGGTAGGGAAAGGTGTAGAAAGGGGAATAGTGGGCACGGGTAAAGAGGTTAAGTAAGGAGCTTAGATAGTTAAAGAAACCTTGGGCATCAGGCTATATAAGATTAACCCAGAGTTATGGTGTCATCTGGCTGGTCTTGCGCTTGTTCTTCTGGGATCTCGGAGTGCGTGGAGGCTCAAAAGGTGAGATCCTTGGAACTTCTGGCAGGTCAGTGAGATCTTGATATAGTTCCCAGTTTTCTATAGGGAGAGGAGGAATCTGCAGGTGCTCATAAGCTCCGGCTAAATCTGAGAAGGATGAAATGGTGAGGCGGCGTCCCTCATAGAAAAATGATATCCCAAATGGAAAGGTCCATCTATATGGTGTCTTCTTTGTTCTAAGCCAGTCAGTCAGGGGCTTCAGGCTTCTTCTCTTCTTGAGGGTAGATGGAGCCAGATCTTGGAAGACTGAAATAGGAGTTCCCTCATAGGACATATCAGGTGTGTTTCTTGCTGCTTCCAGTATTGCCGATTTGGTCTGGTAGTTGAGGAACCGACATATGATGTCTCTTGGTGGCTCTGTAGGTTTGGGCTTAGGTCGCAGGGCCCGGTGCGCCCTTTCCACTGTAATCTCTATGGGCATATCTGGGCCCAAGATAGCGCTGCATATCTCTATCACCACCGTCGGTATACTTGCTGCATCGACAGATTCCGGCACTCCCCTGAAGCGCAGGTTGTTTCTGCGCCCCCTGTTTTCCTGATCTTCCACAGCATTGTGAAGCTCATTCAGGTAAGTGCGGCATTTCTGTAGGGAGGAGGCCGTGGCTGACTGGTGCTCCAAAACAGCAGTTTGGTGGGACTCTAAGGCGACGACCCTGTCACCAATGTGGTGAACATCATGGCGGAGGGCAGTTAACTCACTGAGTATTGGTTCCATCGCCATGCTGAGGGATTGCTTCAAGAAGCGACGGGTAATGGGGAGAGCTGTTTTGCCATGGGAGTCTTCTGTGTCGCTTTCCCCCTCGGACATCTCAGGGGAACGGTCACGCGCCTTATGTGATGCAGCCGGCACCATTTTAGGTTCCCTGGCCGCTACTGTGGCGGCAGCCTTCTTTATAAATTTGTCCATATCCCCGCTTATATGAAGGGGTTTGGGGGCATTAGAGTTATCCCCAGATCTTGGGTTACCGATTTTGACCATCGTCTCTTCTGTCGGCTTGCGTTAGCTGGTGCTATGCAGGAATCAGTACGGAGAGCTCCTGACTATGCGGCCATCACAGTCCGGCGCTAGCTCCGCCCCCCCCCGCCTTTATTTTTTCACAGCTCCTTTGGAAAATGAAAGGGAGAATCTGATTGGTTGCTATGGCCAACTAAGCCAGTTCTACTTTTGTTTGATAAATCTCCCCCTTAGTTTATTGTATTAGTGTTTTCATTGTGACTCTATTCTTTGTATATTTGGTTTAATGAAGATTATATTTATTTGAGATATTCTGAGTGTGCACTATTTTTGTAGAGTGTTGCTTGTTTTGGGTATTATATCATCTTTTAATACACTTGCAGCACCTCAATCTTATTTTTTGGTGCCCATTCTGATTTCTCGCTCAGCTGTGTATGGCACATGGCCCCTGCAGCCTATCTCTGGAGTCATGAGGATAATGAAGAACATGAGGAGGACCAGAGGTATGGTGCTAAGACTGGCACAGGTGAATATAGGATTTGTAATTGTTTTATCCAATTTGTTTGCATCATAATACGTTTTAAATAACTTGGACAATCCTTTTCAGAATGTATTTATTAGACTTAATAATCATTATGTTTCATTGTAATTCTTTGAATGCAAAGGAGCAGCTCTCTAATAAAACCAGACATACTGCAATTTGCAACTATGATAAATTGCTGATATTACATCATGTAATTAGTATGTTAAAATGACAGTATGAGTGCAAGATAACAGTTGCCCTTTACAATACTGTGTATTTTGCAGCCTCCCAAATGAAAGCTGCAATGCGTTCCATGTACAACTGGATGCATATCTTGTCACTAGAGCTTCACAAGTAAGATCTTGCAAACAATGTATGCTAATTGTTTCTCAGTTTAGTTTCATCATATTAGGTCATCAAAACACATATCTCAGGTATATTTGATGTAAATTTTGCCCATGGTGTAATCTGAAAGTGAATAAAAAATATTGCCAATAAACAGCAACATTATATGATGGGAAAAGGTTTATTGGGGAAGGACTGCAACAAAGTAGAAGAATGAGTATTCAGACCCCTCTAGTCTTCATATCAGGTACACTAACAGCCTGGCGATTTGATCATGGAACCAGTGGTACCTCTTTTTCTCAAAGTGTTCCAGGAGCTGTTTTTCAACAAGGCAAAGCCAGGCCACATGTTGCTTGTGCTATTGTGAGCAGCCTCTGTGGCCCAAACATGCTACCATGTCCTGCAGTATCTCCAGACTTGTCTCCATTGAGCACATCTGGGACATCTTTGATCGACAATTACAAAGGGAGCTGCCAGCAATGCATCTTGCTGATTTGCATGCTCAAAAGCATTTACCCTCACAGAACATTCCTCAGACAACCATTAATAACCTTATTGATATCATGCCAAGGCATGTAAGTATGTATATTTCTGACATTTCTGTGCATGGTACTCATACTTGATACTGAATAAATAGAGATGTTTTGAATATTTTGCTTCCATTCTTTTGTCATTTGCATATCTTTAACTTGTCTATCGATGTTGTGATTTCCATAATTCCATGACTTTTCCTTCTTGGTACTGCAATTTCAATGTTGGGGAGTGTATATATAACACCTGCTCTTTCATGATTAGAGTGTACTTTATGGAAATTAGACACCAGTCCCCAAAGTACAGCATAAAATCAAGTAAACAAATTTTCTATGGATCAGTTTTGGTGTCAAATTCAAATTAGAATGGGAAAATTGAGTGATCTGACAACTTCAAATGAGGCATGGTCATTAGTGCTAGACTACCTGTAGACAGAATTTCAAAAACTGCCAGCCATGTGGGATCTAGACTATACCGAGAAGGGTGTGATCGAGGATCCAGAGCAGGGGATCCTGTGGACGTAAACAACTTATCAACAAAAGGGCTCAGACTGAATGTCAAGAACAGGAGTTGCATAGTCAAGTAAATGACTAAACAATGTTCCTGATGCTCCAATGTGTCCGAATGTACAGTTTGTCATTTCTTATTAGGGATGAGCTATAGTAGCAGGCAACCACTTTGAGTGTCATTGCTCTGTTAGGCAAACAGAAAGGCAAGACTCAAGTGATCAAAAGAGCAAATCACTGAGCAGTAAAAAAACATTGTCTGATGAGATTAATGTGGATTTCTGCTGCACAATGCTGATGGGATTTGGCACAAGCAAAGTGAACCGATGAGCCTTTCCTGTCAGGTGACAGGTGGAGGTGGAGTAATCTTATGGGGATTGTTCTCTTGGCACACCCTGTGTCCTCTGATACCTGTGGATAGATGTTTGAACAGTAAGACGCTAAGCATTGCGACCGACCAAGCTCATAGCTTCATGGCAGTAGTTTACCTTATGGCAGAAAGACATCTTCAGCAGAACACCATGCCAGAAAGGTCATATAATCATTGATTGGCTCCAGGAACAAGACAGCACATTTCCTTGATTCACTGGCCTTCACAGCCACCAAATTATAATCCAATAGAGCAGGGTTCCTCAACTCCAGTACACAGGGCCAACCTGCTGTTAATTTTTTCAGGATTTCCTTAGTATTGAGCAGGAGATATAATTAGTGTCAATGCACTTACCACAGGTATTCATTCTGTTATCCTCAAACCATGATTGTCAGGTGGTCCCTGAGGACTGGAGTTGGGGAACACTGCAATAGAGCATCTCAGGGATGAGGTAGAACAGGCTGTTCAGATCATGTCAGTACCTCCTTATAATATGCAGCAACTACAAGAAGCTATCCTCTCCACATGGGCCAATATTCATACGGAAAGATTTCAGCACCTAGTAGAATCTATGCCACGATGAACTGCACGATTAGATGCATATCTCTAATAAAGTGTCCATTCTATCTATCTATTTTGAAATTTTCCACAATATTCATTCTGCCCACAATAAGCTGATGTATCCCGATTTTAAAAGCTCACTTGTCAGCTTTGCTGGGTGTACAGTGAATTGGGGTCCACAAAGTAAGTACTTTCTTGTTAGACGGTAGTGGATTTAATGACAAACGACAGCTTTATTGTATTACTGGAGATGTAGAATAGGTAGGAAAGCCATATTACAATGCAGCTTTCTTGCCCCTGCCGTGGAGAGCCTATACTCTCTCTCTTCCTGGAGACTGTACTAGTCTTAGTACTTTCCAGACGATTAACATATCTCATTGCAGCTGTCCTAAACCACACAACCTGCTACAATGCCTTTACAGGCAATACAGGAAGGGAGTTCCTCCATTATGGCAACCCAAAGGAAGAAAAAAATATAGTTACAACTAGTGTTGAGCGCGAATATTAGAATTGCGAATTTTAATCGCGAATATCGCCACTTCGAGAAATCACGAATATTTAGAATATAGTGCTATATATTCGTATTCACGAATATTCTAATCGCAAATTTATCGTGAATTTATTGCGAATTTATTGCGAATATCAGCACTTAGCAACATCCCTAGCAACCAATAGGAAAGTTGCCTATAGGAGTAGTGTTGATCGCGACTTTTCATATCGCAAATTTTATCGCAAATTTTCTGATTGACGATTTTCGCAGTCAAGAAAATAATGACTGGAGATCACGAATTCTCAAATTCGCAAATATATGATGAATATTCGCCCAAAAATTCGCAAAATGTTGCGAATTTGAATATTGCACCTGCCGCTCATCACTGGTTACAACATTCAAAAATGTCACCCTATCCTTATGTGTATGTTAAAATTGTTCCATCAGTTGTAACAGATTGGAAACTTATTTTTTTGTCTCAAAGGGAACCTGTGTCACGGCGGACAGGATCTCAGATACACAGACAACCAAATACACAAGTGTTTAGGCTAGATGCTGGGGAAAGGTCACCTCCTAGCACATCCCTGACCTCTCTCCCTATGTCACGACCGCTAGCCCAGCAGCAGTCGTGTCGCACCAGACGGAGGGGAAGGGGGACCCTTATCTACGGATGGGAAATAGAATGGCCACCCCTGACTAACCCTAAGCTGGCACCTGTCTGCCCTGATACCCTAGACGGGGGTGTGAACCCGTGCGGCGAGCAGGATGCCTAAACCCTCAGTCGCCCTAACAAGACTGGACTGGGGAAAGGCCGATGGGAGCGCTAGTCACCATCACTCACGTCTAGGAAAACAACAGGGGAAGACAGCAACAAACAAACAACAGCAGAGATAGATTTATCCAGTCACGAGCAGAGAAGGCAATCCCAAACACGACAGTCCACGCTTGACAAGAGCTCCACAGCAACACCATCAAACAATCTCCTTCCAAGGTCAGAGTAGCACTGGAAGTAAGGACTCACCTGAGAAGGATGCCTACAAACTCCCAGTCAGGACAAAAAGGTTCACAAGGCAAAACCCAGATGACATACCCTGAACCACGGAGCAAACTCACAAGCTATCGCGAGTAGCAAGTCGCTGCGACCTTCTCCTCCCAGACCTGTCTGGATCAGTCACAGTCGTGACACCCTATGCTGCTAAGCCCACATTCTGACCTTGATGGTAGGAATGATGTGTCCTCGTGCCTGGACTGCAAACACTCTAGAATCCCTGAGATGGTGAAAGGGGAGAAGGGGCAGAAGACACACAAATAGCCTAGACCGCAAACAACACAAACAGAAACCAAACTTATCAGAGCTGGAACAGACAATCCTTCCTTCCTTGAATCCAAGGCCAGACAGAATTCTATAACCCGCACGGCCCTCTGGGAGTGAAGGCAATTTAAGCCAATGACCCCACCCAGAGCACCTGAAGGAAGGCGGATCCAGCATGATTCCAAAACAAACAAAAGGTTAGACACGTGCTGCCAATCTGACAGACCTCCGCACACCGTCCGAGCAGGGCATGACAACCTGTCACAGGGATTTTGTGTATAGAGCTGAGGACATGAGTTGCTAGATGGCCGCTAGCACATCTGCAATACCCAGTCCCCATAGCTCTGTGTGCTTTTATTGTGTAAAAAAAATGATTTGATACATATGCAAATTAACCTGAGATGAGTCCTGTCCCTGACTCATCTCAGAGACAGGACTCATCTCAGGTTAATTTGCATATGTATCAAGTCGGTTTTTTTTACACAATAAAAGCACACAGATCTATGGGGACTAGATATTGCGGATGTGCTAGCAGCCATCTAGCAACCCATGTCCTCAGCTCTATACACAAAATCCTGGTGACAGGTTCCCTTTAAGTTCTTTAAAGTGGTTGTTGGAGTCAGCTAAGGCAGAATTTGTGTCACGGGTGAAGTTTGCAGATAGCTGGAACTTATGAATAAACGAGCGACTGGCTTGATCCCAAACTAAGGAGCTTATAGGTGAGCCCTATAAAACCCTAAGCGCTCTCCCTGACTGCTATGCACATGCAAGGGTCTCGATGGTAGACGATTGCATGCCCACGTACTTAAGTCTGTGTGACACCTGAAAACCCTATAATAGTGAGGGGACACGACCACCGGCTCCCTGCACTTAATACGGACGGAGTCAGGGTCACCTAGAATCAAGCCAGCAAGGAAACACAATAAAGTAAAGGACTTATCTGAGCAAACAGCAGAAGCAGCCTCCAGCAGAGAACACTTCATCCAGGAAGTAGTATAAACCCCAAAGTGAGGCAGTATGGGAGGGAATATAAAGGAAGACGATTAGTCTAAATAAGTGACACCTGGCAGAAGGAAAGGAGATGAGAAAGTGAAACCAAAACAAAGAACATCATACAAGAGGTAGAGAAGAACGTCTGCCAGACCTTCTCACAGAACTGGCGGTGACAGTACCCCTCCCTCTACGGGTGGACTCCGGACACTCAGAGCCCACCTTCTGAGGATGAGACCTATGGAAAGCTCTGATGAGACGAGTGGCCTTAATGTCCGCCACTGGGACCCACATCCTCTCCTCAGGACCATAACCCTCCCAATGAACGAAGTACTGAAGAGAACCGCGGATAATGCGAGAATCCACAATCCTAGAGACCTGAAATTCAAGATTACCATCAACAATAATCGGATGAGGCAAAGAGGAGGGTACAGTGGGTTGGACATAAGGTTTTAATAGGGACTTGTGAAAAACATTATGGATCTTCCAAGTCTGAGGAAGATCAAGACGGAAGGCAACGGGATTGATGACGGACAAGATCTTGTAAGGCCCAATAAACTTAGGACCCAACTTCCAGGAGGGAACCTTCAGTTTGATATTCTTTGCAGACAACCACACCAGATCACCCACATTCAGGTCCGGACCAGGCACACGTCTCTTATCCACCACACGCTTATATCTCTCACTCATCCTCTTCAGATTACCCTCAATCTTTTTCCAAATAAATGACAAAGATGAGGAAAATCTCTCCTCATCAGGTAAACCAGAAGACCCCTCTCCAGAGAATGTCCCAAACTGCGGATGAAACCCATATGCACCAAACAATGGTGACTTATCAGAGGACTCCTGGCGATGGTTATTTAAAGCAAACTCAGCAAGGGACAAAAAAGAATACCAATCCTCCTGATTCTCCGCCACAAAACAGCACAGATATGTCTCCAGATTCTGATTGACGCATTCGGTCTGACCATTTGACTGCGGGTGAAAAGCAGAAGAGAGCGACAACCGAACCCCCAAGCGAGAACAGAAGACCTTCCAGAATCTGGAAACAAATTGCGTGCCCCTATCAGAAACGATGTCTAAAGGAATGCTATGCAATTTAACAATATGATCAACAAACGCTTGCGCCAATTATTAGCATAGTATTGCAAAATAAATATACCTTTGTACTTTATTTGGTTCGTAGAGTGCTGTTGCACTACAGGGAGTGCAGAATTATTAGGCAAGTTGTATTTTTGAGGATTAATTTTATTATTGAACAACAACCATGTTCTCAATGAACCCAAAAAACTCATTAATATCAAAGCTGAATATATTTGGAAGTAGTTTTTGGTTTGTTTTTAGTTTTAGCTATTTTAGGGGGATATCTGTGTGTGCAGGTGACTATTACTGTGCATAATTATTAGGCAACTTAACAAAAAACAAATATATACCCATTTCAATTAGTTATTTTTACCAGTGAAACCAATATAACATCTCAACATTCACAAATATACATTTCTGACATTCAAAAACAAAACAAAAACAAATCAGTGACCAATATAGCCACCTTTCTTTGCAAGGACACTCAAAAGCCTGCCATCCATGGATTCTGTCAGTGTTTTGATCTGTTCACCATCAACATTGCGTGCAGCAGCAACCACAGCCTCCCAGACACTGTTCAGAGAGGTGTACTGTTTTCCCTCCTTGTAAATCTCACATTGATGATGGACCACAGGTTCTCAATGGGGTTCAGATCAGGTGAACAAGGAGGCCATGTCATTAGATTTTCTTCTTTTATACCCTTTCTTGCCAGCCACGCTGTGGAGTACTTGGACGCGTGTGATGGAGCATTGTCCTGCATGAAAATCATGTTTTTCTTGAAGGATGCAGACTTCTTCCTGTACCACTGCTTGAAGAAGGTGTCTTTCAGAAACTGGCAGTAGGACTGGGAGTTGAGCTTGACTCCATCCTCAACCCGAAAAGGCCCCACAAGCTCATCTTTGATGATACCAGCCCAAACCAGTACTCCACCTCCACCTTGCTGGCGTCTGAGTCGGACTGGAGCTCTCTGCCCTTTACCAATCCAGCCACGGGCCCATCCATCTGGCCCATCAAGACTCACTCTCATTTCATCAGTCCATAAAACCTTAGAAAAATCAGTCTTGAGATATTTCTTGGCCCAGTCTTGACGTTTCAGCTTGTGTGTCTTGTTCAGTGGTGGTCGTCTTTCAGCCTTTCTTACCTTGGCAATGTCTCTGAGTATTGCTCACCTTGTGCTTTTGGGCACTCCAGTGATGTTGCAGCTCTGAAATATGGCCAAACTGGTGGCAAGTGGCATCTTGGCAGCTGCACGCTTGACTTTTCTCAGTTCATGGGCAGTTATTTTGCGCCTTGGTTTTTCCACACGCTTCTTGCGACCCTGTTGACTATTTTGAATGAAACGCTTGATTGTTCGATGATCACGCTTCAGAAGCTTTGCAATTTTAAGAGTGCTGCATCCCTCTGCAAGATATCTCACTATTTTTTGACTTTTCTGAGCCTGTCAAGTCCTTCTTTTGACCCATTTTGCCAAAGGAAAGGAAGTTGCCTAATAATTATGCACACCTAATATAGGGTGTTGATGTCATTAGACCACACCCCTCTCATTACAGAGATGCACATCACCTAATATGCTTAATTGGTAGTAGGCTTTCGAGCCTATACAGCTTGGAGTAAGACAACATGCATAAAGAGGATGATGTGGTCAAAATACTCATTTGCCTAATAATTCTGCACGCAGTGTATATGTTTGATATGTATTTTCAGCCATAGCAACGTGCACCTGCACATTGGGATGTGCTGACCCCCCCCCCCCTTTTTTGTTTTGTAACTTGTATGGGAGTAGTGGCTGATTCCCATTTGGTCGTGCACTCCTGTAGCCTGTGTTGCGTCATGGGCTGATTTTAATTAGCATGAGTACTTAGTTTGCTCAGCATGCATGCTGGTACTTATAGTCCCTGGTTTTAATAGAGCCCATTTTGGTACCATAATAAACCAAAAGGGGCCCAGCATGCATGTGGGACCTACACTTCCTGAGTTTCATGGTCACTTTTGTGACACCCAACAGGCGAGCTTTAGTGTTAGAACCCGTCTTATAGAGATCGCCTTGGCGTGCGGCAGACGGGCTCAGATAATTTTGTACAAAAGTATTTGCTAAGCATCTCTAAGTTATTAGCATAGTATTGCAAAATAAATATACCTTTGTACTTTATTTGGTTCGTAGAGTGCTGTTGCACTATGTGTTTGATAACAAACGCTTGCGCCAGCGTCTTAGCATTGGGTAACCCAGGAAAGGGAATGAAATGTGCCATTTTGTTAAAACGGTCCACTACCACCAGAATCACAGTCTTCCCCGAGGAACGAGGCAGGTCCGTAATGAAATCCATGGACAGATGCGTCCAAGGATGGGAAGGAATGGGTAACGGAAGGAGAGAAACCGATGGCCCCGTGAAATGAGGGACTTTGGCACTCGCAGGCTGCCACAAAACCCTTAACCGTCTTACAAAGAGCCGGCCACCAGAATCTCCGAGCAATGAGATCCACTGTGGCTCTACTCCCCGGGTGCCCAGCAAGGACAGTATCGTGGTGCTCCTTAAAAACCTTGTGTCATAAAGCGAGAGGCACAATTAACCTCCCAGGAGGACAAAGATCAGGAGCCTCTGCCTGGGCTGCCTGAACCTCTGCCTCCAAATCAGGATAAAGAGCAGAGACGACCACCCCTTCAGCCAAAATGGGACCCGGGTCTTCAAAGTTCCCCCCTCCCGAAACAACGTGACAGGGCATCCGCCTTCACATTTTTTACCCCCAGGGCGAACGTAACAACAAAATTAAACCTAGAAAAGAACAAAGACCATCTGGCCTGTCTCGGGTTCAGACGCTGGCCGATTCCAAGTAGGCCAGATTCTTATGGTCGGTAAACACAGTAATAGGGTGTCTGGCTCCCTCTAACCAATGGCGCCATTCCTCAAAAGCTAATTTGATGGCCAACAACTCCCTATCTCCCACATCATAATTTCTCTCTGCAGAGGATAGTTTCCTTGAGAAAAAAGGCACACGGTCGCCATTTGGCAGGAGAGGGACCCTGAGATAAGACCGCACCCACACCCACCTCAGAAGCATCCACCTTAACAATTATAGGTAGCGAGACATCAGGTTGTACCAAAATGGGAGCGGAAGCAAAACTCTCTTTAATACTAGAAAAGGCTTTAAGTGCATCTACCGACCACGAGGAAAAATCCACCCCCTTTTTAGTCATATCAGTGAGTGGCTTAAAAACAGAGGAATAATTCAAAATGAACTTTCTGTAATAATTGACAAAACCCAAAAACCGCATCAGCGCCTTCTGATTCTCAGGAAGCTCCCAATCAAGCACAGCGCTGACCTTCTCAGGGTCCATCCGAAAACCAGAAGCGGAGAGAAGAAAACCAAGAAATTGAATCTCCGGGAATTGCAAACACACATTTTTTCCGGTTTAGCATAGAATTTATTCTCACCGCAGAATCAGCAAGACCTGACATAGGTGGTCCGATGAGTCTTGAAATCAGGAGAAAAAATCAAAATGTTATCTAGATACACCAGTACAAATTTCCCCATTAAATGATAAAAAATGCTGTTCACAAAATGTTGGAAGATGGCCGGAGCATTCATCAAACCAAAGGGGCATAACCAAATTCTCGAAATGACCCTCAGGGGTATTGAAGGCCGTCTTCCATTCGTCCCCTTCCTGACCCTGACTAGGTTGTATGCCCCTCTTAAATCCAACCTAAAAAAAACTTTAGCCCCAACAATCTGGCTAAACAGGTCCGGGATCAGAGGAAGCGGATATGGGTCACGAATCGTGATACGGTTCAGCTCCCTGAAATCCAGACAAGGTCTTAAAGAAGCATCTTTTTTCTTAACAAAAAAAAAAACAGCGGCAACAGGTGACTTCAAGGGTCGGATGTGTCCCTTTCTCAGGCTCTCAGAGATATAAGTACGCATAGCGACCCTTTCAGGTTGGGAGAGATTGTATCGTCGTGATTTTGGCAGCTTGGCGCCTGGGATGAGATTAATAGGGCAGTCGTACTCCCGGTGAGGGAGCAACTCCTGGACACCACTCTCGGAAAACACATCCGAAAATTCAGAGAGAAAAGATGGCACAGTCTTGGTAGAAACCTCTGAAAGAGATGCCGTGAAGCAATTCTCTCTGCAAAACTCACTCCAACCATTTATTTGCCTTGCTTGCCAATCAATGGTGGGGTTATGTTTAGTGAGCCAGGGTAGCCTCAACACTAGAGGAGTAGGTAATCCGCTTAAGACGAACATGACATATCCTCAACATGAGCGTCACCCACAGTCAAACGGATATTGTGAACTATGCCCTTTAACGATCTTTGAGATAGTGGAGCGAAATCGATAGCAAAAACAGGTATATCCTTTTCAAAGTGCATACCTGGAAACCATGCGTTGTTGCAAATTGATTATCAATGAGATTGACAGCTGCTCCACTATCTACAAAAATCTCACAACAATGTTCTTGCTGTCTAGCGCCACCCTGGCAGGTAGGAGAAAACGGGAACTACAAGCAAACGGCAAACCTTCAATTTCCGCATCAACCTTGCCAATAGTAGCAAATGGAAAGGTTTTAGAGGGTTTTTTTTGTTTTGTTTTATTACCCTCAGAAAACTTCAGGAATCTCCTAGAGGGGCAAACATTAGCTAAATGAATTTATACCCCCACAACAGAAACAAAACCCTCCTCTGAGAGCTGAATCCTCTACTATCAGAGGGCAAGCAAACCCAGCTGCATGGCCTCCTCCTCAGAGGGGATTGAGACAGACTGAGACCCCTGCGCACTGAATGAGACAGCCCAACTGTCCTTGGGCTGAATATGACAGGAAAGAGTAGTCTCCTCTCTCTCTCTAAGATGCCTGTCAATACGAACAGCTAGAGACATGGATGACTCTAACGACGCTGGTCTCTCATGAAAAGCGAATTCATCTTTCAATCTTTCCGAAAGACCATGGCAAAATTGACTTCGGAGTGCAGCATCATTCCAACCAGTATCAGCTGCCCATCTCCGAAATCCAGAACAATATATCTCTGCGGAGTGTTTACCCTGGCATAAAAAACGCAGTTTAGATTCAGCCAGAGCAATACGATCTGGGTCATCATATATCTTCCCCAGGGCTACAAAAAATTCATCCACCGATCGGAGGGGCCGTGCCCTCACCGGCAGCGAAAGGACCCAAGACTGAGCGTTATTCCTGAGCAGCGAGATGATGATCCCCACCCTCTGCTCCTCATCACCAGAGGAATGGGGAAGTAGGCGAAAATGGAGTTTGCAAGCCTCTCTAAAGCGAACAAAATTCTCACTACCCCCGGAGAACGTATCCGGAAGCGAGATCTTAGTCTCAGAACAAACTCCATGAACGCCAGCAGAACCGGTCACCTGAAACTGAGACACAGTTTTACGGAGATCTGCTACCTCCAGCGAAAGACCTTGCATGCGGTCAATCAAGGCTGAAACCGGATCCATGCTTAAGACGGTTATGGCGGTTTATAATGTCACGGGTGAAGTTTGAAGATAGCTGGAACTTATGAATAAACGAGCGACTGGCTTGATCCCAAACTAAGGAGCTTATAGGTGAGCCCTATAAAACTCTAAGAGCTCTCCCTGACTGCTATGCACATGCAAGGGTCTCGATAGTAGACGATTGCATGCCCACATACCTAAGTCTGTGTGACACCTGAAAACCCTATAATAGTGAGGGGACACGACCACCGGCTCCCTGCACTTAATACGGACGGAGTCAGGGTCACCTAGAATCAAGCCAGCAAGGAAACACAATAAAGTAAAGGACTTATTTGAGCAAACAGCAGAAGCAGCCTCCAGCAGTGAACACTTCATCCAGGAAGTAGTATAAACCGCAAAGTGAGGCAGTATGGGAGGGAATATAAAGGAAGACGATTAGTCTAAATAAGTGACACCTGGCAGAAGGAAAGGAGATGAGAAAGTGAAACCAAAACAAAGAACATCATACAAGAGGTAGAGAAGAACGTCTGCCAGACCTTCTCACAGAACTGGCGGTGACAATTTGTGGCACATATAGTCTCCAATTTTATCCCCCATTGCCTCCAGTGATCATCCTAGCTGGGCTCTGTTTGGCTGCAGTGACAATGTCCTCATATACTTCATATGACCACTGCAGCCAACCACTAGTTTCAGCAGTCATGTGTTATATACTGCTGAGGCCTGTAATTGACTGCAGTGCTATCCAGGGTATATAAGAAGAAGTTGATGTCATGGCTGCAGCAGCAAGGAGTGGTGGTGCTGGAAATACAGGGGGATAATATAGGTGAGTATATGGTATTTTATTATCATAAATGCTGCTTTGGCTGACTTTGTAATAACTCAGACAACCCCTTTAACTCATTCACACTGCGTATCTTTTGGTGTCTAGTATTCTGGGAATTCTTGCACACTCTGAATAAGAAACATATTATGGCCGTGTTATTACATAAGCTGCAAGGACAAGAGATGAGATCGAGTTAAGGCATTCTTCACTGTGCTGCGCACTGTACAGATTGCATAAATGTTCATAAAATCTCAGCCATGGATTTATCACTTCCCTTTTAATAGAGTTCCCCTTGGTTAGCCTAATCACTCAAGATGCAATTATCTAAAAGAGTGCTGTATTTTACTATTACAGATGGTGTTGTACTGAGGGATTTATATATATATATATATATATATATATATATATATATTGAACGTGTGTTATATATACTTTAGAGAAGAGGAGAAGAGTGAATTTTTAGTTTTGTTTCCGATTTGCAGAATTTAAAATAATATATATATTGTGGCCGAATCGATTCTACGCAAATCAAATGTGCTCTAATTGGCCTGAAAATTAGTAAATGACACTCTGAGGTCTCTAAGGAATTTTTTAACACATTTTTGCTTTTTCTCTCCCACCTCTCTTTTTCTAGCTGTTTAATGCAATGACAGCTAGTAATAGCAAATAATGTCAGAGGGATACTAATATATATAGCTATGGATAAACGCATAGTTGATGGTGTTACAAAACAGCATGTTTAAAAACACACTGCACTGTCGCATTTGTTATGCTTTTTCATATTAGAAAAACATAAAAAAATTGTCCTTTATTGGGGTCAGATGGTGCTTAAAAACACATAGTATTAACACAAAAAAAACTGTGGCTTGTTGGGACCAAGTGTCGAAAAATGATGCCTTAATTTGTTTATAAATACATGTTAACCCCTTCAGGACCCTGCCATATTTCACCTTAAGGCCCCCTGCACACGAACGTGTGCTTCCCGTTGCAGTATTGCGGACCGCATTTGCGGATCCGCAATACATGGGTGCCGTTCCGTGGGCATTCCGCATCATGGATGCAGACCCATTCACTTGAATGGGTCCGCAAATCCAGAGATGCGGAACTAAAGCACAGAACGGAACCCTACGGAAGCACTACGGAGTGCTTCCGTGGGGTTTCGTCCCGTACTTCCGTTCCGCAAAAAGATAGAACATGTCCTATCTTTTTGCAGAACGGCCGGATCGCGGACCCATTAAAGTGAATGGGTCCGCGATCCGCTGCAGCTGCCCCACAGACTGTGTTTGTGCATTGCGGCCCACATTTTGCGGGCCGCAGCACGACCACGGGGTGCACACGTTCGTGTGCAGGGGGCCTAAGGACCAGGCCTTTTTTTGCAAATCTGACGTGTCACTTTATGTGGTGATAACTTTCAAATGCTTTTTCTTATCCAGGCCATTCTGAGATTATTCACTCGTCACATATTGTACTTCATGACAGTGGTAAAAATGAGTCAAAAAATTCATTTTTATTTATAAAAAAAATACCAAATTTACCCAAAATTTAGAAAAATTTTAAAATGTCCAAATTTCTATTTCTCTTCTTTTATAATAGATAGTAATACCTTCAAAAATAGTTACTACTTTACATTCCCAATATTTCTACTTCATGTTTGGATCATTTTGTGAATGCCATTTTATTTTTTGGGGACGTTAGAAGGCTTAGAAGTTTAGAAGCAAAACCCACTTTTTAAGGACCAGTTCAGATCTGAAGTCACTTTGTGAGGCTTACATAATAGAAACCACCCAAAAATGACCCCATTTTATAAACTACAGCCCTCAAGGTATTCAAAACTGATTTTACAAACTTTGTTAACCCTTTAGGTGTTCCACAAGAATTAATGGAAAATGGAGATGGAATTTCAGAATTTGTGCAGATTTTACATTTTAATCCATTTTTTCCAGTTACAAAGCAAAGGTTAACAGCCAAACAAAACTCAATATTTATGACCCTAATTCTGTAGTTTACAGAAACACCCCATATGTGGTCGTAAACTGCTGTACGGGCAGACGGCATTGTGCAGAAGGAAAGGAACGCCATATGGTTTTTGGAAAACAGATTTCTTTGGGATAATTTTAAGCAGCCATATCCCATTTGAAGCCCCGCTGATGCACCCCTAGAGTAGAAACTCCAAAAAAGTAACTCCATTTTGGAAACTACGGGATAAGGTGGCAGTTTTGTTGGTACTATTTTAGGGTACATATGATTTTTGGTTGCTCTTTTACACTTTTTGTGAGGCAAGGTTACAAAAAATTGCTGTTTTGGCACAGTTTTTATTTTTTGTTAGTTACAACATTCATCTGACAGGTTAGATCATGTGGTATTTTTATAGAGCAGGTTGTTATGGATGCGACAATACCAAATATGACAACTTTTTTGTTTGTTTCAGTTTTGCATAATAAAGCATTTTAGAAAAAAATATTATATTTTAGTGTCTCCACATTCTGAAAGCCGTAGTTTTCATTTTATTTTTTTGGGCGACTGTCTTGTGTAGGGGTTCATTTTTTTTGGTATGAGATGACGGTTTGATTGGTACTATTTTAGGGTGCATATGACTTTTTGATTGCTTGCTATTACACTTTTTATTTTTTTACGGTGTTCACCTGAGGGATTAGGTCATGTGATATTTTTATAGAGCAGATTCTTACGGATGCGGCGATACCTAATATGTCTACTTTTTTTTATTTATGTAAGTTTTAGACAATGATATAATTTTTTTAACAAAATAAAACGTTTTAGTGTCTCCATAGTCTGAGAGCTATAGTTTTTTCAGTTTTTGGGCGATTGTCTTAGGTAGGGTATCATTTTTGCGGGATGAGATGATGGTTTGATTGGCACTATTTTGGGGTGCATATGACTTTTTGATCACTTGCGATTACACTTTTTGTGATGTAAGGTGACAAAAAAATGGCTTTTTTGACACCATTTTTATTTTTTATCTTTTTACGGTGTTTACCTGAGGGGTTAGGTCATGTGATATTTTTATAGAGCAGGTTCTTACAGATGCAGCGATACCTAATATGTCAACTTTTTTTAAAATTTATGTAAGTATTACACAATGATATTATTTTTTAAACGTAGGGTATCATTTTTACGGGATGAGGTGACGGTTAGATTGGTACTCTTGCTATTACACTTTTTGTGATGTAAGATAACAAAAAATGGCTTTTGACACCATTTTTATTTTGTGTACGGTGTTCACCTGAAGGGTTAGGTCATGTGATATTTTTATATAGCCAAGAGATTTGGCGGCGACACCTAATATGTCTACTTTTCTTTTTTTCCCCTATTTTCTACAAAAAATTTTTACTTGATTTTGGGAAAAGGGCGCTTTTTTTTAACTTGAAACTTAAATTTTTTTGTAAAACTTTATTTTTTAACTTTTTTTTCACTTTCTTTTTTGTCCCACAACCTTTGGGGGTCAGATCCCCTTTACAATGCTTTACAATACTTCAGTATTGTAAAGCATTGGCTATAAGTGTATTACCAGGGGGCTGGATCTCACAGGCTCTCCCAGAAGGCAGCCACGATGCCTAAGTAAGGCATTGGGCTGCCTTCCATGCCATTGGGTCCCTGTCACAGCAGCGCGGGGACCCGATGGCAGCTCCGATCCCCGCACGTGCCATCGTCAGCGTGGACTGCAGCACATCAAGGGTTAATGCGTCGGCATCTGTGTTTTCACCGATGTCGGCGCATGCAACAGGGGTCCGGCTATCAGTGACTGCCGGATCCCTGCCTCGGATCGGGCGGGCGCAGCTCCTGCACCCGCTCGATCACTGCGCAGTACATGTATGGTGCTGGTCCTTAAATCATGGACATCTGTGCCGTACATGTACGGCGCTAGTCCTCTATGGGTTAATGTCATAAGAAACAGTAGCTTGTTCCGCTCAAGCTTCCAAAAATTATGTCTTATTGGGGGCAGAATGCCTGCCTGTATTCATACACATGCACGTGTTAACTGTCAAAAGAAAGAGTGGCTTGTTCTGAAGTTTAACAAGCCTGAACAAAATTTTCCCTTTTATGGAGCAGCATGAGTACATTCTGGATGTGGAAAGCATAAGGTGTGTAGGGGTAATAGTGGCAGCAATAGTACCGCCAGCAGTATCAGCACAGCAACAGATAAGGCAGTAGATGTGTGTGCAACTGTGTTCTAGTGGAATAGTACTAATGGCAGCTGTGAGGGGTAATGGAAGTGGCCTCAGAGGACTAGCAACAGGGAGTAGTAGCTGCTGCATTGGCAGCAGGAACAGCCATATAATACAAAACATGATGGTAGACAGGCAAGCAGTGGCATGATAGGGTTGCCAATAAATAGCTACCTCCAGAAATGACAAATCTATTCATTTGCATCAGCCAGAGGTGTGTGAAAATCCTCACTGAACCATGCCTCATTCACTTTGATAAAAGTGATGTTTTTTACAGTGGTAGACAAAAAGTTTATTAGTTTCAATTTGATGACACCACTTGCCGTGCTGAAAACCCTCTCTAAAATGACACTGGAGGCTGGACAAGACTCCAGCAAACTTGACCAGTTCTGACCACTGTTCAAATCTGTCTGCCCAGTTCATAGGGTCAGATGACATGGTATGCCCTGGTGAAAGGCCAGGTAGAACTGAACCTAGTTGTTCAGGCAGTACATTTCTATTTGCTGATTTGCCTCAGTCTGGTGTGGCACATGAAAAAATTTCTCTTTTATGTCTATGATACTGAACTGGCTGCTGCTACGGCTTCTGCTGCTTGTGGTAGCGGAAACGGTGGGAGGTGGCCATCCTTGTTATGCGGCAGGTGTTTGCTCACCAAAAGCTGCGGTAAGGTGCGTACACAGTGTTAATAAAGAAATCTGGCCTTCCTTTCGGCAACAGGAAAACATTCTCCCATTCTGCTTTGATAGTGAGGGTCTAAAAGCAAGGCTACCCAGTAATCATTAGATGACTTCATGCTTATGATATGCCTTTCAGTACGTAAGCAAGTAAGCATACAGTTTGCAATGCTTGCCAGCATGCCCGAGGTTCCAGTTCATTATGGATCAACCCCCACTGTGAAGGTTCCTCATCCTCCTCCACTTCCTCCTCTATGGGACTTTGTTTGTGTGGGTTCCCAACATCTGGGCGGCCAGCAAGATGCAGAAACTGTTCTTCTTCCGATGTCCCTTGTTGCATCTGTGTGAGTGTCTGCTCTAAGATAAATATCATTGATGCTGCAGTTGTCCCTATTGACAAACCTGATGGCCTTTTCAAATGGCCTGAGTGCGCAACATGTGTCTCTGATGAGCTGCCAGTGCCTAACCTCAAACTAAAACAGGCTCCCTGCTGCAGTAGTCTGGTGCATGACAAAATCATTCACCATCTTAAATTACCCATACGGACACTTCAACATATGCAAGGTGGAATTCCAGCGAACGTCATGGATCAAGTGGTGCAATTGCATACTGTTTTGTCACTGCAAGTCCAGGAGGGACTTCCTTGTCACATAACAATGGTTGAAATGGAAGGACAGTCCCCTGGATATGGCTAGCACTCTCTGCGAGGCACTGTACTTTTTCAAAAAGCATTTCACCACTAAATGTATCATGGGTGCCATGCAGGAAGTAAGTGTTATTTCCCCCAAATGCAGAATGGCCATGATGTTCCTGTCATTGTTGCTGACCACCTTGCCCAGGTGGAGTTGGTGGGGGGAGAACAAGTAATATGTTTTCTGCTTGATGCAATTAAGGAAGGGGGAGTGGAAGCAACGCTCTGCACCGTTTCTGTTGAGAATGTGAGGATGTCCATTGAGGAGGATGTGGAGGAGGCACCTGGTGTAGGAACCAGACCAACACAATCATGGAGGTGTCAGTAGGACCTGACCTCGTTGCTGTGGTGCTGAGTAGCCACTGCCGCAAAATGCATTAACCGAGTGGGCTGTGAATGACATGTACTGTCCCTGCAAATGACAGCTGCTCATATACATAGTGGTGTTCACCTTGCCACAACCTGACAATTGCAAGAAGCTGCCCATATTCTATGCAATGTGAGAGTACAAGGGAAAAAAAGGGTAATTGCTCAGCATTTGCAGCAGAATGCATGCTATTGGGGGGGGGGGGGGGGGGGGCTGGCAATAGGCCTATGAATTATAGAAACTAGAGGTTTTTACAAAAAAGAGTTGGCTGGCTTTTCATACAGAAAAAACAGTTTTTTTCTAGTGCAGAACTTGCCATCACACAACTCACAGTGACCAGGCCCTCACTCTCTGTGCTAAGCTTTCCCTGATACAACCCTAAAATCTACTCAATTATATCTTCCTATAGTGTCCTTAGCACAGCCAGATTACTGGCTTGTTTCTGTAATTGCTTTTTGGCAGACATAGTCACAACACAGATTGCTATCAGATTGTAAGCTGAGAACAGAATGGTGTGTAATGGCCTTATCAGTAGAAGGACCTGCCAGAATTCTGCCCCTGATTGGCTGATCAGGCTGCCAGTCTCTGAGCCAATCAGGGCAAGCCCTACCCCTCCCTCCCAGTGTCATTTGACTCCTCCTGTTTTTCTAGCCAATTTTCACAGTACAATGGCGCTTGGTGCCATTTTTTCACAATTCGTTTGGCAGAAAGATTTATGTGAAATTCGTAACAAATCTGATTTTTTAGAATTGCTTTACTCATTTCTAATATACCTATATACTATATATTTTGCTACATGCCAGATTTGCAAAGTATGCTAATATCACCAATTCATACCAATAATATGCGTGTCTATAAAAACAAGGTTTACTGAATGTTGATTTGGTTAAGGGAGTAAGACGGTTTTATTTATGTGCATCTAACGTTTAATGACATAGGGAGAGCAGGATTCTGCAACCCAGATTAATTTTTTTTATGTTCTATATTGATCTACCTCCATTTACGTCAGTGTATTCAGTATAATGTATGAGCCAAGAAAAGCAATACACAGAATATATATTAAAGTGAATGCACAGTTAAATACTGTTAGGTCCAACATTCTATGTCGATTCATTTCTTAACCCCTTCCTGGCATGGCAATTTCCCTTTTTTGTATTTTTATGTTTCACTCCTTGCATTCCTGGAGCCATAACTTTATTTTTCCGTTTAGATAGTTGTATGAGGGTTTGTTTTTTGCTGTACAAGTTGTACTTTCTGATAGCACCATTTTATATTGCATACAATGTAGTGGGAAGCTGAAAAAAAATCCAAATTTGATGGAATTGGAAAAAATATGTAATTCTGCCACAGTTTCATGGGTTTTGTTTTTTATGGCGTTCTCTAGTAGTAGTAAAACTGACCTGTTCCCTTCATTTTATGGGTCAATGTGATTATGATAATGCATGACCATTTTCTGATACCCATAACCTTTTTATATTTCTACAGATACAGGAAAAATATTTTTATATTTTAATAATTCTGACATATTCAGACGTGACAATACCAGTTATGTGTATTTTATATTGTTTATTACTTTTATATGAAAAATTGGAAAAGGAAGGGTGATTAGAATTTTTTATATTTTGTGATTTTTTTATAACTTTTTTTGTAATACTTTTTAGTCCCCGTAGAGGACTTAAACATGCGCTCTTCTGATCACTTGTCCCATAGAGTGCAGTACAATACTTAAATGGTTTAAACAAAGGCCTTGCATAAGTAACCAAACTTGGAAAATACTGGGTTTGATTGGTTTGGAATTACTGATGCAGATAAGTTCAATCATAGACTCAGGGCCGTCTTTAACCTCTATAGGACACATGACATACCGGTACGGCATGTTGTCCTGGTACTTAAGGACACATGACGTACCGGTACGTCATGTATAGTTCTGGTGCCTGCTCAAATCATTGAGGAGGCCCCTTGGCCTGAGACCCCCCCATGTTGGCAATCGCAGCAAACCGCAGGTCAATTCAGACCTGCGGTTTGCAGCGGCTTCGGAAGTTTCTGATCCCCGCGGTCTTCAAATACTTCAAATGACCTTTATTTTAATGTTTACCCCCCCCCCCCCTGCTGCCCTCTTTGTTATCTGCCAGCGGGCTCAGCGGGGGGGGGGGGGGGGGCTTGGGGGGGCGGGCAGGCATGCGATCATCCGCCGCCCCCTCTCTCAGGATAGCCGAGCGGTTTGCAGAGTGTCAGCACATTTCTAACACTCTGCTTGAAACGCTTGACATCTGTGCTGGCATGGAAGGTGTTTAACCCCTTCCATGCCGCGGTCCGTAGGGACCGCTGTATGGAAGAGTTTAAGAGGGAGGGAGCTCCCTCCCTCTCCCATCGGGGACTGCTGTGCCTTTTCAGCCCCCGATGGGAGAGAAAGGGGGCCTCCATCCCTCCCTTTCACCCACTTCTCTGCTGTGGCAGTGAGTGGTGGTTACCATGGCAACCGGATGCCTTCACAGGCATCCGGCTGTCCATGGTACTGATCAGAGGCTGTCCATGGTGCTGATTAGACTTCTGCTAAAGGCAGAAGTCTAATCAGACTTTATAAAGTGAAAATACAGTACAGTACACTATATAGTGTACTGTACTGTATTATACAGACATCAGACCCACTGGATCTTCAAGAACCAAGTGGGTCTGGGTCAAAAAAATGAAAAAAAAAAGTGAAAAAATGTAAAAATCAAAAAACACATTTATCACTAATTAAAAATGAAAAAAAAAAAATTCCCTACACATGTTTGATATAACCGCGTCCATAACGACCTGATCTATAAAACGGTCATGTTACTTTACCCGCACGGTGAACGCCATAAAAAAATAAAATAAAAAACTATGATGAAATTGAAATTTTGCCCACCTTACTTCTTAAAAAATTTAATAAAAGTGATCAAAAAAGTTGTATGTATGCCAAAATAGTACGAATCAAACCGTCACCTCATCCTGCAAAAAATGAGAGCCTACATAAGATAATCGCCCAAAAACTGAAAAAACTATGGCTCTCAGACTATGGAGACACTAAAACATAATTTTTTTGGTTTGAAAAAGGAAATCATTGAGTAAAACTTACATAAATAAAAAAATAGTATACATATTAGGTATCTCCGCGTCCGTGACAACCTGCTCTATAAAAATACCACATGATCTAACCTGTCAGATGAATGTTGTAAATAACAAAAAGTAAAAACAGTGCCAAAACAGCTATTTCTTGTTACCTTGCCTCACAAAAAGTGTAATATTGAGCAACCAAAAATCATATGTACCCTAAACTAGTACCAACAGTACTGCCACCCTATTCCATAGTTTCTAAAATAGGGTCACTTTTTTGGAGTTTCTACTCTAGGGGTGCATCAGAGTGTGCGCTTCAAATGTGACATGGTGTCAAAAAAACGGTCCAGCAAAATCTGCCTTCCAAAACCGTATGGCATTCCTTTCCTTCTGCGCCCTGCCGTGTGCCCGTACAGTGGTTTACGACCACATATGGGGTGTTTCTATAAACTACAGAATCAGAGCCATAAATATTGAGTTTTGTTTGGCTGTTAACCCTTGCTTTGTAACTGGAAAAAAATTATTAAAATGGAAAATCTGCCAAAAAAGGTGAAATTTTGAAATTGTATCTATATTTTCCATTCATTCTTGTGGAACACCTAAAGCGTTGACAAAGTTAGTAAAATCTGTTTTGAATACCTTGAGGGGTGTAGTTTCTTAGATGGGGTCACTTTATGGAGTTTCTACTCTAGGGGTGCATCAGTGGGGCTTCAAATGGGACATGGTGTAAATAAACCAGTCCAGCAAAATCTGCCTTCCAAAAACCATATGGCGCACCTTTCCCTCTACTCCCTACTGTGTGCCCGTACAGCAGTTTACAGCCACATATGGGGTGTTTCTGCAAACTACAGAATCGGGGCAATAAATATAGCATTTTGTTTGGCTGTTAACCCTTGCTTTGTTACTGGAAAAAATGGATTAAAATGGAAAATTTGCCCAAAAATTTTAATTCTCAAATTTCATCTCCATTTGCCAATAACTCTTGTGCAACACCTAAAGAGTTAACAAAGTTTGTAAAATCAGTTTTGAATACCTTGAGGGGTTTAGTTTCTTAGATGGGGTCACTTTTATGGAGTTTCTACTCTAGGGGTGCATCAGGGGCTTCAAATGGGACATGGTGTTAATAAACCAGTCCATCAAAATCTGCCTTACAAAACCATACGGAGCACCTTTCCCTCTACGCCCTACTGTGTGCCCGTACAGTAGTGTACGGCCACATATGGGGTGTTTCTGCAAACTACAGAATCGGGGCAATAAATATAGCATTTTGTTTGGCTGTTAACCCTTGCTTTGTTACTGTAAAAAAATGGATTAAAATGGAAAATTTGCCCAAAAATTTTAATTCTCAAATTTAATCTCCATTTGCCAATAACTCTTGTGCAACACCTAAATGGTTGACAAAGTTTGTAAAATCAGTTTTGAATACCTTGAGGGGTGTAGTTTCTTAGATGGGGTCACTTTTATGGAGTTTCTACTCTAGGGGTGCATCAGGGGGGCTTCAAATGGGATATGGTGTAAATAAACCAGTCCAGCAAAATCTGCCTTCCAAAAACCATACGGCGCACCTTTCCCTCTACACCCTACTGTGTGCCCGTACAGTAGTTTACGGCCACATATGAAGTGTTTCTGCAAACTACAGAATCGGGGCAATAAATATAGCATTTTGTTTGGCTGTTAACCCTTGCTTTGTTACTGGAAAAAATTTAAAATTTTCCAAAAAATCGAAATTCTGACATTTTATCACCATTTGCCATTAACTCTTGTGGAACACCTAAAGGGTTAACGACGTTTGTAAAATCAGTTTTGAATACCTTGAGGGTGTAGTTTCTAGAATGGGTCATTTTTTTGTGGTTTCTATTATGTAAGCCTCACAAAAATTTCAAGATTTGCTTCTAAACTTCTAAGCCTTGTAACATCCCCCAAAAATAAAATATCATTCCCAAATTGATCCAAACATGAAGTAGACATATGGGGAATGTAAAGTAATAACTATTTTTGTAGGTATTACTATGTATTATAGAAGTAGAGAAATTGAAACTTGGAAATTTGGTATTTTTAAAAAAAAAATGGTATTTTTTTATAAATAAAAATAATTTTTTTTTACTTCATTTTACCAGTGTCATGAAGTACAATATGTAACGAAAAAACAATCTCAGAATGGCCTGGATAAGTCAAAGTGTTTTAAAGTTATAACCACTTAAAGTGACACTGGTCAGATTTGCAAAAAATGGCCTGGTCCTTAAGGTGAAATAAGGCTGTGTCCTAAAGGGGTTAATATTGATTGAACCCTGGGCAAAAATTTACTTGGGCCCCCTGGATCCCGCCTTCCCACACCCACCGCTCTGCTGGAAGGAGACCGGGGCCCGGCTCACCCTAGTGTTACAGTGCACCCCACAGTATGCAGTATAGCACCCTATAGTATACAGCACCCCACAGTATACAGTAGAGCAGTATAGCACTCTACAATATACAGCTCCCCACAGTATACAGCACCTCACGGTATACAGCACCTCACAGTATACAGTATACAGCACCCCAAACTATACAGAATACAGCACATCACAGTATACAGCACCCCAAACTATACAGAATACAGCACCTCACAGTATACAGCACCCCAGGTATACAGTAAAGCAGTATAGCACCCCACAGTATACAGTAGAGCAGTATAGCACCCCACAGTATACAGTACAGCAGTATACAGCACCCCACAGTATACAGCCCCCCACAGTATACAGCAACCCAACGGTATACAGCCCCCCACAATATACAGCTCCCCACAGTATACAGTAAATCAGTATAGCACACCACAGTATACAGCAACCCAACAGTATACAGCACCCCACAGTATACAGTAGAGCAGTATAGCACCCCACAAAATACAGCACCCCACAATATACAGCCCCCACAGTATACAGCACCCCATAGTATACAGTAGAGCAGTATAGCACCCCACAGTATACAGCACCCCATAGTATACAGTAGAGCAGTATAGCACACCACAGTATACAGCCTCCCACAGTATACAGCACCCCATAGTATACAGTAGAGCAGTATGACACCCAGTATACAGCACCCCACAGTATACATAGATCATCAGCATCTGATCGGCGGGGGTCCGACACCCGGGACCCCCACCGATCAGCTGTTTGAGAAGGCAGCAGCGCTCCAGCAGCGCCGCAGCCTTCTCACTGTTTACCGCCGGCCCACTGACGTCACGACTAGTATCAAGGGAACGGAGCTTAGCCACGCCCACGCTAGTTGATACTAGTCGTGACGTCAGTGGGCCAGAAGTAAATAATGAGAAGGCCGCGCCGCTGCTGGAGCGCTGCTGCCTTCTCAAACAGCTGATCGGTGGGGGTCCCGGGTGTCGGACCCCCGCCGATCAGATGCTGATGATCTATCCAGAGGATAGATCATCAGTTAAAACAAAGTGCAGAACCCCTTTAAGGCAAACTTCTCCTGCAGCAACACTCCTGGTAGACAGGACCTTTGTTGACCTCATAGCCATGTGACCAGTAATATTGCTAGGTTACTCGTCACATGGTGATGATGTCATCTAAGGTCCTTAAGAGAATCACAGCTCTCATAGTTCGCTGCCTGTAGTGCCGGTGTAACGTTATATTTCGCTACTTCGTGAGATTTCCCTACCCTCATCACCTCCGGTTGCACCGGTCATGATGTGAGGAGGTGTGCAGCGCCGCGCAGGCGCACAACGATGGGTTAGGGAAATTTCACAGCAGAGTGCGCATGCGCCGGGAGCCTCGCCGGCGTTTAGGGCAGGGAAAAATTATGGGCCAGTGCACAGGCGCGGTGATCGGATACATATTGCAACATTTTAAACACCTTGGGGGAGATTTATCTGAGTTAACCTGATTTAAAGGAAAACTGGCTTAGTTGCCACTAGCAACTAATCCGATTCCACCTTTAATTTTTCAGAGCTTCTTTGGAAAATGAAATGTGGAATCTGATTGGTTGCAACTAAGCCAGTTTTCTTTTACACCAGGTTGGTAAATCTCTCTATTTGTATTTCAACTCCTCATCATAATCCGCGATGTAACTTTAGATGGTGCAGAGTTTCTGAATTCTGATCAGAGAACAGGTCCCCCTGCTCATATGAGGAGACCAGTTCTATGCATTATACATGATAGTTAAGACTTTGACCATTATCAAGATCTCTGCTTGCTGTCGGCAAATGGGACCTTCCAAATGCAGAAACCCCATCCTCACTAGTGCTACTTTATACAGCTTAGGGCACATTCACATGACAGTAAAAAAAAAAAAATTGTTTTCAATGGATAAACTGTTAGTTTTAGTGTGTGTATCCATTTTCCATCTGTTAAAAACATAAGTTTATTATAAGGTAATTTCATTGGCTTTTTTTGAAACACCAACCCCTGCAGTGCCCCCATTATGTATTGTGCCCTTAGTATGTACTAATACCCCCCGCAGTGCCACCAGTACTGTATATATGATGCCCTATAGTGTTCCCAGTATAGATATTGGCCCCAGTATAAATATTGACCCCTATAGTGGCCCTACCACCAACCCACCACTTCCCCCCATCCCTGGTAGTGCCGACAAGTAAAAAAAAATAAAAATACTCACCTCAAAACAGGAGCTGCTGGGAACACTCACTCGAATCTAATATCGCATGAGAGGTTGGAATGATTGTTTAAATAAGACGTAGCTTTTACTAACCTTAGATTAAAATTGCATTGTAACACTATATAGATGTGCTCAATCAAAAAAGGTGAGAAAACAAAAAAAATTATAGTAATAAAAGTAATATATATACCATAAAGATATCACCGCCTGATTGGCAAACTAGAACGTTCTTACCAGATCTGATGTGTAGAAAGCAGCTCATATTTACCGCAATGTTTGCATTTTCGTCCTTCCTTTTGACGTTGTCCAGATTGCTGGAGCAGGAACTCAAAAGTTATACAGGCCTCAATGGGACACACGCTAAATAGCCCTAAAGAAGTTGGGGATGGGGTCTATCCGTCCCTGCCTGTCGATTACAGAGCACTCGCCCTGATAGGGGCGACCCCGTCAGGAACCTGTCCTTAGATTGAGCCAAATCCCTACACTCGTCCCTCACTACCGTCCCAACATGCCATGTTTCGTCTCAAAATAGACTCATCAGCGGATTTGTAAGTGAAGAAAAGCTTATAAATTGATAAGGACAAAAGGTAATCTATCAAAATGCAGTATATAACATGGGGTACTTAAGGTATCAGCCAATAATGGGCTTATAATACAATGTGTGGAGTAGTGGGAACCGGTTCCACAAGTCCCACTCTCTCATCACAGCAAAAGGGCATATAGGAGACAGTGGTCAATAGCAAAAAATGAATGGGGAAGTGTTCCATCCAGCCCTATTCTCACCATAGATGTAGGGAGTGGCGCACTGTACAGCGAACACTCACTCCGCACTGAAGGTACAGTCAGGTCCATAAATATTGAGACATCGACAGAATTTTAACATTTTTGGCTCTATACACCACAATAAATTTGAAATGAAACTAACAAGATGTGCTTTAACTGCAGACTGTCAGCTTTAATTTGAGGGTATCTACATCCAAATCAGGTGAACGGTGCAGGAATTACAACAGTTTGCATATGTGCCTCCCACTTGTTAAGGGACCAAAAGTAATGGGACAAAATAATAATCATAAATCAAACTTTCACTTTTTAACACTTGGTTGCAAATCCTTTGCAGTCAATTACAGCCTGAAGTCTGGAACGCATGGACATCAGCAGATGCTGGGTTTCATCCCCTGTGATGCTCTGCCAGGCCTCTACTGCAACTGTCTTCCGCTCCTGCTTGTTCTTGGGGCATTTTCCCTTCAGTTTTGTCTTCAGCAAGTGAAATGCATGCTCAATCGGTTTCAGGTCAGGTTATTGACTTGACCATTGCATAACATTCCACTTCTTTCCCTTAAAAAACTCTTTGGTTGCTTTTGCAGTATGCTTTGGGTCATTGTCCATCTGCACTGTGAAGCGCCGTCCAATGAGTTCTGAAGCATTGGGCTGAATATGAGCAGATAATATTGCCCGAAACACTTCAGAATTCATCCTGCTGCTTTTGTCAGCAATCACATCATCAATAAATACAAGAGAACCAATTCCATTGGCAGCCATACATGCCCACGCCATGACACTACCACCACATGCTTCACTGATGAGGTGGTATGCTTAGGATCATGAGCAGTTCCTTTCCTTCTCCATACTCTTCTCTTCCCATCACTCTGGTACAAGCTGATCTTGGTCCCATCTGTCCATAGGATGTTGTTCCAGAACTGTGAAGGCTTTTTAGATGTCAATTGGCAAACTCAATTGGCAAACTTCCTGTTTTTGAGGCTCACCAATGGTTTACATCTTGTGGTGAACCCTCTGTATTCACTCTGGTGAAGTCTTCTCTTGATTGTTGACTTTGACACACATACACTTACCTCCTGGAGAGTGTTCTTGATCTGGCCAACTGTTGTGAAGGGTGTTTTCTTCACCAGGGAAAGAATTCTTCGGTCATCCACCACAGTTGTTTTCCGTGGTCTTCCGGGTCTTTTGGTGTTGCTGAGCTCACCGGTGCGATCCTTCTTTTTAAGAATGTTCCAAACAGTTGTTTTGGCCACGCCTAATGTTTTTGCTATCTCTCTGATGGGTTTGTTGTGTTTCTTCAGCATAATGATGGCTTGCTTCACTGATAGTGACAGCTCTTTGGATCTCATCTTGAGAGTTGACAGCAACAGATTCCAAATGCAAATAGCAGACTGGAAATGAACTTTGGACCTTTTATCTGCACACACCTGGCCATGGAACAGCTGAGAAGACAATTGTCCCATTACTTTTGGTCCCTTAACAAGTGTGAGGCACATATGCAAACTGTTGTAATTCCTACACCGTTCACCTGATTTGGATGTAAATACCCTCAAATTAAAGCTGACAGTCTGCAGTTAAAGCACATCTTGTGCGTTTCATTTCAAATCCATTGTGGTGGTGTATAGAGCCAAAAATGTTAGAATTGTGTCGATGTCCCAATATTAATGGACCTGACTGTATGTGTATATATATATATATATATATATATATATATTTATATGTATTTATATATAATATTTGTATTGCACGTTTTGTATATTTTATATTTCTGTACCGGTTTCTAATGGCCGTTAGATGGGTGCAATTCAGATGGGTCCGTCTGGCAGTTTTTCACTTTTGTGTGCATGTACCCTTAGGGTATCAGCCTAGCCCTAGACAATCCTGTTAAGTAGACATAGCAGATAAAATCTATTACCTTTTCTGATACCAGGCTCCAGTAGTAGAAAATGGATAAGATTTTACAAAATCATATCTACATGCTGAAGGAAAAAAAAAATGATTTAGAAATTGATCTGTATTGCTGATTTTGAATTGGTAGCTTGATTGGCTGCAGCGGCACACATGACCTCCTTCCCATCCCCATCAAACCGCTAATTGACACATGGAACTAGAGTGCAACACATGGGACTGGCAGTGGGGGACCGACCAGAACCCAGCATCAGGACGCAGGTAACTATGCAGGTCTGATGACGTGGAGAGGGGGTCTTAGGAAATATGGCAACAACCCCTTTCAAGATTACATGCATTTTTGCATTCTTAAATAGCAGCTATGGCTCATGCACAGGACCGTATGTATTTTGCGGTCCTTAAAAAACGGATCCTCAAAAAATACAGATGATGTCCATGTGCAGTCCGTATTTTGCGGAACAGAACAGATGGCCCCTAATAGAACAGTACTACCCTTGTCTGTAATGCAGACAATAATAGGACAAGTTCTATTTTTTGCGGAACGGACATACGGAAGCGGTACACACACGGAGTAACTTACGTTAAAAACTGAGCGGTCACGGAAAAAAAAAATACGTTTGTGTGCATGAGCCCTTAAGGTCACTTCGTGTGCATGTTCCACGACCTTCTGCAAATCAGCATCTGTAATGACTGCCAGTGACCAAAGAGAAAAGAACGGTCTTACAATTGTCACATTTCCATCTCAGCCTCACTACTCAAGCAGCTGTACAATTCTTCAATGACATTTTTCTGTCAAAGAGTAAACGGTCCAACCCATGGCTGGTGCGAATGTTATCCACTGAGCTGTCTGCCAGATGTTGTCCCAGGATCTAAGAAAATGACTGCATGAGATAAAAACAGCATGAACGCTTGAAAACGTAGGTACTGATCAAAGAAATGCCCAAAAATTAATGACGCTGCAAACGCTGCCTCGGAATAACATAGTAATAATATAAAGTGTCATCCTTGTGACAGCCTCAGCTTGCCATGTTGCCATAACAGCGACATTATACCACCTCATAGCTGTGAAGTGCTTGATTAAAATTATAGATCATATGCATAAAGTGTGATGCTTTTGGCATCCCGAAATCTCAGTTTTACACAACAGCTATATATATATATATATATATATATATACTGTCTATATCGTATTGTGTATTGGTATGGTAATCCTTTTCTAGCCCTGATCTCTATTCTATCTATTCTAAATATGGCTTTATTAATTGCGTTGTGGCAACATTCCCTATGCTGTTGTTGCACTCCATTAATCCTTTCAGTGCAGAACGTTTTTCCTGTATTACTTACAAGGAGCTTTTTTTAGGAGTATTGACATTAAATTGGCATTGTGAAGACTGCCCAGCGCTGTGCCAAGGTTTGTTGCTTGCATTATGGACTGCCTGTGTCTTTTGCCAGCCAAACAGGCTAGTGTCTGATAAGGGACAGGATGGATGAACCAGACCTACAATGACAAATATGCAAAAATAAATAAATAAATAAATAATAAGTGGACGTGTTTTTATTTGCACAAATTTTGATACAATGCAGCCTAATGTATCCAGTTGTCAATGTATTTATCGCATTAGGGTGCTGCCAGAAGTTTAGATTTCCTTAATGTTTTCTCTCCTTTTATGATCCATGGCAAAAACTGTACAAACAAAAACCTGAATGCGTGGTGGCACCCTCAGCGGTTGTTTTCTTTCTGCTTTCCTATATGAAATATCTAAGAGGCTGTCGGGGCATGTGCTTATAGATGTATTGCTTTCTAATGGTATTTTATATTTTTTATTCTCCTAGAACCGCATTTACTGCAGGACTGTTTCAAACCCATCTGGTATTTGAGTAATCTGTCTTGCACATTATCAAAAAGCCAACTCCACATGTGCAGAGCGAGAGCAATGCCCAACCAGATGCTCTGGAAAGCAGGTTCAAGAGTGAAAAAAAAAATAATCGAATTAACTGGGGCACAAACTGAACACTTATCTGGTGCCCTCTTCTTCATCTTTTTAGCTTCAGATCTACCAGTTCCTAAGCTCCTTTACTGTCATCCGAGATGGATGCACCACTTCTCAGACTACTTGATGCTGTGCATTTGGTAGCCCAAGACACTTCCTGCTGCCCTTGGATTGGTCAGAACTGCTCAAGTGAACAGTGCTGGCAAATCCATGAGCAGGGTTGGACAAGTAGCACGAGTCTTGGGGCTACCAAATGTACAATATCAGGCAGCTTGAGAATTAATGCATCGATCTTGGATGGCAGAAGAGGAGCCTGAGAATTGGCAGGTCTGCAGCTAAAAAGATGAAAAGGAGGGCACCAGGTAAGTGTTCTGTACCTTCCCCAATTAATGTGAATAAAAAAAAAAACGGAACCAGAGATTTATGCAACCTCTAGGGCAATGATGCCCAACTGATGCACCCTGGGAAGGCAAAATAGTATGGTGCGGCAGTATTTCTTGGGTTAATGACTAGGCATGTGGTTTACTGTATGCTGAGTGCTCTACCCAACTATTAGAGGCTGTCTCCTCTGTTATGGGGGTACTGTGGTAGCTATCAGCGGAATCTCTTCTTAAACTGCTTTATATATTCTTTAGATTGGATCCAATCTGGTGTTTCCCTTTAAGTATATATATGACGCATGTATTGAATAGAAATTTCTAGAACTGAGTACAATTTTGCTATAAATATCTTACACAGTGTATGATGTAATTGGTTTTGGCACTGAATTCTTCAGTGCATTTTTACTACTTTGGCTTTTTACTGGTTTGATCGATCTGAAGCAATCTTGTTCTGATGCAGCAGAATTTAAAGGGGTTGTCTCACTTCGGTAAGTGGCATTTATCATGTAGAGAAAGTTAATACAAGGCACTTACTAATGTATTGGGATTGTCCATACTGCCTCCTTTGCTGGCTGGATTTATTTTTCAATCACAATATACACTGCTTAAGTGAACAGTGCTGGCCAATCCATGAGCAGGGCATCTATCTTGGATGGCAGAAAAGGAGCTTGAGAATTGGCAGATCTGCAGCAAAAAAGATGAAAAGGAGGGCACCAGGTAAGTGTTCTGTACCTTCCCCAATTAATATACACTGCTCATTTTCATGGTTACAGACCACCCCACAGTGGTGGTCGTGCAATACATCAGTGGTGGTCGTGTTTGCACAATTTAGGAAAAAGCACTAACCTATGTGTGCTCCCATGGTCCCAGCCACCAGAGAGTCTGAAGTTTTTTCCAATAGTGTGCAAGCACGACCACCACTGATGGATTGCAGGGTGGTCTGTAACCATGGATACGAGCAGTGTGTATAATGTGAAAGAAAAATGAATCCAGCCAGCAAAGGAAGCAATATGGACAATCACAATACATTAGTAAGAGGTTTGTATTAACTTTCTCTACATGATAAATGCCACTTACTGAAGTGAGACAACCCCTTTAATATCGGGAATGCTATGATAATATGGCATATCTTCTTGTGCTCATGCTGCATGCAGCTATGTATGGACATATGAAATAGTGCTTGGAGTGCTGTGTGTGGGGGACGGGTTCATATACATCTCTTTCATTGGCAGGCGGGAAACGGCTAGGTGGCATATTTAGGATGTGCCAGATAAGGTTCTGAAGAAGAAGACGGAGGACAAGTCATGAACTTCCTTTGCATTTATGATGTTCATTGTGATAGATCTCAGGACAATGCAGTAAACAAGAAGTGTATTGGATCAGGATGCTCAGGCTGAGCTCCATTTATAACCGGTGTCATCACTTGATATGTTTATGGAGTCACAATTAGGTGAGGAAACAACCCTGGATTTATATATTGAAGCAGGTGCCAACACCATTTAAATAAGGTTTATGATTAAATGGACTTTCACGTCATTGACATTGGCGGCACATCGAATGGACTAGAGCAGACATTGTGGAGGTCCGATCAATCACAAATTTATGGCATATCTGACTGGATTACAATAAATATCTACAATAGAAAAACAATTTTGGCATCTCAAACAGCATTTCTCCAGAATGTCCTGTCTTCTGTTTGGGCCAAAATGTCATTTTATGGCTTAACTCATCACTGCTTTAAATGTAAATGTGCCCTGAGCAAATATGACGTCAGTGGCTCAGATTTGGAGAGGATAAGGGGAGCTGTATACCAGAAGTGTAGCTCAAAATAGACTGGAGTGTTGGGTTACTTGTGACACCAAGATCTGTTCTATGTACATCAAGGACCTACCGTCTACCCTCTTCTTCTTTCCCAGGGTTGCCAACTAGAATTTTTCTGGAAAATGTATCCAAAAATCATAGACATCCAACATGTTTTACAAATTGGGAGACCACAGAGAATGATAAGATTATATCTATCCATATATATACAGTAGATTAATATACTGATAAAACACATTACCAGTATTAACTAGGAACGGTAAAATACTAATAATTGCCAACAAAATAAGCTGAACTCAAGAACAACCGGCCTAAAAAAATCACCGACACACAATTTTTACAGACTGTCCAGGGATTTCTGAACGGTTGGCAACCCTTTTCTCTCCACATCCTCCATGTTTTGTTCCCATCATACGTGTTCATTTGTTCTTTAATGGAAGAATGTTTATTAACAATGAAATATAATTTTTTTCACACTATATGACTGTTTCTGGTTCCTGTAGACATTTCTTTTCCTCTGTCTCTTTCCTTTATACGGTCACCGTAGAGAAGATATTCATGAACTGTTTTTCCACTATATACTGTACTGATCAGCTCTTGTTCTGTATTTTTTCATTTACAAAAACATTAATAAAAATGCCTGGAGTTATGTCCCTAGGTTTTACATGCCTTAGAAACAATATTATAGACAACCATCCCACCTTCTTCTGAGGTGCACCGTAAAAGGTACTGTAAGCTGTCATGTTCAACATGGGGGCTGACCTGCAGACATATTATTGTAGAGCAGGAGGAGCTGAGATTGATATATAGGTTTACAACAAAATCACAGAAATATCGTGGCAAATATGAGGGAACTGCTCAAACCCCAAACACTGTAGCGTGTTTCTCATTGGGGGAGCAGTTCCCCCATATTGGCCACTATATTTCTGTGATTTTGAGCTGTGCGCTGCGATTGGCCAGCGCTGCAGCAAGGGACACGCCTCATACAAAAAATCAGTCCAGTACAACAGAGGGAGCGCAGACACCGGAGCCTATACCGGGCGAACGGAGCGGCGCCCAGACATACTAGTAAGTGCAGGGGGACCCCTGGGCGCCGCTCTGCCCACTGATATAGTTAGTTTTTAGTTTGTACACTAGTGAAAGGTCCTCTTTAAGCTATACCTTAGAGGACAATGGGGGATGACAGTTTTAGGCTAGGTGAAGTACTGTAGTGTGAGTGGAGAGTTTACTACACACTGGCAACTTGTGCCACCTTCCTACCTCCCAAATGAGTAACATATGTCAGTAAAAAACATTAGAGTTTTGATCAGACAGGTTAGAGAAAACATGGATAGCTGCTGAAACCTTAAAGGGTAATTGTCATGTTTTCATCAAAAAAATCTATTTTAGATTGTTACTGCTGCAGCAGCATTATGCATAAAGCAATCTTTAGTTTCTTCACATACCACTGTTTTCCTTGAGTTTTTCCCCTTAGTTACAGTTGTTTAAACATTTACAATATGAGGACCTTCTCAAGATGGCTCCTCTGCTAGTTCTGAGGCCAAAACTGCTTTCCCTCACTTCCCATACACACTTGCTGTAGCCAGCAGCTCCCTGCAGCCAATCAGATTGGATTACTGAGAGACACACCTCCTCACTCTGAAGCCTAATGCAGGCATGCAGTGTGAAGGACCGCCCCTCTGTCTTCTGTTTACACTAAAGGTGAGACAGACAAGCCCTAGTCTTTTAAGGGAGTAGTGGAAAGGGACAGGGGACATTAATGAAAGCTGTTATTTTAAAGGGAGTCTGTCAGCACATTTTCCCCTTTTTAACAGTTCCCATAGCGCTGTAGCCGCAACACAGATGATTAAAACGGTACCTTTATATGCTTTTGCGGACTTGTAAAACTACCAAAAACGAACTTTGATGCATATGTAAATGAGGGCTCGCAAGTGCCCAGGGGCGGCGTCCACCGCGTTGGTGCCCAGGCATCTCTGCCTCTTCGGCTCTTATACCCGCCCAGCCTCTTCCTCTGCCCGCCCATCTGTTTTCTCTCCCCCTCAGCGAGATCCCGCGCCTGTGCGCTGACTTCCTTGGCCGGGAAGTCACGGCATCGCAGTAGCTTATGCGCATGCGCAGGCTAACGGATAATACAGAGAGGTAAATTTATCTGTATGATCCGTTAGCCGGTGCACAAAAGCATATAAAGGTACCGTTTTAATCATCTGTGTTGCGGCTACAGCGCTATGGGAACTGTTAAAAAGGGGTAAATGTACTGACAGACTCCCTTTAAGGCAATTACAGATCTTTTGACAATCATTGACACACTAACTCAGGTATACATGCCTAGCTCTAATAAACTAGCAAATAAAAAATATGACAGTTATCCTTTCACCAGGGTTAATTCAGTGCTGTCTGTGATCCTGCCCCCCGCTGGACATATGTGCACTTTGCAAGCATTTTTGAACCCATATGTGAGACTGGTACTAATCATTTCTACCTGGCTGACATTGTCCATGTGGGGGAGACTATTCATCAGTTCTACCCTCTTTCAATGCCTACCAATAAAATTTCTTTTTTTTTTTTAAAGTAAATAGTTACTGAACCCAGTGATGATATGGAATTAGCGCTTACAATACATTTTAGGGCACGTTCAGACATGGCAGATTTGTTGCAGAAAGTTCTGTGTTTGAAAATCCTTCCAATAGGTATGAATGGGGCTTGCACACATTGACATGCTGCAAAAATAGTTTTCAGCCGCGGCATTGTGTGAACATTCCCTTAGGAAAGCTCGCACCTTTGAGGTGGGCAATCAGCTCATTGTGCATTTGAAAATAACCGCGCTGGATATAACCATGTACACATACAGCGTTTTACTGACATAAATGGCCACAGTTATGATGCTGGACTATATATGCTATGACGGTGACAAGTGGCATCCAGGTCAGGGTCGCCACTCGCCTAGGATGATAGTGAGCATTGTGATAGACTTCTAATGTCACCGTGCAGGACCCTTCGTCCTAGACAACATGAAAGACAATGTGACCTTGGAAACGCATCTTATCAACGCTCTGAAAGCTGACACTTTTACAGCACGGAGGAAGGGCTGTCAGGAAAGCGGCGCCTCTATAGGACCCCGCGGAGCCCTAGTGGGGGGCTGTGGAGGCCACGCCCATTTGCCAGCCTCTTACTCGGGGGTGGGCGGAGCCTCGGCTTAGATGGCTGAGGGCTCACAGAGGCGGCAGGTGCGGCTGGAGCGGGGCTGATGTGACGGCTCCAGGTAAGAGCGGGCTTAACCCCTTCCCGCCCTGGGAGGGCTTATTGGACTGAAAGGCAATTTGTGAGCTGGGTTTCCGTGACTGCAGCGTCGCCTTTAACCGTCCAGCAGTGGCTAGGTAGAGTGGCGCCTGCAGTGCGTGTAACCCTTGTGGCGCTGGAGCGGGACATGTGCAGCCCCGTGTCGTTCTACAGAGGCGCTCGCACCGTACATTCCCGGAGGAGCTGTCCTCCCAGCCGTGGTGCTGATTGCTAACCACTCTCATCATCTTCACAGAGATCACTTGGCAGAGTCCGTTTGGTGTGGTTGTCCTTCTGTTGCTGAGTGTATGTAGTGTTTACATAGGGTCTGCCATGGCTCCCTGTAGGGCTACTGCTGGCCCATGCTGGCTGGTGAGCCTCAGCCCATACATCACAGTCATGTCAGAAGGGGATTAGAGGAGTATGAGATGTAGATGAGCTGATGTGCGCCGTGTATAGCACTCAGGGTTACCTGCCTACAGTGTGCCACAGCAAAGTGCCACCTTATGGTATGTCATGCCCACTCTTTGCACCAGACAGTGGCTCTCAGTAGGTTGTGATGGTGATTAACCCCTCAAATAGACTTTCATTGATATTCTGCATGTGGGTGTGTTCTATACATACAATGCATTCTTTTTGGAGAACCAGCATGCTTGGCACCGCCACATATACACACACTTCTATAGGATACCAGGTGTATATTGTAAAGTTACAGGTAGTAAGAATTGTGCAGTATACTGAGAACTATCTTGTGATGTAGTGGGTATTTATTACCCCATTACACCCTGCAGATTCCTTGTGACCCACACTCCTGTCTGTGATCCATCACATGTGCACCAGCTGTCTGTGATCCATCACATGTGCACCAGCTGTCTGTGATCCATCACATGTGCAATTGCTGTCTGTGATCCATCACATGTGCATGAGCTATGTGTGATCCATCACATGTGCACGAGCTGTGTGTGATCCATCACATGTGCATGAGCTTGTCTGTGATCCATCACATGTGCACCAGCTGTCTGTGATCCATCACATGTGCACGAGCTGTGTGTGATCCATCACATGTGCATGAGCTTGTCTGTGATCCATCACATGTGCATGAGCTTGTCTGTGATCCATCACATGTGCACCAGCTGTCTGTGATCCATCACATGTGCACGAGCTGTGTGTGATCCATCACATGTGCATGAGCTTGTCTGTGATCCATCACATGTGCATGAGCTATGTGTGATCCATCACATGTGCACCAGCTGTCTGTGATCCATCACATGTGCACGAGCTGTGTGTGATCCATCACATGTGCATGAGCTTGTCTGTGATCCATCACATGTGCATGAGCTATGTGTGATCCATCACATGTGCACCAGCTGTCTGTGATCCATCACATGTGCACGAGCTGTGTGATCCATCACATGTGCAATTGCTGTCTGTGATTCATCACATGTGCATGAGCTATGTGTGATCCATCACATGTGCACCAGCTGTCTGTGATCCATCACGTGTGCACGAGCTGTCTGTGATCCATCACGTGTGCATGAGCTGTCTGTGATCCATCACGTGTGCATGAGCTGTCTGTGATCCATCACGTGTGCATGAGCTGTCTGTGATCCATCACGTGTGCATGAGCTGTCTGTGATCCATCACGTGTGCATGAGCTGTCTGTGATCCATCACGTGTGCATGAGCTGTCTGTGATCCATCACGTGTGCATGAGCTGTCTGTGATCCATCACGTGTGCATGAGCTGTCTGTGATCCATCACGTGTGCATGAGCTGTCTGTGATCCATCACGTGTGCGTGAGCTGTCTGTGATCCATCACGTGTGCGTCAGCTGTGTGTGATCCATCACGTGTGCGTGAGCTGTCTGTGATCCATCACGTGTGCGTCAGCTGTGTGTGATCCATCACGTGTGCGTCAGCTGTGTGTGATCCATCACGTGTGCGTCAGCTGTGTGTGATCCATCACGTGTGCGTCAGCTGTGTGTGATCCATCACGTGTGCGTCAGCTGTGTGTGATCCATCACGTGTGCGTCAGCTGTGTGTGATCCATCACGTGTGCGTCAGCTGTGTGTGATCCATCACGTGTGCGTCAGCTGTGTGTGATCCATCACGTGTGCGTCAGCTGTGTGTGATCCATCACGTGTGCGTCAGCTGTGTGTGATCCATCACGTGTGCGTCAGCTGTGTGTGATCCATCACGTGTGCGTCAGCTGTGTGTGATCCATCACGTGTGCGTCAGCTGTGTGTGATCCATCACGTGTGCGTCAGCTGTGTGTGATCCATCACGTGTGCGTCAGCTGTGTGTGATCCATCACGTGTGCACGAGCTGTGTCTGTGATCCATCACGTGTGCACGAGCTGTGTGTGTGATCCATCACGTGTGCATGAGCTGTGTGTGATCCATCACGTGTATGAGCTAGATCCTGTGTTGCTATGCACATGTTAAAACTGGAAGCTGCTTTGTTGTCACAAGGAATATTCAATGAGGAGGATGTGCTGGTGCTAAAACAGTCATTTTTATTTTATTTGAAGTCAAATACGGTAAGTTAATTTATAGTGTCTGCAATATCACTGCTCCTGTACTCATCAGTCAGCCAGTGGCAGCACTCTGCATATGATGCATGGTATTTACAGCGTTGTACACAGTGACACTGATTCTAAATATGTATTTTTTTGGAGCAGTTTAACATGTATGTTGAGAAAAGAAGGATGCAAAAGTGTAGTACACCATGCTTTGCCATCCTGCAGAATCCAGCAAAAAAACTAACAAACATACATTTACGTTAACAGATACTTTTTCATTTTTTTTTTTTTTTACAATGAAACCAAAAAGTGAGGGATGCCATTGTATGGCAACCCTTCAGAGGCATCTGTTTAACTTATATATTAAACATGCCACAAAAACGCGACGTGAAAACAGAAAAGGTGTTGTAATTGTCAATCATGAGTAAACCATGCCTTCTCCTTCTATGCCCTCCACACTCTGCGTAGTGACTGTATAAATAGGGGGTCATTTATTATAGCTTTTACGCCATTTTTTGGCCTATTTTTGTCACAGATTTTGTCACAAAGGGGTTTTGCGCCAAAATCTGTGACTTCTTCCTGCTCAAAAGTAAGCGTGGTGCGGGCGGTAAAGAGTGTAGGCCAGCCGGCCAAGCCAGTTTATGGAGTGGAAAATGGTCTTAAACTACAGCAGCAAGGGGCTGACGTAGTCTAAAGCATGTTGCACAGCCGGCGGCACCAATCGCCAAAGTTATGTATAGGGGGGAGGGGGGGGGGTTTAAGATCGGTGTCTTAATAAATGATCCCTATAGTCCTTAAGTGTGTAGTTCCTAATTACAGTGTGCATGTATTATGTAATCAGTCCGCCCCAAATGGAACATTGAGACAGTTAGAATTCAGACTCCACTTTGCTGCCTGTAAATGGCTGCTATCCGGTGACTTCATGATGCCATGTGGCTGCTGCAATCCAAATGAAAATGCCTAAAATTCTTCATTCATTCATCCATTCTGTGAATGCTAACCACCATGTATCATTTGTATGCATTCTGGGGTGAGTAGCGGTATCTTTGCTATTCCGTAGCGTGCCCGATGTCTTTATTGGAGGAAAGTTCCGTGTACGATGTCAGTGATTCACATGCTGGCTGCTGGAGAGATGCTGACTCACCACCACTTCTCCAGGTAAAAGAAGTAATTGCTCAGGTTTAGTATCCATTGGTAGGACAATGAAGGCTTATGCAGAAGAAAGCCTAGTGTCCTTCAGCGAGTAGATGAAATCCAAGTATTTCTAGAAGGATGCAGGGAAGCAAAAGGTTTATGCAGCTGCAGACTGCAGAGATTAAAAGCTGCATGCGGAGCAGCGCATCGCCTTGCCCCTAGAGGTCTTTGTTTTCAGGGAAACTATATGCTCTCTATGTGAATGGCAGGTTTAGAACTGTATTGGTCCCTGGTAGGTGGACTGTTACACAGTCTTTATTCACCTGGGATAATTTGCTTGATCAAAAGTTAAATCTTCCTTGACAAGTTGCGCTATAGATCATAACATATTGAACTGCGATCAATGAATAATTCACTTTTCATCCTGGTATTTAAAAGACCGGGGCCTTGGCATAGGCTCAGGGGGCCCATTGTTCCTTTGCTGCACAGGGTTATGCAGCTTGGATACCATCTATAAATGTGTCATATTGTTATGTATTGATCTGGCGAGAACTGCTGACTTCATTGTTCCTCTGAAGGTCAGTGAAGGATGACCCATAGCTGACTAAATATTTGGTTTATTTTAATATGAAATGTAGCCTTAAATATTTCCAGGCTTCCCATTCTGTAGATGAGTGACTCAAGCTATGGCAGCACAGGGCAGGTGTTCTTGCTCACTTGTCACTTGTTATCTTAATCTTTATTATTTGCCATTTCCTGGCGTTGAATTTTTTATAGTACTTATAATGCCAGTATTTCAGCCCAATTCATTGTGCACCATATAGGTCAGTGTGATATACTGTATAGATACACTAACATATGATATTAGAACACACATACCTTGGACTAGAAGGACATGTGCCCCTCTGCTAGATTGAAGGGGAAGAGAGGAGGTTGGTTCCTAAAGTATAGAGGCTTTGGCCTTGGTATTTAGATACAGGGCTAGGGTTGTGAAATGAATATTTGCCCCCGGTGAAGGAAAGTCTAAAAGGGCTACTACCCCAGAGCTGTGGTTACAGTAGGTGCAGTTCGTGTGGTCTCATCCTCTTTCTACTCTCTTTCTTGCTCTAAGTAGTTTTACTAAATAGTTAATTCAGACGTGTTTTTTTCTGTGGGAAATTCTCAAGATGTAACATACTGGAGATCCTTCAGGACAAGTATCGGTACTTGAAACTTTCTTTTAGACACTAAAAAGGTCCTGCATGTCTGTATGTGAAGTCTCATAAAAGTAAGTAAAAATGTAAAGTCTGTTCGAGATAGATAGATAGATAGATATGAGATAGATAAATGATAGATAGATTTGAGATTGATAGATAGAATTTTGCTGTCCAGAAGAGGGCGCTATCATTTAGAGCCCATCTGCATAGCAGCAGTTCCAGCTCCTACATCACAAAGCCCTGTCACACCAAGAAGCCCCAGAAAAACAAAGCACCCTGCAACAAGTCACCCAAACCCAGCCTGCCCAAGCCACCAACCAATATAGCCTGGCAAAGGGGGAAATCCAGAGGACGATACACAAGAACAAAGAAGAGTATATTAGCGTCTGGAGGAACGACATACGAACATCACAGAAGCTGACAGTGTACCAGAGCCTGCAGAGGGAGTACAAACTGGCCCAATATCTGGAGAAACTCCCCAATCCAAAAGACCGACAGATCCTGAGTCGGATCTAGATTAGATAGATAGATAGATAGATAGATAGATGATAGATTGATTGATAGAGAGATGATTGAGAGATGATTGAGAGATAGATGAGAGATAGATGAGAGATAGATGAGAGATAGATATGAGATAGATGATAGTTACTAGATACAGTACAGACCAAAAGTTTGGACACACCTTCTCATTCAAAGAGTTTTCTTTATTTTCATAACTATGAAGGCATCAAAACTATGAATTAACACATGTGGAATTATATACATAACAAACAAGTGTGAAACAACAGAAAATATGTCATATTCTAGGTTCTTCAAAGTAGCCACCTTTTGCTTTGATTACTGCTTTGCACACTCTTGGCATTCTCTTGATGAGCTTCAAGAGGTAGTCCCCTGAAATGGTCTTCCAACAGTCTTGAAGGAGTTCCCAGAGATGCTTAGCACTTGTTGGCCCTTTTGCCTTCACTCTGCGGTCCAGCTCACCCCAAACCATCTCGATTGGGTTCAGGTCCGTTGACTGTGGAGGCCAGGTCATCTGGTGCAGCACCCCATCACTCTCCTTCATGGTCAAATAGCCCTTACTTTCAAAGTTTTCCCAATTTTTGGGCTGACTGACTGACCTTCATTTCTTAAAGTAATGATGGCCACTCGTTTTTCTTTACTTAGCTGCTTTTTTCTTGCCATAATACAAATTCTAACAGTCTATTCAGTAGGACTATCAGCTGTGTATCCACCTGACTTCTCAACGCCACTGATGGTCCCAACCCCATTTATAAGGCAAGAAATCCCACTTATTAAACCTGACAGGGCACACCTGTGAAGTGAAAACCATTTCAGGGGACTACCTCTTGAAGCTCATCAAGAGAATGCCAAGAATGTGCAAAGGAGTAATCAAAGCAAAAGGTGGCTACTTTGAAGAACCTAGAATATGACATATTTTCAGTTGTTTCACACTTGTTTGTTATGTATATAATTCTACACGTGTTAATTCATAGTTTTGATGCCTTCAGTGTGAATCTACAATTTTCATAGTCATGAAAATAAAGAAAACTCTTTGAATGAGAAGGTGTGTCCAAACTTTTGGTCTGTACTGTATATAGATTAATAATATGAGGACAGGTATAAAATAGATAATAGGTGGATGGATAGATTAGATAGATATTTACTAGATATATAGATTGATAATATGAGGACAGGTGTAAGACACACAGACAGGTACTGTAGATATGAGGTGGTTAGATAGATAGATGGGAGAAAATATGTGATTCATAGATATGAGTGGGATTTATTTCAATCACCATCATGTCCCCATTTTCCCTAGATACAGTAGATAAGTACAGGGTGGCCCATGAGAAAGTAGGTCTGCAAATCAAACTGCCTAATAGTAAATCAGTCTTAGTTATCAATAGCAACCAATCAGAAGTGAGCTTTCATTTCCTACAGTGTTCTGAAAAAATCAAAGCTGAACTCTGGTTGCTATGGACAACTAAGACAGATTTACTATTAGGCATTTTGATTTGGAGATATTGGAGGCGGGCCACTTTTTCGTGGGCCACCCTGTAGATGGATATGCATGTTATAAGGATTCATTTGAAATAAACATACATTAATTTATAAATCCGAACTAGTTCAGTGGATGGTGACTGTAACTGGACTAAGGGCTGTATCACACCAACAGATTATCTAACAGATTTTCTGATGGCTGTTTGCACACACGCTTCTTTTGTTATACACCCCAACTATTGGTCTGATTGGACAGATATTGGTCAGATAATCTGTTGGTGTAATACAGCCCTAAGCTTACAATATGTGTACCCGAAGGCTTTTGTGTTTAGTTTGCTTATATTACATTTAGTCTAGAAGTGGATAATCAGTATAATGGCCTCTTTATATTATCGTGCTTGCTGTGCATTTTTCATATCCATAAAATGTGACCATTTTCTATTGTTCTACTGATATTTATTTGTAAGCACAAAGCAGCCATTTTACTTGCCGGGATATCGTGTTAGTATACAAAAGCAGCTCCCAGCGAGAGTCGGGCCAGCCGTGTACGCTATCTCAATACGCTTTGTATCCTGCCACAGCATTCTGTAAGCTTGTGAGGAAAACTTTTGTTATGTACAATACAGGTGCCCTTATCCTTCACATTCACATCATTGGCTTTTGTATGGCTCTTAGATATGAAAAATTAACCCAAGCTAGATCGTCCTCAAGTGGAATCTTCTCTCTACTGTTCCATATAATATCTGAATTACTCTGATTTTCTGAAACACAATTCATAAGTAACATAGTAACATAGTTTATAAGGCTGAAAAAAACGACATCTGTCCATCCAGTTCGGCCTGTTATCCTGCAAGTTGATCCAGAGGAAGGCAAAAAAAAAAACCCTGTGAGGTAGAAGCCAATTTTCCGTATTTTAGGGGAATAAAAAATTCCTTCCCGACTCCAATCATGCAATCAGAATAATTCCCTGGATCAACGACCCCTCTCTAGTAGCTATATCCTGTAATATTATTTCGCTCCAGAAACACATCCAGGCCCCTCTTGAATTCCTTTATTGTACTCACCATCACCACCTCCTCAGGCAGAGTGTTCCATAGTCTCACTGCTCTTACCGTAAAGAATCCTTTTCTATGTTTGTGTACAAACCTTCTTTCCTCTAGACCCAGAGGATGTCCCCTGGGGATAAATCAGGGTGGATAAAAATTAATGATTTTTGTAAAAAAAAAAAAAAATCTATTTTTTTAAAATTTAAATCAGATTTTTTTTTTATATAAAATGCTTTTTGATGAAACTATATTACCATCCAAAGGTTATTCCATCATGAAATAAAGATTAGTTTTTTAATTATGTAGAATAAGGCTGTATATGTTTCATTTTTTTGGTAAATTAATTCCATTAATCCATTCACAATGTCATGCTCTTCCAGAGGTTTTTGTAAGATTATTGGGCAGTTTCTCTGCTTACAAGATATTATCACAGATGCTTGGTTTACTTTTGCAGTTCTCAAAACTGAATTTGACTCAGCAGAGATCACATGCCTCTTCTTCACAGCAAAAATGTTATAACATGAACAGAGTTGAGAAAAAGACCTTAATCCTAACTTCTACAAACCTATGAATACAGAAACAACCTAATCAAACTAATATGAAAAGTTGTTATTCTAAAAATCTTCATCTACCGTATTTTTCGCCCTATAAGACGCACCGGCCTATAAGACGCACCTAGGTTTTTGAGGAGGAAAATAAGATTATTATTTTTTTTTAACCAAAAGGTTTGCTTTTGGTGGGTTTTGAATTAATGGTGGTCTGTGCATGACACTATTATGGGGCATCTGTGGATGACGCACTGTCATGTGGGGGATCTGTGAATGGCACTGTTTGTGGGGGACCTGTGGATGGCACTGTGGGGGACCTGTGGATGGCACTGTGGGGGACCTGTGGATGGCACTGTTTATGGGGGACCTGTGGATGGCACTGTTTATGGGGGACCTGTGGATGGCACTGTTTATGGGGGACCTGTGGATGGCACTGTTTATGGGGGACCTGTGGATGGCACTGTTTATGGAGGACCTGTGGATGGCACTGTTTATGGGGGACCTGTGGATGGCACTGTTTATGGGGGACCTGTGGATGGCACTGTTTATGGGGGACCTGTGGATGGCACTGTTTATGGGGGACCTGTGGATGGCACTGTTATGGGGGGATCTGTGGATGACACTGCTATGTCATCCACAGATCCCCCTCATAACAGTGTCCCCCAATGCACCGGCCCTCCGCTCACCGCAGTATTTATAAACATTAATCCTTAACCTGTTAATAAGTTTAACTAAAGCTGCGCTCTCCCCTGTTCCCCTGTATCAGTACAGCACTTACTAACAAGCTTCCATAGCAGGCAGAGCGGACGGCAGCAGTAACGTCACTCACTGACGTCGTGCGCCTGCTCCGCCTGCTTCATTCATAAAGTGGGAGGAGCAGGTGTCAGTGAGTGACGTTACTGCTGCCGTCCGCTCTGCCTGCTATGGAAGCTTGTTAGTAAGTGCTGTACTGATACAGGGGAATGGGGAGAGCGCAGCTTTAGTTAAACTTATTAACAGGATAAGGATTAATGTTTATAAATACTGCAGTGAGTGGCGGGGCCCGGCGTAAGAGTACAGTAACTGTATAGTTCCGGACTCAAGCCCCTCCTCTCTCCCGGCTCATACATCGCAGACTGCGATGTAAAATGGAAGCATTCGCCCCATTAGACGCAGGGGCATTCCCCCCCCCCCCCACTTTTAGGGAAGGGGGAGTGCGTCTTATGGGGCAAAAAATACGGTACTTGCATATTATAAGTTATACCAGCAAGAATTAGTCTTTATGTAGAAAACTATGATTTAAATCAAGCCTTACTGACTAGTGATCTAAATTGTGATTTAAATCAGTTTGATTTAAATCAAATCCACCCTGGGATAAATAGATGATGGGATAGATCTCTGTACTGACCCCTGATATATTTATACATAGTTATTAGATCTCCCCTTAGTCGTCTTTTTTCTAAAGTAAATAACCGTAATTTTGATAATCTTTCAGAGTACTGTAGTCCACCCATTCCAGTTATTACTTTAGTTGCCCTCCTCTGAACCCTCTCCAGCTCTGCTATGTCTGCCTTGTTCACAGGAGCCCAGAACTGTACACAGTACTCCATGTGTGGTCTGACTAGTGATTTGTAAAGTGGTAGGACTATGTTCTCATCACGGGCATCTATGCCCCTTTTGATGCAACCCATTATCTTATTGGCCCTGGCAGCAGCTGCCTGACACTGGTTTCTACGGCTTAGTTTGCTGTTCACTAGAATTCCCAAGTCCTTTTCCATGTCAGTGTTACCATTTAGTATGTACTTGTGACTATTTTTCCTTCCCAGTAACTTTCGCAAAAAAGATATAAATAATATAGCCCCGCCACACAAGCTATAACCTATACGTATGTAGCTTCACATGCAAAAGTTTGGAATAATTAAGAAATGAGTCTCTAGTTTCTGTAATTACAGTTGTAGATTTTTGTCATTCTAATAGTAAAAATAGATATGGATATAACAACACACTATTATGTAGACAGCAGTCATTGTATCACAGGCTTGAAGGCCCCAAACATGGAGTAGAAGTACAAATTTCAAACAGATCATAGTGAATGTAATAACAAAAACCTATTTACAAATGTTCAATTGCCGATCTGATAATGATGACCTATCCTGAGGATTTGGTCAACAATAGTAAAAAAGCAGACAACTCCTTTAAGTTCTCTGATATCATTATTAGGAGCAGAGAAATTTAAAGGGGTTGTCTCATGACAGGCAATGGGGGCATATCTCTAGGATATGCCCCCATTGTCTCATAGGTGCGGGTCCCACTGCTGGGACCCGCACCTATATCGAGAACGGAGCCCCGAAAGTGAAGAAGGGCGCATTGCGCATGCGCAGCTGCCCTCTATTCATTTTCTATGGCTCGGCTATTTCCGTCGAGCCCATGGAAGTGAATGGGAGCGGTGGCCGGTCATACGCGGTGCACTTCTATTCACTTCTATGGGGAGCCGGCTTGGTGGTGGCCGGACCAGAGTCCTCCAGCCACCACCTTGCGGGGCTCCGTTCTCGATATAGGTGCAGGTCCCAGCAGTCGGACCCACACCTATAAGACAATGGGATCATATTCTAGCGATATGCCCCCATTGTCTATGATGGGACAATCCCTTTAACACCTTAGACTTAGAATAATGATTTTGAAATTGGATATCCAACCAAATAAATTGAATATCTTGGGCAGATGTGGAAATTCCTGAGTACAGTTTGTGATAATTTGCAAGGGGTCATCGGCAAAGGCTGTCTTGTGTCTATGTGCTCCTAACTGTAAGCTTTGAATAGCATCAGTGATATTAGCTTTTGAATTAACATTTCCATAGTTAAAATAAAAAGGTTTGGTGACATGGGGCATGCTGATGTGTTCCATATGTAATAGAAAAAGCCAGGAAAAGGGGGCCATTTAGTCTCCGCTTAGCCGTAGGAGATATGTAGATGGAGAGCATGGTATTGATTAAAGGGGTTTGAAAGACCAAATTAAACAGAGCAGCATACATGAACAGACATCTGGTTCCGTTGAATGCCTTTTTGGCATCTGTTCCTAATACAACTAGGGGTAGGCTTTGAGAGGAGTCATGGTGTATTAGATCGATAAGTCTAGTGGTATTATGTCTACCTTCTCTGAAAGGTGAACAAAGATAACCTGCTCGTGGGAAATAAATTTGGAGTAAAGAAATGGTATTCTATTAGAAAAAATTTTTGCTCACCACTTGGCATCTGTATTCAGAAGTGAGATTGGGGCAATAACCCAACGAAGCAAGCTGAGTCCTTCCCTTTTTTGGGTAATATGGTAATGTAGGCCTTTAGAGCTTGAGGAGTTAAATTAGCCTGAAGGAAATGTCAAAGGCAGGGTTAAATCAGCTAAAATCAGGTGTGGATCATAAAAGAAGAGAAAGTATTAAGGACTAGGGAAGAGCGAACTTGTGTTTTCAAGTTCAGCGTACAAGGTTCGGGTCATCTAAGAATTCCATTTTGGATTGCGCTACCACAAACCATAACTTATGGTCCGTGGTAGTGGAATCCATAATGGAATTCTTAAATAACCCGAACCTTGTACGCCGAACTTGAAAACATAAGTTCGCTCAACTTTATTAAGGACCTTATACAACTTCTTTTTTTTACTGTCCTAGCCTTGGCTTCAAAAACTGCATAACAAAACCTGAATGTGTGGCAACACACTAATAGCTGATGGGAAGATCATCTGATCCAGTACTTTTGCCTTTGGGGATTGTGGCAAGGATAGTAAAAAGTTCTCCTTTTGTAAAAGGTTAGATTAAGATAATTTTATCTTTCTTCATTAGGGGTGGAAGGTTGATAGTCTATAAAATTGCATGCATGTGGCTATCTCCATTTTAGTTTATGATATAGTTGTGAAATCTAAGCAGTTACCACAACACCCATAATCTTCAATAAAGAGAGCCATGCACAATCCTGGTGTCCTAATCTCGGTAGTAATTGGTGGAGAAAACCCCCATCATCTCAATAGATGTGTCCTGGAAGTGAAACCTTCACCTAAAAGATGTTTATGACATATACTTTTGATAAATGTCTCAGATGGTGATATTTTTTTAAATTTTAGTCTAGGCTACATGGCGATATGTGTGATGCGGTCATGCAAGTATGGTTCAAAAACAAGGCTGTTAAAAGACTTGCATAGAGAGGAAAGACTGTACAAAGTAAGTAGTTGTATAATAAGGATTCCATAGAGGTGCAGGAAGCCTCTTCTTTACCTCTGTGTAAACCCAATTTCATAAGGAGACATATGGAGGTACAAATCCCACAGAAAAAAATGATTGGCATGCGTGTAGTTACTCAAACTCCGTATACAGTGAGGTAGTCTCCATTACAAAAATTGCTTCTAGTGGAATCTATCTTTGCACCCACCAGGTTGGGCAGAGCCTTTATGGCGGTACACGTAGGACCGATGCTAAAAGATCTGTATAGGGTCCATGCATTGCTGTACAGGCTCTGTGCTGAAGTCTCCGCTGTGTGCATAAGCCCTAAGGCTGGTTTGAGATGGTGGCTGTATTTTAGTGTGCTCAATACCCGAACCTCCTGTGGACAAGTCTAATAAATTACTGCAATGGAACCAAGTAAGTGAATAAACAATAGAGGGAGAAAATGTTCTAAAATAAAAATATGATGCTCAAGAAAAAAAAAAATGGAAATACCCCAAATACTCATGTAAGGAGGTGGCACTTCCTACTGATATGTGTGGGGAGTTCTATGCACACACACTTTTGGAATGTTCTATTGGATTTTTTTTAGGCATATTGAAGTTATTACATGGCACCAGCATAATAACCTGTCTGCTGAGGCTGCTTTGCCATAACATAAACTTTTTTAGTAATTACTAACTACAATTGGAAACTATTATAAGTTTACTCTAAAAAGAATATACAGTAAGTAAATGAATGGTACTTGTTCAGTATATAGGTCTTTATATCTGCACACCAATGAAAACTGTTTAAGCATATAAAGAAAATATTAAAGAAGCTCTCCAGGATTATCTTGATTCTTTTTTTCCCTCCGATATAGTTTTCCCAATAAATCCTACATTTCCCATCATGCCTGGCTTTGCAGAGACAGAGGTGCGGAGTCTTACCACACTGCACTGCTCTGAGAGGATCCATGACCGATCAGTGACACAGAACTGCTGTCCCTTCACATTTCAGGGTCTCCATGTCTTCCTGTGTGATGCAGCTTGAGCCTTTCTGCCTTCTCTCTCTCTCTCTCTTGTCAGCTCTAACATGCAGGAATCAAGGAGACCAGTGTGAAGCTACATCTCATAGAACTACACCGGAGAGTCAGCACGTATAGATAGTACAGGCAGATGAGTCTGGAGGTGTATATAACTGTGGATAATCACTGTATACTACTATATCAGAACCCCTGGTCCTTTACATAGGGGAGACATTATATCTTCAACAGAATACAAGGATATAGAGAGTAGAAGGGAGGGAAGGGCCCTAAGGGCTGCCAGGTAGGATTTGATTGGTGATGATGTCATCCTGTAGTTCACAGACAGTCAGCCACACAGGAGAGACTGAGTTCCTGTTTACACATTAGAGCAAGCTCTGGGCTGCTGGTCAGACATCAGGCCACACAACCAGATTTCCATAATTAAAAGGTTCAACATGAATACAACTGAGTTAAGGTGTAATAAATTTGAGTTAGCATTATATGTAAAAAAAAAAAAAAATGTTCTTCTTTAATGTTAATTGTCAGGATAAACAAAGTTTTCTTTATTACAGCTTTACTTTAGGCCATCTTCTCCTCCCCTGGACTTAGGCTACTTTCACACTAGCGTTCGTGTGTCCGCTCGTGCGCTCTGTTTGAAGGGGCTCACGAGCGGTCCCGAACGCATCCGTCTGGCCCCAATGCATTCTCAGTGGAGGCGGATCCACTGAGAATGCATCCGCCTGCCAGCGTTCAGCCTCCGCTCCGCTCAGTGAGCGGACACCTGAACGCTGCTTGCAGCGTTCGGGTGTCCGCCTGGCCGTGCGGAGGCGAGCGGATCCGTCCAGACTTAAAATGGAAGTCAATGGGGACGGATCCGCTTGAAGATGACACAATATGGCTCAATCTTCAAGCGGATCCGTTCCCCATTGACTTTCAATGTAAAGTCTGAACGGATCCGCTCAGACAACTTTCACACTTAGAAAATTTTCTAAGTTTTAATGCAGACGCATCCGTTCTGAACGGATGCGAACGTCTGCATTATCGGAGCGGATCCGTCTGATGAAACATCAGACTGATCCGCTCCGAACGCTAGTGTGAAAGTAGCCTTACCTGTTTTACGTGTCTTTTTTTTTCAACCATAAAATGCTATGTAACTATTAAGAGAGCATGTATTAAGGTATGACCCTTGTTGTACATGATGGTCAACTCTGAAACACCATGGACACTGTGTACTGCTGAATGGTGCCTTTGTGCAGCACCATATTAGGATTTTATTCTTCTCTTGAAGCTATATACACACCTTCACAATACAGCAACTGCAAAAATGTTTTTTTCTCTCTTGGATTCCAATCAGACATAAAAAACATGTATGCACGAATTGGAATGGACCCATAGACATCGATGGTTGCCATTTTATGGTTCTTTGAAGCTTATAACTTTTACAGAGCTGTAATACAACTGTATGTATGACCTTAAGTTATTTGATTTGGGGCTCATTAAAACTTGTTAATTTAGGGTTCATCTCCCTGATCTGTTGCACTGGTTGATGTTTAGTGGTTGTCTTGACTTATAGTTTATGATGACATTTTCAGTTGTAGTTCAGAGTAATTTGTTTGTCTGAGTGCCTAATGAGCATTCCTGCTTTAAGAACGAACTGTAATTAATACTGTAGCTACAAGTCTTGGAGTAGCCTTTTGCTCTACAGCCAGGATCAGAGGATGCTCCAATCCTGTTTACTGTTTCGTTGCCGCAGTCAGTGATCTGATGGAATGCTGGGTAAACCCTTTGCAGCTAGCCCTGGGGACCTAAAACAGACAACAGGGCTGTCTGTTCAGAATCCTTCTGTTAGTGCACGCTAGTGTTGCCCAAGCCATAGACACAGAGCATAATGTATTAGCATAACAAGAGTATGCCACATGCAGAAGTATAAAATAATGTGGTAAAACAGTAATTCCTTAATGGGACTGTAAAAAAGAAATAAAAATGCAATAAAAAGATTAAATAAAAAAAGCCTGCAGAAGGAATAATAAAAAGGCAATTATTATACATAAAATACATTTTATTGTGCATAAATAACATGAAAACAAAAAACCTATACTTATTAGGTATTCACACAACATTAATAAGCTGGAAAACTCCTTTAACAGGTTACTCATTGGAAAGCATGCACAGTATAAACAATAATGTAAAGCATTATCAAAAATCGCTTTTTCTATATTTGCGATGCAAAAAAGTATGTAAATTACAAAGCAATTGATATATAATCTGAAACGGCACCAAAAAGTGCAACTTCGCCCACACAAAACAAAACTTTATACAGCCATATCAGTAAAAAATAAAAATAAAATAATAAAAAGATATGACTGCCTAAAGGCTATGGACACAGTGAGGGGAATTTTTATCATTGCATTCTAGTCATTTTGGGCTAAAAAATATAATTTATTTTCCACCTGCTCCTTTTTTCAACAGTTTTTGCTCTATATAGCTTTCAATTTCAGTGCATTTGCAGACTATTGGAGGTCGGATTGCTGCAAAACTTGGCATACAGTTATGTCTCAGGCAGATATGTAAATGGTTACAGGTGTGGTCTGATTAGACACTGGGCCTTGTCATAAGAAGGTATAAAACTGCTAGACATGCCTATATATGACGCACTCAAAGACATTTAGCCCAGTTTACAGACTTGGAGAGGAGGCACATCATGAGACTGAGAAAAGCAGGATGGTTGTTTTCATGAACTGCCTGCCATCTAGGCCATTCTGACCTAGCTGTTAGGAGTTGTTGAGAGCAGTGGTTACATAAGGGCACTCATACACGAAGAACAACATGGCCCAGACAGACCACCAGTAGAGAGGATCGTTTGATCTGCCAACAAGCATGAGCAGCTCCCACAGTTTTGTTGCCTTTATTTCCAGACACCTGCCTGGTATCACCTGCATTACACACCCCTGTCTCTGCCTGGACCTTTTCCAAATGCTTAGCAGAATTACATTTGGTGTTACAGTGTCCATTACGTGTCCTGCCATTGACATCCAGCCACCGTCACCTTCCTTTGCACTGGTGTCATTAACAAGAAACCTGGACAGAGTTCTTTAGTATTGAAACCAGCTTCATGTAAAAGAATGAAATGGTCAGATGACCACATACACAAGTGTAACAGACTGATGGTCAAAGTTAACGCCTACAAGCTGGGGTGAATTACAACTAATAACAGCAAATTAAATTTATTCTATGAGTTAAACCCTCAGGAACTCTAGTTTGTAAGAAAACCCAATAAGTTTCTTGGGTATATATATATATATATATATATATATATATATATATATATATATATATACACACTGCTCAAAAAAATAAAGGGAACACAAAAATAACACATCCTAGATCTGAATTAATTAAATATTCTTCTGAAATACTTTGTTCTTTACATAGTTGAATGTGCTGACAACAAAATCACACAAAAATGAAAAAATGGAAATCAAATTTTTTAACCCAAGGAGGTCTGGATTTGGAGTCACACTCAAAATTAAAGTGGAAAAACACACTACAGGCTGATCCAACTTTGATGTAATGTCCTTAAAACAAGTAAAAAATGAGGCTCAGTAGTGTGTGTGGCCTCCAGGTGCCTGTATGACCTCCCTACAACGCCTGTGCATGCTCCTGATGAGGTGGCGGACGGTCTCCTGAGGGATCTCCTCCCAGACCTGGACTAAAGCATCTGCCAACTCCTGGACAGTCTGTGGTGCAACGTGACGTTGGTGGATAGAGCGAGACATGATGTCGAAGATGTGCTCAATTGGATTCAGGTCTGGGGAACGGGCGGGCCAGTCCATAGAATCAATGCCTTCGTCTTGCAGGAACTGCTGACACACTCCAGCCACATGAGGTCTAGCATTGTCTTGCATTAGGAGGAACCCAGGGCCAACCGCACCAGCATATGGTCTCACAAGGGGTCTGAGGATCTCATCTCGGTACCTAATGGCAGTCAGGCTACCTCTGGCGAGCACATGGAGGGCTGTGCGGCCCTCCATTGAAATGCCACCCCACACCATTACTGACCCAATGCCAAACCGGTCATGCTGGAGGATGTTGCAGGCAGCAGAACATTCTCCACGGCGTCTCCAGACTCTGTCACGTCTGTCACATGTGCTCAGTGTGAACCTGCTTTCATCTGTGAAGAGCACAGGGCACCAGTGGCGAATTTGCCAATCTTGGTGTTTTCTGGCAAATGCTAAACGTCCTGCACGGTGTTTGGCTGTAAGCACAACCCCCACCTGTGGACGTCAGGCCCTCATATCACCCTCATGGAGTCTGTTTCTGACCGTTTGAGCAGACACATGCACATTTGTGGCCTGCTGGAGGTCATTTTGCAGGGCTCTGGCAGTGCTCCTCCTGTTCCTCCGTGCACAAAGGCGGAGGTAGCGGTCCTGCTGCTGGGTTGTTCCCCTCCTACGGCCTCCTCCACGTCTCCTGATGTACTGGCCTGTCTCCTAGTAGCGCCTCCATGCTCTGGACACTACGCTGACAGACACAGCAAACCTTCTTGCTACAGCTCGCATTGATGTGCCATCCTGGATAAGCTGCACTACTTGAGCCACTTGTGTGGGTTGTAGACTCCGTCTCATGCTACCACTAGAGTGAAAGCACCGCCAGCATTCAAAAGTGACCAAAACATCAGCCAGGAAGCATAGGAACTGAGAAGTGTTCTGTGGTCACCACCTGCAGATCCACTCCTTTATTGGGGGGGGGGGGGGGGGGGGTCTTGCTAATTGCCTATAATTTCCACCTGTTGTCTATCCCATTTGCACAACAGCATGTGAAATTGATTGTCACTCAGTGCTGCTTCCTAAGTGGACAGTTTGATTTCACAGAAGTGTGATTGACTTGGAGTTACATTGTGTTGTTTAAGTGTTCTCTTTATTTTTTTGAGCAGTGTATTATATATTGCATAATCGTTTTCCCAATGGGAACAAGATCAATGCCCTGAAAATAGAATTGAGAAAAATCACCCTGATGTACTTCTTTGAAATGTTTAGATAAAGCAGAAATATAATCTTAGACATATGGTGGCATATACGTTCTTTCAGGGCGTTAGAAGTTTATTCAATATAATTTCTACAACAGCCTTGAAGTATTACAATTAATATACAAATGTATTTTGTATGTCTGTCCCATTTCATAAGAAAATTGTTGTGACTTAATAAAAAAGGACACACCTTACATATCCTATGTCTAGAGCAATAGGAACCAGTGTATATCCAGTAATAAGCTGGGAGACAAAATAGTTCCCAAAGTTTTAGCTCTTTTAGATACAAACCAAGTGACCATTTTTCACTCTTTTCCCAAAGTCCACAAGAATCTTTTTCCACCCTTCTTTTCACCTTCAGCTCCCTGTTAGGAATATTTCTAGATTCATTAGCAATAGGAAACGTTTTGTGTATTCTTAAAAACTTACGATGGGAAAATTAGTTTCTTTGCTACTTGTGATGTTATTTTGTTATATTCTTTAATTCCACATGTTCTTGGTTTGGCTTAATTTTCTCATCATCTGAACAGCTCTAGTACTTATGATCCTGATTTGATGGAATTCCTTGTCGGAGCTGTGGATTTTCTACTCCATCATTTTTTTTTCTTTTAGTGGAGAATATTTTTTTCAAACCAGAGGGGCGTCCACTGGGGCCCGGTTCTCCCCATCATATGTAAATATTTATGTGTGGGTGGGAAGGCCCATAAGATGCACCTAGGTTTTAGAGGGGGACATTAAGAAAAAAATATTTTTCATTATACAGTCCTGATCAAAAGTTTAAGACCACTTGAAAAATGGCAAAAAATCATATTTAGCATGGCTGGATCTTAACAAGGTTCCAAGTAGAGCTTCAACATACAACAAGAAGAAATGGGAGTGAGACAAAACATTTTTTGAGCATTCAATTTAATGAAAACAACGAATAAATAAATCAAAAGTTTAGGAACACACCTCCAAAAAAAAAAAAAAAAACCCCCCAAAACAGAAATCTAACTTCCAAACATGAACTCAGTAATGAGTAGCTCCGCCTTTATTGTTTATCACAAAATTTGTTTCGGCATGCTTGATGCAAGCGTTTCCATGAGGTGAGTGGGAACATTTCTGCAAGTGGTGAAGACAGCCACACGAAGGCCATCTACTGTCTGGAACTGTTGTCCATTTTTGTAAACTTCCCTTGCCATCCGTCCCCAAAGGTTCTCAATTGGATTTAGATCAGGGGAACACGCAGGATGGGCCAAAAGAGTGATGTTATTCTCCTGGAAGAAGTCCCTTGTCCTGCGGGCATTGTGTACTGTAGCGTTGTTGTGTTGAAAAACCCAGTCGTTACCACACAGACGAGAGCCCTCAGTCATGAGGAATGCTCTCTGCAACATTTGGACATAGCCAGCGGCCGTTTGATGCCCCTGCACTTCCTGAAGCTCCATTGTTCCACTGAAGGAAAAAGCACCCCAGACCATTATGGTGCCCCCTCCACTGTGGCGCGTAGAAAACATCTCAGGTGGGATCTGCTTGTCATGCCAGTAACGTTGGAAACCATCAGGACCATCAAGGTTAAATTTTTTCTCACCAGAGAATAAAACTTTCTTCCACCTTTGAATGTCCCATGTTTGGTGCTCTCTTGCAAAGTCCAAACGAGCAGTTCTGTGGCGTTCAAGGAGACGAGGTCTTTGAAGACGTTTTTTGTTTTTGAAGCCCTTCAGTCTCAGATGCCGTCTGATGGTTATGGGGCTGCAGTCAGCACCAGTAAGGGCCTTAATTTGGGTCGAGGATCGTCCAGTGTCTTGACGGACAGCCAATTGGATCCTCTGGCTCAGTGCTGATGACATTTTTTTGGGTCTTCCACTTGACTTTTTTGTTCCATAACCCTCAGGATCATTTAAGAAATTCCAAATGACTGTCTTACTGAGTCCCACCTCAGCAGCGATGGCGCGATGTGAGAGACCTTGCTTATGCAATCCATGTTCAAAAAGGGAGAGTTTTTTTTTGCCTTTGCCATCACAACGTGTGACTACCTGACAGAAAATGACAATGAATCCACATCTTTGCACAGATTCAGTTTATTAGTTGTTTTCATTAAATTGAATGCTCAAAAAATGTTTTGTCTCACTCTCATTTCTTCTTGTTGCATGTTGAAGCTCTACTTGGAACCTTGTTAAGATCCAACAATGTAAAATATGATTTTTTGCCATTTTTCAAGTGGTCTTAAACTTTTGATCAGGACTGTACCTCAGGTCAGACCACCAATCAAACCCACAATGCTAATCAGACCTCATCTAGCAGCCCCAATAAGATCCCCAATGTTAATAAGACCCCAATCAGACCTCAGCTCAGACCCCAATATGAATGACCCCCAATCAGACCTCAGATAAGAGCCCATGCCTCTCATCAGCCCCCAGTAGCTTCATATCAGCCCCCAGTAGCTTCATATCAGCCCCCAGTAGCTTCATATCAACCCCCAGTAGCCTCATATCAGCCCCCAGTAACTTGTATCAATAGTGTGGAGACAGCACACCAAAGACGGCTTATAGCTTCAATTCAACATTTATTTTACCAGTGATACAATCTCAGAGTTACATTTATTGCTTATTGCGACGTTTCGGGACCAGTCCTTTACCAAGCTATAAATGCAAAAACAAGGGATAAATATCAATACAAATATAAAAAAAATTCAGAACATTAATCATAATGTACAGTATTTCATCCATAACATAAGGAAAAATATAGTAAGTCCGTGTGGGTAACACGGGCCAAAGGGTAAGTAAAATGGAAAAACATGATTGAATGAATAAAAAACTGAAAATTAAAATGACATGATTGGAAAACATGACCGTATGTACTGAATAACATGGTTACAGGAAATAGTTTCAGACGCCATCTCAAGAGTGGCAGACTAAACAAATTAATTGGAACAGGTGGCCAAAGAGGATAATATCAGTTGGCCTGGATGCTTACAGAGGGTTGTAATGACTCTAATATAAGTACTAGGTCAGCTGAGTAGTATCATAATCCAAATGAGAAATTGACAGGCTAGAGTAACCTTTTAGAGTTAATATATTATATGTAGGTCAAAGATAATTGATAGGGGTGTAGGTGGTGCCCATAATAAGTATGATAATTAGTAAAATTCCAATTACACACAAGCCAGATGTAACCAGTATAGTAGTGCAGTATACAGTTGCAAGAAAAAGTATGTGAACCCTTTTGGAATTTTATGGATTTCTGCACAAATTTGTCATAAAATGTGATCTGATCTTCATCGAAGTCACAACAATAGACAATCACAGTTTGCTTAAACTATTAACACACAAAGAATTAAATGTTACCATGTTTTTATTGAACACACCATGACTAATGACATCTCCAAGAGCTAATTGGAGTGAAGTGTCAGCCAACTGGAGTCCAATCAATGAGATGAGATTGGAGGTGTTGGTTACAAATTGTCTATAAATGGAGAAAGTTCAGCACTGCTGCTACTCTCCCTAGGAGTGGCCATCCTGTAAAGATGACTGCAAGAGCACAGTGCAGACTGCTCAGTGAGGTGAAGAAGAATCCTAGAGTGTCAGCTAAAGACTTACAAAAGTCTCTGGCATATGCTAACATCCCTGTTAGCAAATATACGATACGTAAAACACTAAGCAAGAATGGATTTCATGGGAGGATACCACAGAAGAAGCCACTGCTGTCCAAAAAAAACATTGCTGCACGTTTACATGAAAACAAATGAAGTTCCAGCACTCACGATTTTTTGGTAGCTAAAATCTTCGTCTTTTATTCAGGCAGTAGACAAAATAGACAGGACATCCACCCACAAGTGTAGCAAACTTGACACATTTCGAACAGAAGTTCTTAGTCGTAACAATGAACAGTGTCTCCTCAGGTGATTTTATACTGGTCTGAGAATCATTTGCTCTCCCCCCACCTGGAGGGCGGGGGAATGAAGGAGGAGGAAAGCATTTTAACCTCTTGTTCTCCGGATGAGGCACTGCTCATATGTTTTACAATATAGATAAATTGCGCATCCATATAAAATCACTGGTTTTTACATTTATTTGTTGATATTATAATATTGATCTCAACATGAACCCTATATCTCTATTACTATTCTAATGAAAATGGAAATTGAATAGATAAATGGTGGGAGGGGAGATGAGAATAGAAAAATCGAGTTAAAAAAAATGCATAAACTCATTTTTCATATTGAGGCCATTTGGATATCTGGTATTCAACTTAAAAATCCAGAAAGCCTCTCTAAGTCTCACCAGTCGTTTAAGATCTCCTCCCCTTCTTGATAATCTCACTTGTTCGATTGCAAAAGCTTTGAAATTTCGCAATTGGCGTTCATGTTTGCAAATAAAATGTTTAGCCGCATTGGATGTGTTCACACTGTGCGGATTTTTTATGTAGTTGAGATGCTCCAACTACATACGTTTTTAAGTTAAACGACTGGTGAGACTTAGAGAGGCTTTCTGGATTTTTAAGTTGAATACCAGATATCCAAATGGCCTCAATATGAAAAATGAGTTTATGCATTTTTTTTAACTCGATTTTTCTATTCTCATCTCCCCTCCCACCATTTGTCTATTCAATTTCCATTTGAATAGTAATAGAGATATAGGGTTCATGTCGAGATCAATATTATAATATCAACACATAAGAGACTTAATTGGTTAATTGGATAAATTCCTATGTATATTTAGTGTTGTATTCTATCTTTATCTCTATTTGTTTTAAGTATGTTCACGGTTTTATTTGCGGTTATTTTCACACACATATATATATATATATATATATATATATATATATAAAAGAACCAGTGACTTTATATGGATGCACAATTTATCTATATTGTAAAACATATGAGCAGTGCCTCATCCGGAGAACAAGAGGTTAAAATGCTTTCTTCCTCCTTCATTCCCCCGCCCTCCAGGTGGGGGGAGAGCAAATGATTCTCAGACCAGTATAAAATCACCTGAGGAGATCATTTTTACGACTAAGAACTTCTGTTCGAAACGCGTCAAGTTTGCTACACTTGTGGGTGGATGTCCTGTCTATTTTTTCTACTGCCTGAATAAAAGACGAAGATTTTAGCTACCAAAAAATCGTGAGTGCTGGAACTTCATTTGTTTTCATATCAAGGATATATAGGCTCACCATCCTCCTCCGTGCACGCGGGTGTTTTGGATAATTGGGTGAGCTGGACTTTCTTTGTGCATATTCACTGCACGTTTACAGTTTGCACAAGAGCACCTGGATTTTCCACAGCAGTACTGTCAAAATATTCTGTGGACAGATGAAACCAAAGTTGAGTTGTTTGGAAGAAACACACAACACGGAGAAAAAGAGGCACAGCACACCAACATCAAAACCTCATCCCAACTGTGAAGTATGGTGGTGGGGGCATCATGGTTTGGGGCTGCTTTGCTGCGTCAGGGCCTGGACGGATTGCTATCATCGAAGGAAAAATAAATTCCAAAGTTTATCAAGACATTTTGCAGGAGAACTTAAGGCCATCTGTCCACCAGCTGAAGCTCAACAGAAGATGGGTGTTGCAACAGGACAACGACCCAAAGTATAGAAGTAAATCAACAACAGAATGGCTTAAACAGAAGAAAATACGCCTTCTGGAGTGGCCCAGTCAGAGTCCTGACCTCAACCCGATTGAGATGCTGTGGCATGACCTCAAGAAAGCGATTCACACCAGACATTCCAAGAATATTGCTGAACTGAAACGGTTCTGTAAAGAGGAATGGTCAAGAATTAGTCCTGACTGTTGTGCACGTCTGATCTGCAACTACAGGAAACGTTTGGTTGAAGTTATTGCTGCCAAAGGAGGTTCAACCAGTTATTAAATCCAAGGGTTCACATACTTTTTCCACCTGCACTGTGAATGTTTACATGGTATGTTCAATAAATACATGGTAACATTTAATTCTTTGTGCGTTTATTAGTTTAAGCAGACTGTGATTGTCTATTATTGTGACTTAGATGAAGATCAGATCACATTTTATGACCAATTTGTGCAGAAATCCATATCATTCCAAAGGGTTCACATACTTTTTCTTGCAACTGTATATGCAGTAATGTTAGGCTGCCATGGAGTCAAAAAAGTATACGAGCCAACCAAGCGTGGTGCTAAGAATAAAGTTAAGTGATCAGAATGTAATAGGAGCATTGGTGGTGCCTTACCTGGGAAGGCCGGGTGTCAGAATTCCATGGCGTGCAGTGGATCAGAGGCACGCCGTGGGTTTTTATCGGGAAGTAAGCCCGATCACGTGGAGGGTGGGACATCCAGCTCGGCAGGCGTGTGATGGGCTGCGGTGTGGCGATGGGTTGGATGTTGAGATCTAAGGGGCGGTGTGCCATCGGGTGCATGCGCCCTATTGCGTCTTAGGCATGCAGCGCCATGTTGGATAGTGGCGATGACGAAACTGGTAGTGCATGAAAAGTGACCTCTGATATAGTATTTTTTACCTGACAATGGATGGGTGAAAGTGTTGCCTTTGGTGACATTGCCACATTGGGCACATCCCAAGAATGGGTATTTGCCCAAATTGGGTGACCCAGTGATAGTTTGTTGTGGGTCATTTTTCCCGGATCTGAAGTTGGACCTCACCAAGCCGTCACAAATGATGGGGGGGGGGGGGGGCCATTTGAATGACATAAGGGGTCTGAAATGAAAGACCCTGGGGGCACTTCTCTGTAGGATCTGCCAATATTTGTTTATAATCTTTTTGATGGAGGGGCTCCAAGTGGAGTAAGTGGTAACGCAAGGGATCCTGTTTTGTTTGTTCTCCTCAAATCTAAGCCCGTATCTGGGAACAAACAAAACAACAGGATCTCTTGCATTACCACTTACTCCACTTGGAGCCCCTCCATCAAAAAGATTATAAACAAACATTGGCGGATCCTACAGAGAAGTGCCCCCAGTGTCATACAAACGCCCCCCCATCATTCGTGACCGCTTGGTGAGGTCCGACTTTGGATCTGGGAAAAATGACCCACAACAAACTATCACTGGGTCGCCCAATTTGGGCACATACCCATGCTACTAATTCCTAAAAAAATAACCTGTAACTTGAAGCTATTTCCAGCTTTCAAGATGGCCGCTACATCCCTCAGCGACACTGAGCATGCGCCGATCTTTTTCCAGCCATTGCCACTATCCAACATGGCGCTGCATGCCAAAGACGCAATAGGGCACATGCGCCCCATCGCACACCGCCCCTTAGAACTCAACATCCAACCCATCTCCACACCGCGGCCCATCACACGCCTGCCGAGCCGGATGTCCCGCCCTCCACGTGATCGTGCTTACTTCCCGATAAAAACCCACGGCGTGCCTCTGATACACTGCACGCCGTGGAATTCTGACACCTGGCCTTCCCAGGTAAGGCACCACCAATGCTTTTATTATATTCTGATCACTTAACTTTATTCTTAGCACCACGCTTGGTTAGCTTGTATACTTTTTTGACTCCATGGCAGCCTAACATTACTGCATATATACTGCACTACTATACTGGTTACATCTGGCTTATGTGTAATTGGATTTTACAAATTATCATACTTATTATGGGCACCACCTACATATAATATATTAACTCTAAAAGGTTACTCTAGCCTGTCAATTTCTCATTTGGATTATGATACTACTCAGCTGACCTAGTACTTATATTAGAGTCATTACAACCCTCTGTAAGCATCCAGGCCAACTGATATTATCCTCTTTGGCCACCTGTTCCAATCAATTTGTTTAGTCTGCCACTCTTGAGATGGCGTCTGAAACTATTTCCTGTAACCATATTATTCAGTACATACGGTCATGTTTTCCAATCATGTCATTTAAATTTTCCGTTTCTTATTCATTCAATCATGTTTTTCCATTATACTTACCCTTTGGCCCGTGTTACCCACACGGACATACTATATTTTTCCTTATGTTATGGATGAAATACTGTACATTATGATTAATGTTCTGAATTTTTTGAATATTTGTATTGATATTTATCCCTTGTTTTTGCATTTATAGCTTGATAAAGGGCACCAGACTGGGCCCGAAATGTCGCAATAAGCAATAAATGTAACTCTGAGATTGTACCACTGGTAAAAAAAAAATGTTGAATTGAAGCTATATGCCGTCTTTGGTGTGCTGTCTCCACACTATTGATACAAGTTATTTATAGACACTTTGGGTGGAAGGAGTCGGAGGGGACGTGCACCCACAAAATCCACTGATAAGACGTGTGCTCAGGTCCTGTTGTGATTAGAGGATAAAAGCCCCCAGTAGCCTTATAGCAGCCCCCAGTAGCCTTATAGCAGCCCCCAGTAGCCTCTCACCAGCCCCCCAGAAGTATCCATCACCCTCATAAATATAAAATAAAAACACTTCCCTTTCTTGCTCCTGGATGCCGCCGCTCCTCTCCTCCAGCGCGATCTGCATCCTCCTGCTGTCGGCTGTGCTGTGAAGGCTGTGCACAGCGTGATGTCACAGAGCGCCTCATGCTGTGCGCAGCCCTGCACAGCCGACAGCCGAGGACCAGGAAGCAGTGAGTGCAAAGCCCCACCCCATAAGACGCAGGGGCACTTTTCCCCCACTTTTGCGTCTTATGGGGCGAAAAATACAATAAGCTCTATGATCATTATATTGATTACATGTTATTGATATAGGATGGTTCGGTAGCTGAATTCCCAGAATTTGTAAATTGTATCAATAACAATTTAATGAATTTAATGATTTCACATCTCTAGCTCTGTTAGTTTCTTGGATTTAAAGTTATCAGATGACCACTTAAATATTAAAAGTGCCCTCTATAGAAAAGTAAATGCAAGCAATTCTATTTTGCATGCCTCTTTGTTTCATCCAATCAACAATATTCCATATGGAGAGTTAATCTACATTCATCGTGGCTGATCAGATGATGCGACTCTTCTACTTGATTCTTCTTTATGTTTTGATAGGCTTCGTGATCGATATTATCTAGAATGGACTTTGAGTAAGACCTGGTCAGGAGTTAAAAATCTTGATAGAAATACCCTATTACAGAAAGACACAAACCACACAAACTACTGACTCCAAATCAGTTACTTCTTATAGTAATCAATTTAATCATATTAAATGTATTGTTCCCATATACTTACCTTTATTGGAGCAGGATTCAGGGCTTAAGGCCGCTTTACAATGATGGAATAAGCTGACGATTGTCGAGAAGGAAGCGTTTCTTCCAGACAAACGCTTGCTCGTGGGTGAAGGAGTCATTTACATGCATCAATCTTCTGCACAGTATGGGGAGGAGCAATCACTAATACCATCACTTGTCCCCATACAGAATCATTGTTTGCCGCCAGCTGACTGTGATTAGACGACACGATCTGCAGCCGACAAACAATGATTTTGGTGTCTGCACAAACGATCATATTACCCGATGAGCAAGCAAAACCGGCAACATCTTTACACCGGCAGATAATCGATAATGACTGTCCTTACGGACACTTGTTAGCGATTATCTGGCCAATGCTCAGCCAGTGTAAAGGGGCCTTTGGTGCAGTTTTATCCTGGAGGGGTATGTATTTAAAAGAGCTAAAACATTGGGATCTATTGCTGGAATTGCTACCACAAGTACAATTATGGTTGCAATATACTGGTTCCTATCGCTGTGGACCTAGGATATGCAAGATGTGTCCTTTTCTTAATGTCCAAACAATTTTCTTCTTATGTAACGGGATTCATTTGTATATTACTTGTAATACTGCTCATATTGTTTATCTAGCCTCTTGTCATGCCTGTCATAAACAATATGTTGGAAATAATTCTAATTCTCTGAAAAACATATACGCTGCCATATTTCTGAGATTATATTTCTGCTTTGTCTAAACACTAGCAGAAGGGGCATTTCATCTATTCGGGTATATTTCAACTATTTAATTTAATGTTTGTGTGTGTGTCGTTATAGTTGATACTGTTGATATCTTTTAACAGTGACCTCTACAGTACCCCGTCCCTTTAACTGTGACCTCCACAGCTGCCTGCCCCCTTAACAGTGACCTCAACAGCGGCCGCCCCTTTATTAGTGACCTCCACAGTACCCCGTCTCGTTAACAGTGATTTCAACAATAACCCACACCCTTAACCACTTCCGATCTGGGCCATTTGCCCCCTTCCTGACCAGGCCTAATTTTGCAAATCTGACATATCTCACTTTATGTGGTAATAACTTTGGAACGTCTTTACTTATCCAAGTCATTCAGAGATTGTTTTCTTGTGACACATTGTACTTCATGATAGTCATAAATTTGAGTCAATATATTTCACCTTTTATTTATGAAAAAATTCCAAATTTACCAAAAATTTAGAAAAATTCGCAATTTTCTAAATTTCTATTTCTCTGCTTTTAAAACAAAGTGGTACATCATAAAATATTTATTACTTAACATTCCCCATATGTCTACTTTTATGTTGGCATCATTTTGGAAATGTCATTTTATTTTTTTAGGACGTTAGAAGGCTTAGTTTAGAAGCAATTCTTAAAATTTTTAAGAAAATTGCCAAAACCCACTTTTTAAGGACCAGTTCAGGTCTGATTAAATGACCCCATTGTAGAAACTACACCCCTCAAGTTACTTAAAACCGATTTTACAAACTTTGTTAACCCTTTAGGCATTCCACAAGAATTAAAGGAAAATGGAGATAAAATTTTTAAATTAAACTTTTTGGGCAGATTTACCATTTTAATCCAATTTTTTCTTTAACACATCGATGGTTAACAGCCAAACAAAACTCTATATTTATTACCCAGATTCTGTGGTTTACAGAAACACCCCACATGTGGTCATAAACTGCTGTATGGGCACACAGCAGGGCGCAGAAGAAAAGGAACTCCACATGGTTTTTAGATGCCATGTCCCATTTGAAGCCCCCCTGATGCACCCTTACAGTAGAAACTCCCAAGAAGTGACCCCATTTTGGAAACTAGGAGATAAGGTACCAGTTTTATTGGTACCATTTTTACATATGATTTTTTTTGATCATTCATTATAACACTTTATGGGGCAAGGTGACCAAAAAATTGGTTGTTTTAGCACAGTTTTTATTTATTTATTTTTACAGTGTTCACCTGAGGGGTTCGGTAAAGTGACCATTTTTATAAAGCAGATTGTTATGGACGTGGCGATACCTAATATGTATACTTTTTCTTATTTATTTTGAAACAAAAAAATTATGTTTTAATGTGTCCATGTTCTGAGAGCTATATTTTTTTTATTTACTTATGTAGGGGCTCATTTTTTGCGGGATGAGGTGATGGTTTTATTGGTACCATTTTGTCGGACATACGCCTTTTTGATCACTTGGTGTTGCACTTTTTGTGATGTAAGGTGACAAAAATGGCTTTTTTTGACAGTTATTTATTTTATTTTTTTATGGTGTTTATCGGACTGGGTCGATTATGTGATATATTTATAGAGCCGACCGTCACGGACGCGGCAATACCAAATATGTCTATTTTTTATTTTATTTTATACTACACTGCTCAAAAAAATAAAGGGAACACAAAAATAACACATCCTAGATCTGAATTGATTAAATATTCTTCTGAAATACTTTGTTCTTTACATAGTTGAATGTGCTGACAACAAAATCACACAAAAAAAAAAAAAAATGGAAATCAAATTTTTTAACCCATGGAGGTCTGGATTTGGAGTCACACTCAAAATTAAAGTGGAAAAACACACTACAGGCTGATCCAACTTTGATGTAATGTCCTTAAAACAAGTCAAAATGAGGCTCAGTAGTGTGTGTGGCCTCCACGTGCCTGTATGACCTCCCTACAACGCCTGTGCATGCTCCTGATGAGGTGGCGGACGGTCTCCTGAGGGATCTCCTCCCAGACCTGGACTAAAGCATCTGCCAACTCCTGGACAGTCTGTGGTACAACGTGACGTTGGTGGATAGAGCGAGACATGATGTCCCAGATGTGCTCAATTGGATTCAGGTCTGGGGAACGGGCGGGCCAGTCCATAGCATCAATGCCTTCGTCTTGCAGGAACTGCTGACACACTCCACCCACATGAGGTCTAGCATTGTCTTGCATTAGGAGGAACCCAGGGCCAATCGCACCAGCATATGGTCTCACAAGGGGTCTGAGGATCTCATCTCGGTACCTAATGGCAGTCAGGCCACCTCTGGCGAGCACATGGAGGGCTGTGCGGCCCTCCAAAGAAATGCCACCCCACACCATTACTGACCCAATGCCAAACCGGTCATGCTGGAGGATGTTGCAGGCAGCAGAACGTTCTCCACGGCGTCTCCAGACTCTGTCACGTCTGTCACATGTGCTCAGTGTGAACCTGCTTTCATCTGTGAAGAGCACAGGGCGCCAGTGGCGAATTTGCCAATCTTGGTGTTCTCTGGCAAATGCCAAACGTCCTGCACGGTGTTGGGCTGTAAGCACAACCCCCACCTGTGGATGTGGGGCCCTCATATCACCCTCATGGAGTCTGTTTCTGACCGTTTGAGCAGACACATGCACATTTGTGGCCTGCTGGAGGTCATTTTGCAGGGCTCTGGCAGTGCTCCTCCTGTTCCTCCTTGCACAAAGGCGGAGGTAGCGGTCCTGCTGCTGGGTTGTTGCCCTCCTACGGCCTCCTCCACGTCTCCTGATGTACTGGCCTGTCTCCTGGTAGCGCCTCCATGCTCTGGACACTACGCTGACAGACACAGCAAACCTTCTTGCCACAGCTCGCATTGATGTGCCATCCTGGATAAGCTGCACTACTTGAGCCACTTGTGTGGGTTGTAGACTCCGTCTCATGCTACCACTAGAGTGAAAGCACCGCCAGCATTCAAAAGTGACCAAAACATCAGCCAGGAAGCATAGGAACTGAGAAGTGGTCTGTGGTTACCACCTGCAGAACCACTCCTTTATTGGGGGTGTCTTGCTAATTGCCTATAATTTCCACCTGTTGTCTATCCCATTTGCTCAACAGCATGTGAAATTGATTGTCACTCGGTGTTGCTTCCTAAGTGGACAGTTTGATTTCACAGAAGTGTGATTGACTTGGAGTTACATTTTGTTGTTTAAGTGTTCCCTTTATTTTTTTGAGCAGTGTATATTTTTTACCTGTGAAACCTTTTTTTCAATTTTTTTAACACTTTATTTTTATATTTTTTATTTTACACTTTTCATACAAGACCTCTGGGGGATATTTACTTAAAGGGAATCTGTCACTAGCAATTTACCCCAAATTTTTTTTCATGAATCCATGTTTAACAGAGTACCTTTTTTCCATCTGTTTGATTCTTTTGATTGTCAGTCTTGTCATTTCTTCAAAAAATCGATTCTTGTGATATGTAAATGACGCTGTAAGGAGCCCAGAGGGGCGTTCTTCTTTCTCCACGGTGCCCAGGAACGCCCCTCTGAAGTGCCGTGCCCGCCGAAATTTCAAATCTAATAACGCCTCCAAGTTCATCTAAATCCCCTCCCAGAGGCGCGGCTAAGTGCTCAACACCCCCCCTCCTCAGCGCCGCGCTCTGCGGCAAACACCCCGATCCTCCTCTCGCCGGCATCCCAAATCCCGCGCAGGCGCAGTGCTGTCACTCATCTCATCAAAGCGCAGGCAATCGCCGGCACTGCGCCTGCGCGGGATTTGGGATGCCGGCGAGAGGAGGATCGGGGTGTTTGCCGCAGAGCGCGGCGCTGAGGAGGGGGGGGTGTTGAGCACTTAGCCGGGCCGGAACAGGAAGCGCAGGTCCCTGCCTTCTCTCTAGGTTGCCCTGCTGTCACTGACAGCGGGCAACCCGCTCAGCAGCTGCACGATTAGCGTGCAGCTGCAGTTTCTGAATGGACGTCCCGGAACGTCTATTCAGAAATAGAAAACCACCTCCCGGACGTTTATAGTCAACGTGCAGACGGGAGATGGTTAACAGTGACCTCCACAAAGCTCCGTTACCTTAAAATGTGACCTCCACAACACCCCGCCCCCTTAACAGTGACCTCTACAGCACCCTGCCCCTTAACACTGACCTCCATAGCGAACTATCCCTTTAACTGTGAACTCCACCGTTCCCTGTGCCCTTAACAGTGACCTCCACAGCATCTCGTCCCTTTAACAGTGACCTGCACAGCAGCCTGCCCACTTAACAGTGACATCCACAGCGGCCACCCCTTTATTAGTGACCTCCACAGTACCCCATCTCCTTAACAGTGATTTCCACAGCACCCTGTCCCTTTAACAGTGGCTTCAACAGCAATCTGCCCCTTAACACTGACCTCCATAGCGGACCTTCCCCTTAACTGTTACCTCCACAGAATCCTGCCCCTAGGATAGCCAGAGGTCCAGTTTTAGGCCAGACAGTCCAGCTTTCAGACTCCCTGTCCTCCGTCCAGCGCAGGACCTAGACGGACACAGAGATGTCCTTTTGAACAGCTCACTCTCAGACAGCAGCACTGTGCTGTCTGAGCATGAGCTGCAGGGAGAAAGTCACCCTCCCTCCCACCCCTGCAGCTGACAGAAGTTGATTTTTACCTTCATTTTTTCAATCCCTGTCGGCTGCTGAGTGGGAGCGGCTTGGCCTAACCGGATCAGGGCGTGGCTTAGCGGGACCTGGGGACGGGGTTTTAAAGTCCGTCTTTTGAGGGTGGCCTAAATGGCCACCCTACCTGTCCCCTGAACTGTAACCTCCACAGCACTCCGCTCCCTTAACAGTGTTATCCACACTAGGTAGGTTAGCTTTAAAGAAAAATGGCTGGGTTGTTATGAAAACCTGGTGTAAAACTGTGTGTATGTGGAGACTAAAGGCCTGCGAGCTTCTATTGGCTGATAAGGGTCATGTGACCAGACTTCTATTGGCTAATGCATTTTTTGAGAATATCTCAGGAATGATATGTGCTAGAGAGCTGAGACCCAGTCTAAAACCTTTCCGGACACCTGATGTACCTGTGTGCCAAATTTTGTGATTGTAAATGCGACGGTGCGGATTCCTTTAGCGGACATACACACATACACTCAGCTTTATATATTAGATTTTAGAGATGTACATCAGGGTGATTTTTCTTCATTTTCTTTTCAGGGCATTAAACATGTTCACAAAATTATTTACCCAAGAATATTTACCTAGAATCATAGACTGGATTTAATTTGCTGTTATTAGTTGTAATTCTCTCTTGCTTGTAGGGTTAACCTTGATCATCAGTTGGTTACACCTGTGCATGTGGTCATGTGACCATTCCATCCTTTAACCACCTCCGGACCGCCTAACGCAGGATCGCGTTCCGGAGGTGGCAGCCCTGCGCACAGTCACGCATATATGCGTCATCTCGCGAGACGCGAGATTTCCTGTGAACGCGCGCACACAGGCGCGCGCGCTCACAGGAACGGAAGGTAAGAGAGTGGATCTCCAGCCTGCCAGCGGCGATCGTTCGCTGGCAGGCTGGAGATGTGTTTTTTTTAACCCCTAACAGGTATATTAGACGCTGTTTTGATAACAGCGTCTAATATACCTGCTACCTGGTCCTCTGGTGGTCCCCTTTGTTTGGATCGACCACCAGAGGACACAGGTAGCTCAGTAAAGTCCCACCAAGCACCACTACACTACACTACACCCCCCCCGTCACTTATTAACCCCTTATTAGCCCCTGATCACCCCATATAGACTCCCTGATCACCCCCCTGTCATTGATTACCCCCCTGTCATTGATCACCCCCCTGTAAAGCTCCATAAGACGTCCGCATGATTTTTACGGATCCACTGATAGATGGATCGGATCCGCAAAACGCATCCGGACGCCTGAATGAAGCCTTACAGGGGCATGATCAATGACTGTGGTTATCACCCCATATAGACTCCCTGATCACCCCCCTGTCATTGATTACCCCCCTGTAAAGCTCCATTTAGATGTCCGCATGATTTTTACAGATGCACTGATAAATGGATCGGATCCGCAAAACGCATCCGGACGTCTGAATGAAACCTTACAGGGGCGTGATCAATGACTGTGGTTATCACCCCATATAGACTCCCTGATCACCCCCCTGTCATTGATTACACCCCTGTCATTGATCAACCCCCTGTAAAGCTCCATTCAGATGTCCGCATGATTTTTACGGATCCACTGATAGATGGATCGGATCTGCAAAACACATACAGGCGTCTCCCTGGAGCCTTCCAGGGGGGGTGATCAATGACTGTGGTTATCACCCCATATAGACTCCCTGATCACCCCCCCTGTCATTGATCACCCCCCCTGTCATTGATCACCCCCCCTGTCATTGATCACCCCCCCTGTCATTGATCACCCCCCCTGTCATTGATCACCCCCCCTGTCATTGATCACCCCCCCTGTCATTGATCACCCCCCTGTCATTGATCACCCCCCCTGTCATTGATCACCCCCCCTGTCATTGATCACCCCCCCTGTCATTGATCACCCCCCCTGTCATTGATCACCCCCCCTGTCATTGATCACCCCCCCTGTCATTGATCACCCCCCTGTAAGGCTCCATTCAGACATTTTTTTGGCCCAAGTTAGCGGAATTATTTTTTTTTTTCTTACAAAGTCTCATATTCCACTAACTTGTGTCAAAAAATAAAATCTCACATGAACTCACCATACCCCTCACGGAATCCAAATGCGTAAATTTTTTTAGACATTTATATTCCAGACTTCTTCTCACGCTTTAGGGCCCCTAGAATGCCAGGGCAGTATAAATACCCCACATGTGACCCCATTTCGGAAAGAAGACACCCCCAGGTATTCCGTGAGGGGCATATTGAGTCCATGAAAGATTTAAATTTTTGTCCCAAGTTAGCGGAACGGGAGACTTTGTGAGAAAAAAATTAAAAATATCAATTTCCGCTAACTTGTGCCAAAAAAAAAAATTTTCTATGAACTCGCCATGCCCCTCATTGAATACCTTGGGGTGTCTTCTTTCCAAAATGGGGTCACATGTGGGGTATTTATACTGCCCTGGCATTCTAGGGGCCCCAAAGCGTGAGAAGAAGTCTGGTATCCAAATGTCTAAAAATGCCCTCCTAAAAGGACTTTGGGCACCTTTGCGCATCTAGGCTGCAAAAAAGTGTCACACATCTGGTATCGCCGTACTCAGGAGAAGTTGGGGAATGTGTTTTGGGGTGTCATTTTACATATACCCATGCTGGGTGAGAGAAATATCTTGGTCAAATGCCAACTTTGTATAAAAAAATGGGAAAAGTTGTCTTTTGCCAAGATATTTCTCTCACCCAGCATGGGTATATGTAAAATGACACCCCAAAACACATTCCCCAACTTCTCCTGAATACGGCGATACCACATGTGTGACACTTTTTTGCAGCCTAGGTGGGCAAAGGGGCCCATATTCCAAAGAGCACCTTTAGGATTTCACAGGTCATTTACCTACTTACCACACATTAGGGCCCCTGGAAAATGCCAGGGCAGTATAACTACCCCACAAGTGACCCCATTTTGGAAAGAAGACACCCCAAGGTATTCCGTGAGGGGCATGGCGAGTTCCTAGAAATTTTTATTTTTTGTCACAAGTTAGTGGAAAATGCTGATTTTTTTTATTATTTTTTTTTTTTTCATACAAAGTCTCATATTCCACTAACTTGTGACAAAAAATAAAAAATTCTAGGAACTTGCCATGCCCCTCACGGAATACCTTGGGGTGTCTTCTTTCCAAAATGGGGTCACTTGTGGGGTAGTTATACTGCCCTGGCATTCTAGGGGCCCAAATGTGTGGTAAGGAGTTTGAAATCAAATTCTGTAAAAAATGACCTGTGAAATCCGAAAGGTGCTCTTTGGAATATGGGCCCCTTTGCCCACCTAGGCTGCAAAAAAGTGTCACACATCTGGTATCTCCGTACTCAGGAGAAGTTGGGGAATGTGTTTTGGGGTGTCATTTTACATATACCCATGCTGGGTGAGAGAAATATCTTGGCAAAAGACAACTTTTCCCATTTTTTTATACAAAGTTGGCATTTGACCAAGATATTTATCTCACCCAGCATCGGTATATGTAAAATGACACCCCAAAACACATTCCTCAACTTCTCCTGAATACAGAGATACCAGATGTGTGACACTTTTTTGCAGCCTAGGTGGGCAAAGGGGCCCATATTCCAAAGAGCACCTTTCGGATTTCACTCGTCATTTTTTACAGAATTTGATTTCAAACTCCTTACCACACATTTGGGCCCCTAGAATGCCAGGGCAGTATAACTACCCCACAAGTGACCCCATTTTGGAAAGAAGAGACCCCAAGGTATTTCGTGATGGGCATAGTGAGTTCATAGAAGTTTTTATTTTTTGTCACAAGTTAGTGGAATATGAGACTTTGTAAGAAAAGAAAAATCAAAAAAAAAAATCATCATTTTCCGCTAACTTGTGACAAAAAATAAAAAGTTCTATGAACTCACTATGCCCATCAGCGAATACCTTAGGGTGTGTACTTTCCGAAATGGGGTCATTTGTGGGGTGTTTGTACTGTCTGGCCATTGTAGAACCTCAGGAAACATGACAGGTGCTCAGAAAGTCAGAGCTGCTTCAAAAAGCGGAAATTCACATTTTTGTACCATAGTTTGTAAACGCTATAACTTTTACCCAAAGCATTTTTTTTTTACCCAAACATTTTTTTTTTATCAAAGACATGTAGAACAATAAATTTAGAGCAAAATTTATATATGCGGAAAATGCAAATGTGATCGCACACTGCATCCAGCACTCTGCCCTCCATGCTGGATGAGACATTGGTTTATATTTTGGCCAAAGCATAGTAAGCCACTCACCGCGTCAAGGTCGTCTCAATTGAGTGGTCCCTAACTCTTGTTCCTACCTGTTCATGGGCCATGACAGCCACATAAAATCCAGGGAATGCAGGTCAGCATGCAAGCCAAGTACACTTTGCTTGTAACCCCGTCCGGTGCCATTACAGCTTTCATCGGATCCAGGGATGCAAGTACCAACATGCATGCTGAACCCACCATATACTTCTCCTGGAGCCAGATGGCTAATGGTAGGTTCTATATAAGCAGACTCAGTTTTATACTGACTTTAAAACCAGCCTCCAGGACAGATTGACTGGTCAGGTGTGCTTGACTAAAAGGAGATCGCCACGCCTCCAATATATGCTACAAAGAAAAAAAGTGGAAGGTTGAGTCAGCACAACCTGCCTGCAGGTGCAGATCACTATGGCGAAATACATATACAAACGGAAAATGCAAATGTGATCGCACACTGCATCCAGCACTCTGCCCTCCATGCTGGATGAGACATTGGTTTATATTTTGGCCAAAGCATAGTAAGCCACTCACCGCGTCAAGGTCGTCTCAATGGAGTGGTCCCTAACTCTTGTTCCTACCTGTTCATGGGCCATGACAGCCACATAAAATCCAGGGAATGCAGGTCAGCATGCAAGCCAAGTACACTTTGCTTGTAACCCCGTCCGGTGCCATTACAGCTTTCATCGGATCCAGGGATGCAAGTACCAACATGCATGCTGAACCCACCATATACTTCTCCTGGAGCCAGATGGCTAATGGTAGGTTCTATATAAGCAGACTCAGTTTTATACTGACTTTAAAACCAGCCTCCAGGACAGATTGACTGGTCAGGTGTGCTTGACTCAAAGGAGATCGCCACGCCTCCAATATATGCTACAAAGAAAAAAAGTGGAAGGTTGAGTCAGCACAACCTGCCTGCAGGTGCAGATCACTATGGCGAAATACATATACAAACGGAAAATGCAAATGTGATCGCACACTGCATCCAGCACTCTGCCCTCCATGCTGGATGAGACATTGGTTTATATTTTGGCCAAAGCATAGTAAGCCACTCACCGCGTCAAGGTCGTCTCAATTGAGTGGTCCCTAACTCTTGTTCCTACCTGTTCATGGGCCATGACAGCCACATAAAATCCAGGGAATGCAGGTCAGCATGCAAGCCAAGTACACTTTGCTTGTAACCCCGTCCGGTGCCATTACAGCTTTCATCGGATCCAGGGATGCAAGTACCAACATGCATGCTGAACCCACCATATACTTCTCCTGGAGCCAGTATAAAACTGTGTCTGCTTATATAGAACCTACCATTAGCCATCTGGCTCCAGGAGAAGTATATGGTGGGTTCAGCATGCATGTTGGTACTTGCATCCCTGGATCCGATGAAAGCTGTAATGGCACCGGACGGGGTTACAAGCAAAGTGTACTTGGCTTGCATGCTGACCTGCATTCCCTGGATTTTATGTGGCTGTCATGGCCCATGAACAGGTAGGAACAAGAGTTAGGGACCACTCAATTGAGACGACCTTGACGCGGTGAGTGGCTTACTATGCTTTGGCCAAAATATAAACCAATGTCTCATCCAGCATGGAGGGCAGAGTGCTGGATGCAGTGTGCGATCACATTTGCATTTTCCGTTTGTATATGTATTTCGCCATAGTGATCTGCACCTGCAGGCAGGTTGTGCTGACTCAACCTTCCACTTTTTTTCTTTGTAGCATATACCCTGGATCCGATGAAAGCTGTAATGGCACCGGACGGGGTTACAAGCAAAGTGTACTTGGCTTGCATGCTGACCTGCATTCCCTGGATTTTATGTGGCTGTCATGGCCCATGAACAGGTAGGAACAAGAGTTAGGGACCACTCAATTGAGACGACCTTGACGCGGTGAGTGGCTTACTATGCTTTGGCCAAAATATAAACCAATGTCTCATCCAGCATGGAGGGCAGAGTGCTGGATGCAGTGTGCGATCACATTTGCATTTTCCGTTTGTATATGTATTTCGCCATAGTGATCTGCACCTGCAGGCAGGTTGTGCTGACTCAACCTTCCACAAAATTTATATATGGATGTAGTTTTTTTTGCAAAATTTTACAACTGAAAGTGAAAAATGTCATTTTTTTGCAAAAAAATCGTTAAATTTCAATTAATAACAAAAAAAGTAAAAATGTCAGCAGCAATGAAATACCACCAAATGAAAGCTCTATTAGTGAGAAGACAAGGAGGTAAAATTCATTTGGGTGGTAAGTTGCATAACCGAGCAATAAACGGTGAAAGTAGTGTAGGTCAGAAGTGTAAAAAGTGGCCTGGTCTTTCAGGGTGTTTAAGCACTGGGGGCTGAGGTGGTTAAAAGCCTGATTTTTGTTCAAATTGGGTCTTAATTAAGAACTTTCAGTTCGAAACGCGTAGACCCACTTTGCAGTGATGTATTTTTAATGCAGTTTATTAAAGTGTGATTTTATCTGGCAATCTTTAGTGCTGGATTTTCTTTTTGCAACTTTTGTTGCCTGCTCTGAGTTCTGTGCATGGACTTTCTCCAGGTCTTGGAGTGTGATCTGACCTGGCTCCTTTTTTTCTGATTGCAATCTGCCTTCATATCACTTTTTGATAAGCAAAGGAGCTGTGAAGTAAGACAACTGCCGGAAATGACACAATGCCAAATAGCAGCGTATTTTACCTTGTATAAAAGGCTTGGTTGGTCCTTTGCTTTGCCCTGTCTGCTTCATTTCTCTAACCAGCGCATACACATTTTGTGATTTACCCTGCGTGGCATAGAATAAATCTGTCTGCATGCAGTTTTTAAGATGACAAAGAAAATGAAGGAAAAGAAGATGTTTGACCTTGCCAATAATCTGAAGCTATGCACCTGGGTCTGTCAATGAAAGTAGTAGGCATGGTAAAGTCTCTTTTCTGTTGTGCCGTAGTGACAAGGAACATAGGATGTGACAGCTACAAAAAAAAAATGTGGGCATGTAGATTAGTGTTCTCACAGAAGCCCATTAACAAAGTGACTCAAATTATAGGTCTTCTACCAAAATTGTGTTATGATATCATATTAAATGTATGTGATGGTTTTATAATTAGTTCTAAGCTGCTGCTTGAATAGAAATGAATTACTGATGACCTATGCTGTACTGTGAGCTTGCCAGTCGGAAGTATTTCAGATCCTTTCAAGCCATTACATGAAATACTCAGACTTCTGAACAACTTTAGATGATTTGACCTGTCATGTTTAAACAATCATGATGGCAACAAATTAATTACTATGAATAATGGGCTTATATGTTTTGTATTTTCTGATATTTTGATATTGATTGTCAGGGGTCTGACACCCGGCACCCTAGCTGATCAGCTGTTTGAGGAGACCGTGGAGCTTTGGTGTGCACGGTGGCCTCTTCACAGCTTACCAAGCATCGTACAGTGTATAGCGGCTGTGCATGGTATTGCAGCTAAGCCCCATTCACTTGAATGGGACTGAGCTGCGCCTAAGCAATATGACCAATGAATATGGCATCAAATAGCCTAGGAAGAGCCCCAGTGCTTCAGTGAGCTGATCGTCTGGGGTGCTGGGACTCGGATCCCAACCAATTGAGGATAGGTCATCAATATAAAAGTCTCAGACAAACCCTTTAAAGGTGTTTTCCGAGATTTTAATACTGATGACCGATCCTCAGGATTGGTCATCAGTATCTTAGTGGTGGGGGTCCTTCCACCGGCACTCCTTCTCAAGCAACTGATCTTCGGCGGTCCGGAGTGTCGGACCCCCACCGATCAGAAACTGATTAACTATCCTGAGGATAGGTCATCAGTAGAGATGAGCGAATTTTTCAAAAATTCGATTCGGCCGGTTCACCGAATTTTCCGAAATGATTCGATTTGATCCGAATTTATTTGCAGCGAATCGCGTTACAAAACGGCTATTTTCTGGCAGTAGAGAGCCTTTATAGTGGTGTAGAACACTTTGACTTGCAGTAATACACATAGGGAGTATGTTTTGGTAGTGAAATAATACTGTGAGTCAGTATGACATTCAGATGACAGGCGTCGCTCTTAGAATCACTGCACACTTCAGTTATTTGGGCAGTTACCTGGCCAAAACTGACCAAATAACTCAAGTATGAACTCAGCCTTACAGATCGATGTTGGCGTCAAGAAGAAGCACACTCCTTTTATACCATCGTCGGCTGATTCCACATAGATGTCTACAGAACCTGTTCTATTAAAAGCTTATACAAGTAGAGCCCCCTGACATAGTGGAAAAAAGCGGGTGTAAAAAAGGCCCCCATTTTGGACCGGTAGCGAGGGTCTAACATGGTGGAGAGCCAGTAGTCATCCCTCTGGCGAATGGTGACAATTCTGCTCTCACTACGAAAGCAAGTGAGCATGCATTGGGCCATTTGCGCAAGTGACTCGGAGCGACTCCCTGCCTCCATCTCCACTGCATACTGCCACGGTGTGCCTTGGTCATCTGCCTCGTCTTCCTCATCTCCCTCTTGCTCCTCCGGCTGCTTCTGCTCTTCCTCTCCTGTCACCTGTGTAGAAAAACTACCCATTTCACTACACATTGCTTGTGGTCCAATGTCCTCCTCCTCCAGTTCAGCCCCCACAGGGCTAATGTGGCCATGAGATGTAGGTGCCACGTCTCCAGTCCCCTGACCAGCCAGGTTTACCAACATCTTTTCCAGGATATGAATCAATGGAATGACATTGTTCATCCCGTAGTCCTGGTGACTGACAAATAAAGTGGCCTCATCAAAGGTCACAAGCAAACGGCAGGTGTCACGCATTAGCTGCCACTAGCTAACATCGAAGTTACACAGGGGAGTACCTCTATCCGCTTGGATCATCAAGAAATTGTTTATTGCCTTTCTCTGTTCGTATAGTCGGACCAACATATTGAGTGTGGAATTCCAACGGGTGGAAACGTCGCATATTAGCCCATGTTTGGGGATGCCGTTCTGCCACTGCAGCTCAAGGAGGGTGTGCCAGGATTCGATTTCTTGATGAAGGACACTGAGCAGTTCCTCCCCTGTGTGACTCCGTTCACCCAGGCAAACGAGGTGTAGAACAGCGTGACACCGCCGTATTCTGCACATGTGGTATGCTGGAGGAGCACTGTGAATTGTACCTGCAGTGGAGGCTGAGGACACGGTGGAGGATGAGGAGGCAGAGGCGGACATTGTTGCAGGACCAATGGCGTGAGAGCGTGGAGGCGGAAGCGGCATCACCTGGCCAAGTTGCTGGTGTGGCTGGACAGGAACCACATTTATCCAGTGAGCCGTAAAGGACATATATTGTCCTTGACCATAGTTACAGCTGCCAACCAATTTTCCCAAAAAAGGCTGTATCACAAACAATTTTCACCACTGAATGGCTAATCGACGCAATTACTCAGTCCCTACAGAAGAAAGTTTACATTCACTGACCAATTTTCACAAAAAAGGCTGTTTCACAAAAAAAATTCACCACTAAATGGCTAATCGATGCAATTACTCAGTCCCTACAGAAGAAAGTCTCCATTCCCCGACCAATTTTCCCAAAAAAGGCTGTATCACAAAAAAATTTCACCACTGAATGACAATATAAATTCACTGCAGAACGGCTAATAACACATACCATATTTTTCGCCCTAAAAGACGCACCGGCCCATAAGACGCACCTAGGTATTTGGGGAGGAAAATAAGAAAAAAAAATTTTTTAACCAAAAGGTGTGCTTTTGGTGGGTTTGGAACTAATGGTGGTCTGTGGATGGCACTATTACTGGGGATCTGTGAAGGACACTGTTATGGGGAGATCTGCGGATGACGGACACTGTTATGGGGGGATCTGTGGATGACGGACACTGTTATGGGGGGATCTGTGGATGACGGACACTGTTATGGGGGGGATCTGTGGATGACTGACACTGTTATGGGGGGGATCTGTGGATGACTGACACTGTTATGGGGGGGATCTGTGGATGACTGACACTGTTATGGGGGGGATCTGTGGATGACTGACACTGTTATGGGGGGATCTGTGGATGACTGACACTGTTATGGGGGGATCTGTGGATGACGGACACTGTTATGGGGGGATCTGTGGATGACGGACACTGTTATGGGGGGATCTGTGGATGACGGACACTGTTATGGGGCGGATCTGTGGATGACTGACACTGTTATGGGGGGGATCTGTGGATGACTGACACTGTTATGGGGGGATCTGTGGATGACTGACACTGTTATGGGGGATCTGTGGATGACGGACACTGTTATGGGGGGATCTGTGACGGACACTGTTATGGGGGGGATCTGTGGCTTGCACTGTTACAGGGGGGGATCTGTGGCTGGCACTGTTACAGGGGGGGATCTGTGGCTGGCACTGTTACAGGGGGGGATCTGTGGCTGGCACTGTTACAGGGGGGGATCTGTGGCTGGCACTGTTACAGGGGGGATCTGTGGATGGCACTGTTATAGGGGGGATCTGTGGCTGGCACTGTTAGAGGGGGGATCTGTGGCTGGCACTGTTACAGGGGGGATCTGTGGATGGCACTGTTACAGGGGGGGGATCTGTGGATGGCACTGTTATATATGTGCCATCCACAGACTGCCCACCCCATAACTGTGCCACCCACAGATGTTCCCCATAAAAATGTCATCCACAGACCCCCCCCCCCCCCCCGCCGCTCCAGTATACTAATATAAAATGTCTTATTCAATTAATAGTTATTAAACATGCCCCCCAACTCCTAATAGTACCGTACATCCTAACCGCTTCAGTACAACGCAGGCCGGGCGGCCGGCGCGTCACTCACTGACGTCACTTGCCTGCGCCGCCTGCTTCATTCATAAAGTAGGCGGCACAGGCACGTGACATTAGGGAGTTGCGCTGCCGCCCGGCCTGCCTGCCTGCATTCTACTGAAGCGGTTAGGATGTACGGTACTTTTAGGAGTGGGGGGGCATGTTTAATAACTATTAATTGAATAAGACATTTTATATTAGTATACCGGAGCGGCGGGGCTATAGTACACTGACTGCACCGCCCCGCCACTATTGCCGTCCCCAGCTCCTCCTCCCAGTCCCTCCCCCGCTCGCTCGTACATCGCAGCTTACGATGTAAAACTGCCAGCATTCGCCCCATAAGACGCAGGGGCATTTTCCCCCCATTTTGGGGGGAGAAAAAGTGCATCTTATGGGGCGAAAAATACTGTACTTATTTTTTCTATTAATACAGCGCAACAATGTCTGTATAACAATGTCTGTTCACTGCAGACCGGCTAATAAGACATTATTATTTTTCCTATTAATACACCCCAAAAAAATAAATATAACAATCACAATTCACCGCTTAACAGCTAATAGGACGTAGGTATCTATCCTATTAATACACCCCGTAAATAGCTGTAGCATAATGGAACTTCACCGATGAACGGCAAATAATTATTTTTTTTGCCACTAATACATGCCAAAAAGGGCTTTAATTTTCTCACTTCACCACACAATGGCTAATAAGCCCTTTTTCTTTTTCCTCTCTAATACACGCCAGAAAAAGGCTTTAGAACATATACGGTAACTGCGGCCGTGAACGGCAAATAATTCTTTTTTTTTACCACTAATACACGCCAAAAAGGGCTGTAATTTTCTCACTTCACCACACAACGGCTAAGGCTACTTTCACACTAGCGTTCGGGGCTCCGCTTGTGAGCTCCGTTTGAAGGGGCTCACAAGCGGCCCCGAACGCATCCGTACTGCCCTAATGCATTCTGAGTGGATGCGGATCCGCTCAGAACGCATCAGTCTGGCAGCGCTCAGCCTCCGCTCCGCTCAGCAAGCGGACACCTGAACGCTGCTTGCAGCGTTCGGGTGTCCGCCTGGCCATGCAGAGGCAAACGGATCCGTCCAGACTTACAATGTAAGTCAATGGGGACGGATCCGTTTGAATTTGACACTATATGGCTCAATTTTCAAACGGATCCGTCCCTCATTGACTTTCAATGTAAAGTCTGAACGGATCCGTCTGAAGCTACTTTCACACTTAGAATTTTTTCTACAATAGAATGCAGACGGATCCGTTCTGAACGGATCCCAAGTCTGCATTATAGGAGCGTATCCGTCTGGGCAGACCCCAGACGGATCCGCTCTGAACGCTAGTGTAAAAGTAGCCTTATAAGCCCCCTTTTTCTTTTTCCCCATGAATACACACCAAAAAAAGACTTTTTAGAACATATAACTGCGGCCATGAACGGCAAATAATATTTTTTTTTGCCACTAATACACGCCAAAAAGGGCTGTAATTTTCTCACTTCAACACACAATGGCTAATAAGCCCTTTTTATTTTTCCCCACTAATACGCACCAAAAAGGGCTTAAGAACACATAAATGCTGCTGTGAACGGCAAATAATTATTTTTTTGCCACTAATACATGCCAAAAAGGGCTGTAATTTTCTCACTTCACCACACATCGGCTAATAAGCCCCCTTCCCCCCCTCCCCACTAATGCACAACAAAAAAAGGCTTTAGAACATATATATAACTGCACCGCACAAGGGCTAATAAGACCCCAATAACAAGAACGGTTTTCTGGAATTACAGAGGTATTGCAAACCTGAAATGAGCAGCAGTATAATGGCAATTTGGATCCACAGTCGGTGCAGCAAGGTGTAATAGGATTGTTCCTTTTCCCCAGGCTGTAAACTCCTCTACTGATCCCTGTTCTGCTTCAATACTGTGTAATATTTCTTTCCTATGCTTTCCCTAAACTTCTAATGCTCTTTCCCTGAACTTCTATTAGGCAAAATATCCATTTTCAAGTCTTTTCTAGCACTGTCCCTAGCGCCTGCTAACGTCTCTCCCCTGCACTAAGTACACTGGAAAATGGCTGGCATTGTGGGTGATCCCACATTCCCAGAGTTCTTTGCTCCATGTCCTAACATGTGCAGCAGCCATTTTAGGAAAAAATGTGATTTGTTACCATGAAGCGTGAGGAAATTCGGATTCTGTGCGAATAAAATATTTCCTGAAATTCGGATCGAATTCCACTTCGATTCGCTCATCTCTAGTCATCAGTATCAAAATCTCAGAAAACCCCTTTAAATAGAGATTAAACCTACCGGCTCATCTGAAACTTTTCCCTTTTGGGCTTGGAGTCTTGGAGACAAGTATGTATGGGGTCAAAGAGAACTGTATTGTTCGGTGTAAATTTTGTAAACTAATGCAAGTCCTTGCTCCAGTCAAGAGAGAATATTTCCTAGTCACCATGGAAACTGGGTCACTGCAGTTTGTCCAGCTCTCATTAAAACTATAAAACAAGTGCTATGTTTTTAACATCATGTTTTTTAAGAATGCACAATTGGGGATGGGCCTGAATACAAAATCAGATGCATTCTATGAAGGTATCATTTACCTGCACGGCATTCATAGAGTTTAGGTTTTTTCATTTTATATTTCTTTTTTTGCATATTTCCAAAGCCATTGGGTTTTATTAGTGTCACTATTCATAAGCAAGTGTAAACTTTTAGAGAGTCTTGTCCACCCTGCTGGAAATAGCTCTTATACTGGCATCTGGCTCAGTGTTTCTTCTCATCTGTGGACTAATGCCATGTAAACACAAGAGCACCTATAGCTACTGTCATTAAGCCGAAAAATTGTTTGTGGGGTAAAAAAGGAAAACAAAATCCAATTCTGCTATGGTTTTGGGGTTTTGTTTATATGATAGTCACCTTTTTCTAAAAATGACATAACTACCTTATTCTGCGGGTCTGTATGGCTATAATGGTACCAAATTTATATAATTTGTATTGTGTTTTGCTACTTAAAAATAAATAAAAAAAACCTTTAAAAAAATCTGTTATTCTTTCCATTGCCATATTCTGACAACCATAACCACTTTTTTTTTTTAACATTTCCATCTACAGAGCTGTGTGGGGCTTGTTTTTAGTGGGGAGAGCTGTGGTTTTTATTTGTACCATTTTGTGGTATATGTGACTTTTTAATCAAATGGTCAATTTATAGGGCAAGGTGACCAAAAAATAACAAATAAGGCTACTTTCACACTTGCGGCAGGACGGATCCGACATGCTGTTCACCATGTCGGATCCGTCCTGCAGCTATTTCGCCGTGCCGCCGGACCGCCGCTCCGTCCCCATTGACTATAATGGAGACGGGGGTGGAGCTCTGGCGCAGCACGGCGGTGCACGGCGAAAGCCGCCGGACTAAAAAGCCTGACATGCAGTAATTTTAGTCCGGCGGCCTTTCGCCGTGAGCTCCGCCCCCGTCCCCATTATAGTCAATGGGGATGGAGCGGCGGTCCGGCGGCACGGCGAAATAGCCGCAGGACGGATCCGACATGGTGAACAGCATGTCGGATCCGTCCTGCCGCAAGTGTGAAAGTACCCTTAGTCATTTTTATTTCTTTCTGTTAAAGCATTCAGTGCCCATGATAAATATATAAATATTTTAATAGTTTGGATATTTTCAGATGTGGCAATACCAATTATATTTATTTTTTATTTTTATATGTAAAATTTGGAAAGCAGGGTGATTTCAATTTTTTATATTTTTTCGCTGTAATTTTTAGTCCCCTTAGGGAACTTGAGCATGATGATTGCTTATACCATAGACTGTTATAGTATACTTTTGCAGTCTATGGGATTGTTAATGGCTGCCGGCAAAGCCGCAGACATGGCTTAATAGGCAGCTTGCTATGGCAGGCTTGGGAGCCTTCATAAGGTCCCAGGCTGTCATTGCAAGAAATTGGAGCCCTGCAGTTTCCCAGTCATTGCGGCTGGGTGTCAGCTGTACTAGGCTACTTTTCACACCTGCGTTCGGTGCGGATCCGTCTTGTATCTGCACAGACTGATCCGCACCGATAATGCAAACGTTTGTATCCGTTCATAACGGATCCGTTTGAATTATTCATTCAAAAAAAAGTCTAAGTCAAAACGGATCCAGCTTGACTTACATTGAAAGTCAATGGGGGACGGATCCGTTTTCAATTGCACCATATTGTGTCAGTGAAAACGGATCCGTCCCCATTGACTTACATTGTAAGTCAGGACGGATCCGTTTGGCTCCGCATCGTCAGGCGGACACCAAAACGCTGCAAGCTGCATTTTAGTGTCCGCCTCAAAAGCGGAACGGAGACCAAACACAGCCAAAGTGATGCATTCTGAACAGATCCTTATCCATTCAGAATGCATTGGGGCTGAACTGATCCGTTTTGGGCCACTTGTGAGAGCCCGGAAATGGATCTCACAAGCGGACCCAGAAACGCCAGTGTGAAAGTAGCCTTACACAGTTTGCATATGCCTCGTATGGAGCTTGCTGTGCAACCGAACTACATTGGTAAATAAAGTATTAAAAGGGTTGTCCAAGTTATATTTATTGTTGACTTATCCTCAGGATAGGTCATCAATATCAGATCGGCGGGGGTCCGACACCCCCGTCGATCAGCTGTTTGAAGAGAAGGCGCTTCATTGTTTACCTGCTCTCCGTTGCATCTGCAGCGGTGAGCAGGTGTAATTGCACCCAAGCCGTCCCATTCATTTCAATGGTACGGATCGCTTCTATATACTTGTATAGGAACGATCCGTCCCATTGAAATGAATGGGGCGGCTTGGGTGTAATTACACCTGCTCACCGCTGCAGATGCAACAGCGAGCAGGTAAACAATGAAGAGAAGGCAGCCCTGCACGGTGCGCACCTTCTTTTAAAACGCTGATCGACGGGGGTGCCGGCTGTCGGACCCCAGCCGATCTGATATTGATGACCTATCCTGAGGATAGGTCATCAATAAATATAACTTGGACAACCCTTTTTAATACTTTATTTACCATTAATGTAGTTCGTTTGCACCTGTTTGATAACCATAAAAAATAAAATGTGTGCATTACACAATAAGGGCACTTTGACAAAATATTTGCAGTGTAGGTTTGCCTTATGCGCCAGGAGCTTTCCATAGGCTATCTACAGTCAGGTCCATAAATATTGGGACATTGACACAATTCTAAAATTTTTGGCTCTATACACCACCACAATGGATTTGAAATGAAACAAACAACATCTGCTTTAACTGCACAGCTGTCAGCTTTAATTTGAGGGTATTTACATCCAAATCAGGTGAACGGTGTAGGAATTACAACAGTTTGCATATGTACCTCCCACTTGTTAAGGAACCAAAAGTAATGGGACAGAATAATAATCATAAATTAAACTTTCACTTTTTAATACTTGGTTGCAAATCCTTTGCAGTCAATTACAGCCTGAAGTCTGGAACACATAGACATCACCAGACGTTGGGTTTCATCCCTGGTGATGCTCTGCCAGGCCTCTACTGCAACTGTCTTCAGTTTCTGCTTGTTCTTGGGGCATTTTCCCTTCAGTTTTGTCTTCAGCAAGTGAAATGCATGCTCAATCGGATTCAGGTCAGGTTATTGACTTGGCCATTGCATAACATTCCACTTCTTTCCCTTAAAAAACTGTTTGGTTGCTTTTGCAGTATGCTTTGGGTCATTGTCCATCTGCACTGTGAAGCACCGTCCAATGAGTTCTGAAGCATTTGGCTGAATATGAGCAGATAATATTGCCCGAAACACTTCAGAATTCATCCTGCTGCTTTTGTCAGCAGTCACATCATCAATAAATACAAGAGAACCAGTTCCATTGGCAGCCATACATGCCCACGCCATGACACTACCACCACCATGATTCACTGATGAGGTGGTATGCTTAGGATCATGAGCAGTTCCTTTCCTTCTCCATACTCTTCTCTTCCCATCACTCTGGTGCAAGTTGATCTTGGTCTCATCTGTCCATGGGATGTTGTTCCAGAACTGTGAAAGCTTTTTAGATGTTGAAAATAAATTGATAGTACGGACTGGCACTCTATATGTGTGGATACAGACTACAATATACGATCTATAACGTGATCACACTGTTTTAATATCAATGAAAATAAAAAGCTCAATAAAAATCACAATAAAATCGCAATAAAATAAAAACAAAAAAAAATTGCAAAGCCATATAATGATGGATATATAAGAGTCTATAGTTTGAATAAGAAGACACTCAAGGAGCAAATGTGACGTTCCTTGTAACAATGAATAAAAGTTCTTTCAAATCAAAACTTCTTATAGGAAACATAAGGTGCAATTGCTTTATATAAATAAATGTTACTTTGTAGTATAATTGCAAGTGCCGTCTTACAAAAAAGAATCCTTGGTAGGGATAAGTAGTCCTTGTTTTGTTGATACTGAATATCCGGACCCAATTGCCGCAGGTGATTGCAAGTAAGGTGCTGGTTTGCACTATATGAAAAAATGCATGGGTCTTACCTTCTCCTGGTAGGTTGTGGTATAATATATCCGATATTTCGGCATTACATACCCGATATTAAAGTCGCTGCTGTGTATGTTATCCCGAACATGCTCAAGCAGACGCCGGCGTGTCACGTGGTCTGCAACGGGATTCCATCTTGTGTTTCACAGCTGACGGAGGCTGACGGTAGATGATGATTGGATCTTGGCAACGTTGGACATACAATCGCTGTACACAGTGATCAATCACGATCAAGGTATAAATGCTCTCAAAATCCAATTCGAAAAAGAGAATTTTAAACAAGAACAATTGGAATTTATAACAGAAGGGGTTAGACACATATTCAGAAGAACTACTACCTCCAGACTACAGGGACCGCCATGGGCACCAGGTTTGCCCCCAGTTATGCAAATTTATTTTTGGCACATTGGGAAAATGTATTCATTGATCCCAAAAGAGGGGGCAGCCTGGTGCTCTGGCGGAGATACATCGATGATGTTATCCTGATCTGGAGAGGTAATGAAGCTACTTTGCAGTCGTTTATTTCTGAATTAAATAATAATGTATACAACTTAACTTTTACAGCTAGTATAAACAAAACTGAGACAGAATTTTTAGATTTAAATATTATCAAAAAGGGAAATGGATATGTATGCCGAACTTTTCAAAAAACAACAGCGAAAAATGGATATATACTTTATTCAAGTTGTCATTTGCCATATTGGTTAATGAATGTACCATTTGGACAATTCCGTCGTATAAAGAGGAATTGCACTGAGGATTTACAATATCAAGAGGAAGCCCAATTACTAAAAGATAGGTTTATGGAGAAAAAATATCCTACACATGTTTTAGAAAAAGCACGTTTGAAATTAAATGAAATACCTAGAGAATCTTTTTTCCTAAAAAAATCGGAGGAATGTACAAAAAATAACAAAAATAATATAAAAAAAGATGTTACAGACTTTAGGATCATTTTACCTTTCTCTATACAATATAAACAAATTGAACAAATAATTAGTAAATATTGGCACCTGATAGCACAGGACAAAATAATTGGTCCGTTATTACCCATAAAACCTCAAATCACCTACACAAGAGCACAAAATTTAGGTATTAAAATTGCACCTTCTATTAAACACAAGTGAAAAAATCCTTCTTCCACGAACAATTGGATGAGTTTAAAGGGGTTCTATAGGTGTGGAAAGTGCCAAGGCTGCAAAATAACAAAATTTTCCAAAAAGGACCACCGAAATAACCTCATCCCAAAATACCTTCTCCATGAACATAAAAAGCTTCCTTAATTGTAACACCTCTAGTGTAATTTATCTAATTCAATATCCCTGCCAAAAGCAGTATATTGGCAGGACGAAACAATCTCTTAAAATAAGAATAAGTGAACATCTGCGAAACATCAAAAATGGATATATGAAACATTCATTATCAAGGCACTTTAAAGAAGTACATAATAAAGACCCAAAAGGCATGTTTTTCATAGCGCTACAAAAAATTGATAAACATTGACGAGGGGGCAAACACATAGAAAAGATGTCCAGGGCTGAATTAAGACTCATTTTTGATTTCGGCAGCCTTATTCCAATGGGTCTAAACGCTGAATTAGAAATTTTCGGCTTCTTGTAAATCGTGGGGTTGCATGTCCGTCATCCGACGGAGAGTCTCATGTCTTGCTGTTTATCAGCACTGAGACTCTCCTTTGGAGTCGGACATGTACCCCCTTTGTCATCATGCACTGAACATTATTCAACTTTGAATTAAGTACTTCTTTGTATGTGTATTTACAACCATTTTCCTTTCATTTTACTCTATTGTGGTTTTCATTATATATTATATCATGAAGCTATGAATAATTTGTGTGTATCTATTATCATACTCCTTTTATCTATGTTCCATTATGGATTTTATTATGTTCTATGGATTTTAATGCATTTTAGAGTTAAATTTAACATTTTCATCTGTTTTTGAACCAAAGCAATGTAATGCAATATTTATTTTGGATAATTAAGACTAATTATGAGACACATTATAAGAAAAAAACGCATAGGAAGACTAAAAAACACAATAAAACCGCACAAAAACCGCACACAAGAAAAAATTGCCGAATCCTTGGTTGCCAAATCCGTACCATCTCTTTGGCTGATCTGGGCAGTCTATAAATAGTTAGTCCAAAAATGGGAGAAAGGCTGCCACTGAGGAAGGGGTAAGAGGTCCCCGAAACGCGTCTGGCGTGAAAGCTGAGAACTCCCACCGGACTAACAAAGAGGCCTCTACACAGATGATTACAAAAGTCTGATAAAAATATTCGAATCACTGGAGCGCTCCAAACAAAATTTCTTATCCAACTTACGGCATCAGTTCCCGCGATACTTCGCTGTGAGACACAAGCTGGAATCCCGTTGCAGACCACGTGACACGCCGGCGTCTGCTTGAGCAGGTTCGCGTTAACATACACAGCAGCAACTTTAATATCGGGTATGTAATGCCGAAATATCGGATATATTATACCACAACCTACCAGGAGAAGGTAAGACCCATGCATTTTTTCATATAGTGCAAACCAGCACCTTACTTGCAATCACCTGCGGCAATTGGGTCCGGATATTCAGTATCAACAAAACAAGGACTACTTATCCCTACCAAGGATTCTTTTTTGTAAGACGGCACTTGCAATTATACAACAAAGTAACATTTATTTATTTAAAGCAATTGCACCTTATGTTTCCTATAAGAACAATATAAAAACTTGTGCAAGTTTTGATTGGAAAGATCTTTTATTCATTGTTACAAGGAACTTCACATTTGCTCCTTGAGTGTCTTCTTATTCAAACTATAGACTCTTATATATCCATCATTATATGGCTTTGCAATTTTTTTGTTTTTATTTTATTGTGATTTTATTGTGATTTTTTTATTTAGCTTTTTATTTTCATTGATATTAAAACAGTGTGATCACGTTATATATCGTATATTGTAGTCTGTATCCACACATATAGAGTGCCAGTCCGTACTATCAATTTATTTTCAATATTCTTCTCTGTAAGGGTGATACAGCTATTTGGACTAGAGCACCTGCTCCCTGATCACACAGGAGTGAGCTATTCCTATTATTCTTGTCTAGCTTTTTAGATGTTGTTTGGCAAACTCTAATCTGGCCTTCATGTTTTTGAGGCTCACCAATGGGTTACATCTTGTGGTGAACCCTCTGTATTCACTCTGGTGAAGTCTTCTCTTGATTGTTGACTTTGACACACATACACCTACCTCCTGGAGAGTGTTCTTGATCTGGCCAACTGTTGTGAAGGGTGTTTTTCTTCACCAGGGAAATAATTCTTTGGTCATCCACCACAGTTGTTTTCCGTGGTCATCCACCACAGTTGTTTTCCGTGGTCTTCCGGGTCTTTTGGTGTTGCTGAGCTCACCAGTGCGTTCCTTCTTTTTAAGAATGTTCCAAACAGTTGTTTTGGCCACATATAATGTTTTTGCTATCCCTCTGATGGGATTGTTGTGTTTTTTTCAGCCTAATGATGGCTTGCTTCACTGATAGTGACAGCTCTTTGGATCTCATCTTGAGAGTTGACAGCAACAGATTCCAAATGCAAATGGCACACTTGAAATGAACTCTGGACCTTTTATCTGCTCATTGTAATTGGGATAATTAGGGAATAACACACACCTGGCCATGGAACAGGTGAGAAGCCAATTGTCCCATTACTTTTGGTTCCTTAACAAGTGGGAGGCACATATGCAAACTGTTGTAATTTCTACACCGTTCACCTGATTTGGATGTGAATACCCTCAAATTAAAGCTGACAGTCTGCAGTTAAAGCCCATATTGTTGATTTCATTTCAAATCCATTGTGGTGGTGTATAGAGCCAAAAATGTTACAATTGTGTTGATGTCCCAATATTTATGGACCTGACTGTATAAGCCTCCATCCACTTAATAGATGCCAAAACAGTGTCCTTTCTGCCTCCAACAGGCCTAGTATACCTTTTTCCTGTATGGAATAGATCTGCAGACTGAGAGGGAAATCCTCTGTAGCTTTGCGTAGCAAGAGAGTTGAGAAATAAACATTTGTACGTCTAGCAGTTCATTCAGAGGAAAGCAAAAAAATTAATGAACACCATTTATTCCAGTGGCCAGAGCCCCAGCCACTGGTATATGACCAGCAGAAATATTAAAGTGAACCCCTTCAGTGCCCTAGATCCCCACAGATGCTAACACATTTACTGGCTTAGACTAGTAGGTATACTCCTTTACTGCCATAGACCACCAGTAAGACAGAGGCTGGTGCCCATCAAGAAAAGAGGTTTATTGGGGAAGGGAGGCTGCACTTCTACACTAAGGCCCATGAGCCTGTGGATAGGTGATAAATGTTGTTTTGTCAGCCAAGCACTTTAAAGCTGGAAGAAGCCATGAGATGTTTGTTGACACACCCCATCAATGACTGTTTGGAGGAAGCGTGGATCAGGCTACTTTCACACTAGCATTTCTATTTTCCGCTATCGAGATCCGTCATAGGATCTCAATACCGGAAAAAAACACTTCCATTTTGTCCCCATCCATTGTCAATGGGGACAAAAAGTAACTGAACAGAATGGAATGCTCCAAAAAGCTTTCCGTTCCGTTTGGTTGCGTTCCCATACCAGAGAGCAAACCGCAGCAATACAAGTCAATGTGGACGGATCCGTTTAACTCTGACACTATCTGACACAATAGAAAACGGATCCGTGTCCCATTGACTTTCAATGGAGTTCATGACGGATCCGTATTGGCTATGTTACAGGTAATACAACTAGATCCGTTCATAACGGATGCAGATGGTTGTATTATCAGTAACGGAAGCGTTTTTGCTGAACCCTGCAGGATCCAGCAAAAACTCTAGTGTGAACGTAACCTCAGACAGGTTAGGTTTCCACCCATACAAGAAAAGAACTGTGGAACTCCAAATATACAAAAGATCTTTATTAAATAATAAATATTAAAAGTATAAATAATTGTTCAAAAGAAAAAAGGCAACATGGAAGATGATACAGAGAACATAGCAAAGGGCATTGTCCCAGGTATAGTGATCCGTGTCTTTAAAATGTAAGATGGAAATAAGTGGCGCTACTAAGCATATCGCTACAAAAATAATAAAATACAAAATCTCCAATAATCGCCAACAAATCACAAAGAACATCAATATGTTTAGTTATTAGATAGCAAAATAGTACCATAGGCACACAGGTATGTCAAATATCTATAATTTTGCATAAGCAGTGTCGCTGGACAAGTAAAATAACTAGCTAAAGCTGTAATCACAAGGAGCAGTAATCGCCATGCATAAGCTGCACCAGTATTTCAGATATAATCTGTGCAGCAGAACTGCAAATGCATTAGATATACCAAAGGGTACACATGTAATGCATCTCAAGGTAAAACCTAGATATCCTAATCAAACATACCCTGTGACATGGTTCACTAATAGCCAGGAATGCAGCCCCGCTCACAGATACTAGTTGAGCTATGTTCTCGGCATCATCTTCCATCTTGCCTTTTTTCTTTTGGACAATTATTTATACTTTTAAAATGTATTTTTTTTAATAAAGATCTTATGTATATTTGGCGTCCCACAGTTCTTTTCTTGTATGTTCAGATGTTGGTTCTTTCTGTGGGTTTTGGTGCAGTCTGATAGGACGGTGAGGTTTTTGTAGGTTATTTAGGTTTCCACCCATCATATTTGCTCTGAGGTGTCTTGCAGCAATGCTGCCCTTCTTCTTTCCCTCATCATTAAAGTAACATCTTAGCTGACCCCTTATCTTTAAGTCATAACTGTGAAGCATAGATCAGCGTACTGTACTTTTTGAGATGATAGGAAGAAAGGGATCAACGGCTGCCAGACACCTATAGGGCTGCTTATCTTGTGGGGGCCATAGGATCAGGCATGTTAAAATCCAAACTTGTAGCAAGTTGTAAATTTGTCTTTACAAACCGTAACCTGTAATCTCCTGTGTGGTCTTTGAACTGTTGGAAATATTTTGGCAGATCTCTTTTTCCCTTTTTTTAATAATTTGGAATCACAGTCTGTATCATATGTCAACTGTCTACTGGACAGTATTTTCTTACTACGTTAATCTAATTCAATGTGAAAAACTGTTCACTGTTTATCTGTATATAACATATTAGCTGCTGGAAAAAGAGCTCATAAACCTTAAATTACCGGTAAATCTTTGAAGCTGCATTATGTTTTGGAGCTTGGGAGATGACAATTCAGAAAAACTAGGGCAAACTGACTAAAATGCTGCTACATAAGTAATCCTCTTCTATTTTTCTACTGTATTATGCGGATTTGACCAGCACACAAAAGGCTGATTGAAGGATAAATCGACAACATTAGTGGTTCCATTTATGAAAGAATTTCAAAGTACTCACGTTCAAGCCACGTTCAACTAAAGTAAAGCACAAACATTTAAAAAGATCTTTAGGAATGTAAACTCTTACAATTACTCTTACAGTTCTAAAGAAAAAGCTTGGCTACACTGGCTTAGAGGGCTAAATTATAGGGTGGTCAAATGAGTCAATTACCTTGGGGACTCCACCACTGGCTATACCATAATACTGGTGAAAGCAGACACCCACCAATGCACCACAGTATTTTGAAACTTATCATCTCCCTTAGGGCTCATGTGTATTGCTGCCCTCAAAACACGGGCACTGGCCACGTGCACCCCGCATCACGGATGCGGACCCATTCACTTTAATGGGTCCGCAATATGGAAGGTGCGGAACGGAGGCACGGAAGCACTACGTAGTGCTTCTGTGGGGGGTTTCTCTCAATGCCTCCACACTAGAAAAAAATAGAATATGTTCTATTTTTTTGCGGTGCGGACGGATCACGGACCCATTCAAGTTGAATGGGTCTGGATCTGTCTGCGAAATCCGCACAGATGTTGCCTGTGCATTGGGGACCGCAATTTGCAGTCCCCAATGCAGGGAACGGGATACCAACGGCCGTGTGCGTGATCCCTTAGGCTAAGTTTTGCAGAGGAGGTTCCGGTAAAAAAAAGCAGCACAGTAAATTTACCATCTCCCTTAGGGCTCATGCACACGGCCATTGCCTAGCCGTGCCCGTATTGCGGCCCTCAAAACACGGGCACTGGCCATGTGCACCCCGCATCACGGATGCGGACCCATTCACTTTAATGGGTCTGCAATATGGAAGGTGCGGTGCGGAAGGGAGGCACGGAAGCACTATGGAGTGCTTCTGTGGGGGGTTTCTCTCCATGCCTCCACAACGGAAAAAAATTTAATATGTTCTATTTTTTTTTTCCGGTGCGGACGGATCATGGACCCATTCAATGAATGGGTCTGGATCTGTCTGTGAAATCCGCACGGATGTTGCCTGTGCATTGGGGACCGCAATTTAGACTCGCGTTTTTTCTTACGCGAGTCTAAAACCGCATTACAATGTTTTGCACTCGCGCGGAAAAATCGCGGGTGTTCCCGCAAAGCACCCGCACATTTTTCCGCAACGCCCGTGTGAAAGAGGCCTAACAGAAACTGAACCAACCCTTTTATAGTCAATTAAATCCACTCTGCGCTATTAGTAACCAGCCAGTGGTGGTTCTAACGCAATGTTTTAGTTTTTTTCTTCCTTTTCTGTTCCTATTCTATTTTTTCTTCCTTTTCTGTTCTGGCGCTGGCCTCTTGTAAATGTAAGGCAGCTTCCTAGCTGTAGAAAATGGTAAATGAGACTGGTCCTCTCCACGCCCACTGTTTTAGACCTGGCGGGAGCAGGGAGAAGTCGCAGATTGCACAGCAAAGGACCTTTGCGCCGCAATCTGCGCCTGAAATACGCCTAATTTAGGCATATTTCTGTTTCATAAATGACCGCCATAGTTTTAGGATTTGAAGTCTATCTTGGGAGTAGCAATGTAGCCAGATTCTGCTGTTACATTTAAAGGGAACCTGTCACCTGGATTTTGGGTATAGAGCTGAGGACATGTACTGCTAGATCGCCATGAGCACATCCACAATACCCAGTCCCCATAGCTCTGTGCTTTTATTGTGTAAAAAAAACGATTTTATAGATATGTAAATTAACCTTAGATGAGTCCTGTCAGAGATGAGTCCAGCGTTCTCTGACTCTGAGCCCAGCACCGCCCCGCATCCTCCGAATCTCCTCCTTGCTCCCCGTCGTCACAAAGCTAGAGCGCCGTAATCTCGCGGTGTGCGAGCTAACACATGCGCAGTTGGTTCCCTGAGGCTGATGCCAGCACAGGGAAGGAACACTATGCAGACACTGCGCATGTGCTAGCTCGCACATCGCGAGATTACGGCGCTCTGGCTTTGTGACCTCGGGGAGCAAGGAGGAGATTCGGAGTATGCGGGGCGGTGCTGGGCTCCTTCACAGTGGGCGTGGCTAGGCTCTGGAAACATTAGTAGCCTCATTTACCTATCTAAAAAATTAGCTATGGGGAATGGATATTGCGGATGTGCTAGCGGCGATGTATGTCCTCAGATCAATACCTAAATTCCAGATGACAGGTTCCCTTTAAGTAACTGGTTCTTGGTAGAGATCAACCGATATAGATTTTTTAGGGCAGATACCGATAATCTGTGAACTTTCAGGCCGATAGTCGATAATTTATACCGATATTCTGTGAATTTTCATTTTTGAAAAAAAAAAATCCTACACAAATCTGCTGAAAATGAATATGTTTATTGTTAACGTGTATTTTTTTTTGTAAATATATTTTTTTTCATTTATAATTAATATTTTGGTGTTTTTTTTTTTTTTACACTAACAGCCCGCATTAGGGATCTATTCACCCTGATAGATCTCTATTAGGGTGAATAGGACTTCACACTCTCTCTGCTGCCCTGTGCATAATACACACAGCAGCAGGGAGCGGACTATGGCAGCCAGGGCTTCAATAGCGTCCTGGCTGCCATGGTAACCGATCGGAGCCCCAGGCTTACACTGCTGGGGCTCCGATCGGAACTTCCACTGAGGAGGAGGGGAGGGGACCCTGTGGCCACTGCCACTAATGATTAATACTGGGGGGCTTGGGTGGGGAGGCGCACTGCGCCACCAATGATTAATACTGGGTTTGGGGGGGCGCACTGAACCACCAATGATTAATACTGGGGTTGGGGGGGGGCGCACTGCGCCACCAATGAAGATAACGCTCATTAATTCATATACAGGAGGCGGGAGCTGGCTGCAGAATCACATAGCCGTCTCCCGACCTCTATGAGCGTTAGCTGCGATCCGCGGAAGTTAACCACGGATCACAGCTAACGCTCATAGAGGTCGGGAGCCGGCTATGTGATTCTGCAGCCAGCTCTCGCCTCCTGTATATGAATTAATGAGAGAGTTATCTTCATTGGTGGCGCAGTGGCCACAGCCTAGGGGTGGGCGATATGCGATATAAATTTGTGCCACAATATGGATTTTGTGCATATCGCCTATATCGCCGGACCGCGATATGACCACGGAGCGCACATGTTCTCCTGAGCCGACACAGTGGAGAAGGAGGGAGTCCCTCCCTCCCCACTGTGCGCGGCTGCCGCTGGCCACTAAAAAGAACAGAGGAGGGGACTGTGGCCACTGCGCCACCAATGAATGCCTGAATACCAATGTGCCGACCATATCCCGGGCCCCTATGACTGCACGCTGCGATCCGCCGCAATTAACCCCTCAGTTGAGGGGTTAATAGCGCGGATCACAGCGTCCTGTCAGAGGTCGGGTGCCGGGAATGTTCATCCGTCTCTGCATTGGTGGCAGTGGGCAGTTCCGATCGGAGTCCCAGCAGTGTAATGCTGGGGCTCCGATCGGTTACCATGGCAGCCAGAAGTCACGCTACTGAAGTCCTGGCTGCCATGGTATGTTAGTGAGCAGCATTATACTCACGTGCGGTGTGGCCGCCGGTCGCTCCTTCTTCTGTCTGTGCGGCCCATTGCTAATGCTTATAGCATTAGCAATGCTCCGCACAGACCTATGAGAAGGAGCGCCCGGCGGCCACGGCGCACGTGAGTATAATGCTGCTCACTAACATACCATCGCAGCCAGGACTTCAGTAGCGTTCTGGCTGCCATGGTAACCGATCGGAGCCCCAGCATTACACTGCTGGGACTCCGATCGCAACTGCCCACTGCCACCAATGCAGAGACGGATGAACATTCCCGGCATTATTAAGAAGCATTACACTGCTGGCCACTGCCACCACACTGCTGTAAGAAGCATTACACTGCCACCACAATGTCAGAAGCATTACACTGCTGCCCACTGCCACCAATGATGGGGGGGGGGGGGGGGGGGACCCTGTGGCCACTGCCACCAATGATTAATACTGGGGAGGGAGGGGGGGTGGGTTTGAGTTACCAGAGGGGGCTGATCAGAGGCTGGGGGGCACATGAGAGGCTGGGGGGCACATGAGAGGCTGGCTGCCATGGTCAGCTCCCTGCTGTTGTGTGCACAAAGCACAGGGCAGCAGGGAGAGTGTAAAGTCCTATTCATCCTAATAGAGCTCTATTAGGGTGAATATGACAAGGGTTCTAGCCCTTAAGCAGGCTAATAGTTATTAAATAAAAAGTAAAAAAAAAAAAAAGTTTAAACACCCCCCCCCCCAAATATAGAAAACAATATATCGCAATATATATCACTATCGCACATGATTCAAATTATATCGCAATATAGATTTTAGGCCATATCGCCCACCCCTACCACAGCCCCTCCCCTCCTCTTGTCCTCCCTCCTCTCATTGGTGGCAGGGGCAGCTACGGCACAGGGGGAAGGAGACACTACTTCCTTCTCCCCTGTGCTGCGGAGGGAACACAGAGAGCACTGTCAGCAGCGCGATCCGTGTTCCTCATACGTTATCGGAATATCGGCAAAATAGATGCTGATACCGATAACGTTCAAAATCCTGAATATCGGCCGATAATATCGGTAAATCCCTAGTTCTTGGCACATTTTTCCAGCTGTGGTTTGGGACAACATGACTGTCCAGGAATTGCCTAGCAGTTTGACACATCAAGCAAGAAATGGCCAGTGTGTTAAATTCCAGAAATATGGAAGTTCAACAACTTGGTAAACTATTTCTGATTTTCCCTCCAAATCTAAATTCTAGATACCCGCCTTATTACAGAGACATTAATCATCTTCATGAAAATATTTTTCATGTAATCAGCAGGATCATTATTAAGAAGCCTAAGTGTATCGTCTGAGTGCACTGCCTGCTGGAAGAGAATCTGTATAATGCCTTTGGGCTTGTGTGACTGAATAGTTTAATTCTGTATTACACGGCCAGTATCTGTCCTTAAAGGGGTTTTCCAGAAGTAAAATATTGATGATCTATGCTGAGTATAGGTCATCAATATCTGATCGGTGGGGGTCTGACATCCGCACCATCATTGAGGAGCTGTTTGAAGAGGCTGTGGTGCTCTGGTGAGCGCTATAGCCTTGTCACAGGTTACCAAACACCACGACGTACATTGTATAGGATAGTGATGGTGAACCTTTTAGAGACCAAGTGCCAAAACTGCAACCCAAAACCCACTTATTTATCACAAAGTGCCAACACGGCAATTTAACCTGAATACCAATATAGCATATCTTCCATGTAGTTTATCATTTAGCTATTATAGTCTGCCTACATTCAGTGCGCTGCCTGTGTGTCCCTGGGCTGATGAATGGCAGGAAAAGTATAAGGCATATTTGTACACCATAGACTTTTTCCAGGGTGCGGGTGCCCACAGAGAGGGCATAGGTTCGCCATCACTGGTATAGGACATCAGTTTTCTACTCCTGGAAAACACCTTTAACGCTGTAGTTTTGGTGTCCCAAAAATGCTTTACCCTTATTTCTTTACTTGGCACATCGAGGATGAAATTTTGAGTATGTTAACGAGTCAATAAGGTAATTGTACCATGGCTTCATGTATTAATCCCTGACTAAATTGACCTTGCTGACTTATAAATCTTGTTATGTGTGGGCAGCTTCATTTAGATAACAGGCAGCTGCTCTGCAAACATGACAACTAAGAGTCATGTTCTTGCTCAGTAGTTCCCAGGAGACAACTGATTACTGACATGAAATGTGTTTTAAGGCAAGAAACAGGTGCGGGTATCAAGTGTGAATAGACAGCCTGAAAACATTCAACGGACATATTGATTATATTGAATTCTGCAGGACAAGTCATTTCATATTTATTATACTCATTGTAATATTGTCACGGCAAGTGGGGATAAGAGGAACACCAAGTAAACAAACAGCAACAGGTAAACAGACTAGGCCCCAAAGCTAGGGAGGAGGGAATGGTAACCTTCTAACAATCCCTGAGCCTCTCCCTGACTGCTGACAGTATGAGCAAGTCCTGATGGTGAACGAACTCATACGCTGGAACCTAAGCCCTGCTGACACTGTCGCAAACCCTATCTTAGGGAGAGGGGAATGAGACAGCCGGTACCTTCCACCGTGAAGGGACCAGCGTCTCCCTGAGACCTAGAAGCAACACATGAACAAAGGAGAAAACAGGAGGACTAAGCTTGAGACAAGCGAGAAGTAGAGGATCCACAAACAACCAGTATAGAACTCCAGAAGGAAAATATCAACCGCAAAGTCAGCAGTAAGAGGCAGACTTAAATAGAGCCTCTTAAACAGCTAATGAGCAGAACCTGTGCAGAGGTGGGATCCAGGCCACAACAAACAGAAAGGAAACACAGAAATACCTGTCAGATAGACTCATGTGCTGCAAGTCTATCCGATCTTCTCAGATCTCTCACAGGGCAGGCAGTGACAAATATTGACTGACAGAATCTGGAAATAAAAAAAAAAACATGGGCAATAGATGTTGGCAGGGTTGTGGTTAGCAGATTTGGGTTATATAATGACCAGTCATTGATATACTATAAGGGTACGACCACACGGTCAGGTTTCCTGAAGCAGTTTTGGAAGCCAAAACTAGGAGCAAATTCAAAAAAAGAGAAGAAGTTGTATCCGTCCATTTAGGGGTGGGCGGTATAGGCGATATAGGCGATATGCGATATAAATTTGGGCCACGATATGGATTTTCGCCATATCACCTATATCGCCAGAGCGCGATATGATCGCGCTCTCTGCGCGCACCATTTTCTCCTGATGAGCCGGCACAGTGGAGAAGGAGGGAGTCCCTCCCTCCCCACTGTGCGCGGCTGCCGCTGAACACCAATGAGGACAGAGTAGGAGGAGGAGGGGAGGGACTGTGGCCACTGCACCACCAATGAATGTGCCGGCCATATCCCACAGGGTCCCCCTCCTCCCCCCCATCATTGGTGGCAGTGGGCAGTTCCGATCGGAGTCCCAGCAGTGTAATGCTGGGGCTCCGATCGGTTACCATGGCAGCAAGGACGCTACTAAAGTCCTGGCTGCGATGGTATGTTAGTGAGCAGCATTATACTCACGTGCGCCGTGGCCGCCGGGCGCTCCTTCTTCTGTCTGTGCGGCGGATTGCTAATGCTTATAGCATTAGCAATGCGCCGCACAGACCTATGAGAAGGAGCGCCCGGCGGCCACGGCGCACATGAGTATAATGCTGCTCACTAACATACCATCGCAGCCAGGACTTTAGTAGCATCCTTGCTGTGCGGCGGATTGCTAATGCTTATAGCATTAGCAATGCGCCGCACAGACCTATGAGAAGGAGCGCCCGGCGGCCACGGCGCACATGAGTATAATGCTGCTCACTAACATACCATCGCAGCCAGGACTTTAGTAGCATCCTTGCTGCCATGGTAACCGATCGGAGCCCCAGCATTACACTGCTGGGACTCCGATCGGAACTGCCCACTGCCACCAATGATGGGGGGGGGGGGACCCTGTGGCCAGATCAGGCTGGGGCAGATCAGAGGCTGGGGGGGCGGATCAGAGGCTGGGGGCAGATCAGAGGCTGGGGGAGCACATCAGAGGCTGGGGGGGGGCAGATCAGAGGCTGGGGGAGCACATCAGAGGCTGGGGGGGGCAGATCAGAGGCTGGGGGGGGCAGATCAGAGGCTGGGGGGGCAGATCAGAGGCTGGGGGAGCACATCAGAGGCTGGGGGAGCACATCAGAGGCTGGAGGGGGCACATCAGAGGCTGGAGGGGGCACATCAGAGGCTGGCTGCCATGGTCAGCTCCCTGCTGTTGTGTGCACAAAGCACAGGGCAGCAGGGAGAGTGTAAAGTCCTATTCACCCTAATAGAGCTCTATTAGGGTGAATATGACAAGGGTTCTAGCCCTTAAGGAGGCTAATAGTTATTAAATAAAAAGTTTAAAAAAATAAAATAAAATGTAAACCCCCCCCAATATAGAAAACAATATATCGCGATATATATCGCATATCGCACATGCTTAAAATTATATCGCAATATAGATTTTAGGCCATATCGCCCACCCATACGTCCATTATACTTTCTCTCCTTTTATGATCCACTCCTGATTTTGGCTTCCAAAACTGCATGCAGAAACCTTACCATGGGGTCAATCCCTTACTCTTGAGACAGATTTTAGTGTGCAATTGACTTCTCATGTTTTGCAACTAATGACTGCATATTTTTTTTGCAACTAATGACTGCATGCGCTTGTTCTGTGTGAGGTGAGGGGAGTAAGCCATTGGCAGAGGTGTCTGCAGCGACTTACTCCCTATATAGAACATTGCCTCAAAAACAAAAAGATCGGGCATGTTGAAATCCAACTACTGATCCTTCTTAGCCCCAACATCTGTCATTTGGGGGGTTTTGGTTAGGAAGTTCCCATACACATTGAATGGTCAGCCGGTCCTGCCAAAATCGACAGGTTTGGCCAACATTAATCTAATGTCCATGGCCAGCCTAACTCACCAATTGAGGTGAGTTTGACTTTGGTTATACCACTGTCTTAAGGGTAGACTGACCTGTGCACTCTCAATAGCAGTATCCAAAGCATGAATCTAGAAGAAGGAAGCCACGGGAATATCAAATTCCCTGATTATTTCTTGCACCCCTTCAACAGACTCTAGACTATTTTTATAACAGTTACCAGACTGTATCCCAAAGGCATAGTAAAATATAGATTGATATACACAACATCCTGTAGTTTGTCAATGCAATTCAAGGGCAACTGCATGGAATTTGATTTCCCAGTTGGCTGCCCTTTTCTAGTCTGGGATTATTCCAGATTGCAGCAGAAGTAATTCTGCCAGAGACATTTATTAAAAAGCAATGGATAATGCAGTTCCCTAATATAAGTCTATGATTTGCCAAAGCAGAGGTGCTTTATGACTCCACCAGAAGATCTCCATAAACAGCAGGTACATTATTCTGGGGTTCTACTTCCACCTCATACTTGCCCCGAACTATTACCTATAAGTTCGAGTCTTGAACTCATTTTGTTCCTACAGCGCTGTATGAAAATCTTTGCCCCACCCCCATGGATGCTTATAATTATAAAATTCAATGGTTTAATATCTTTAATGAAAAACTGACATTAAGACTTTTTAACACAAGTTTTGAATTAATACTGTATTTAGTTAAATAGCAAAATTATCCAATCACCTATATGAAAATATAATTGTCCCCTAAACCAAAGAACTGACTGTACCTTTAGCAACAGTAACTACAATTAAAGCCTTCTTATTTTGTGATCAGCATGTACAGTTACTGTAGGTCCATAAATATTTTGACAGTAACACAAGTTTCGGCATTTTAGCTGTTTGCCAAAGCATATTCAATATGGGCTTAAAGTGCAGACTCTCGGCTTTAATTTGAGGGTATTCACATCCTAATTGGAGTAAGGGTTTAGGAATTACAGCTCTTTAATATGTAGCTGCCTCTTTTTCAAGGGATCAATGGTAATTGGACAATTATCTCAAAAGCTATTTAATGGGGTGCCTGGCCTATTCCCTCGTTAATTCGTCATCAATTAAGCAGGTAAAAGGTCTGGAGTTGATTCCAGGTGTGGAATTTGCATTTGGAAGCTGTTGATGTGAACCCACAAAATGCAGTCAAAGGAGCTCTCAATGGAAGTGTATTTGACCATCATTAGGCTGAAAAACAGCAGAAATACGTCAGAGGGATATAGCGGAAATGTTCGGAGTGGCCAAATCAACAGTTTGGTACACTCTGGTTAAAAAAAGAGCCCACTGTAAACCATGGTGGAGGTAGTGTGAGGGCATGGGCATCCATGGCTTCCAACGGCACTGGGTCACTAGTGTTTATTGATGATGCTACTGAAGACAGAAGCAGTGGGATGAATTCTGAAGTGTACAGGGATACAGATTATTCTCAGATTCAACTGAATGCAGCAAGATTGATTTGACAGCGCTTCACAGTATAGATGGACAGTGACCTAAAACATACCTCAAAAGCAACACAGGAGTTTTTTTTAAAGCAAAGAAAAGGAAGATTTTGCAATGGCCAAGTCAATCACCAGATCTCAACCTGATCGAGCATGCATTTCACTTGCTTAAGTCAGAAAGACCCACAAACAAGCAACAACTGAAGCTAACTGCCTGGCAAATCAGCACAAAGGAGGAAATCCAGCTTTTTGTGATGATAATGGGTTCCAGGCTTTAGGCAGTCATTGCCTGCCAAAGATTTTCTACAAAGTATAAAAAATGAACATTTTATTTATGGTTATTAATTACCATAAATAAATTACTTTTGAGCCCCTAAAATGAGGAGGCTTTGTAGAAAATTGGTTGCAATTCCTAAACGTTTCACTGGATATTTTTGTTCAACCCCTTGAATTAAAATGAACGTCTACATTTTAATTGCATCTCAGTTGTTTCATTTGAAATCCAATGTGGTGGCATGCAGAGCTCACTGTCCAAATATTTCAGGACCTCACTGTATGTAAGTGACCATAAGCTATATATACCCTATATTAACCGCCTCCGGACCGCCTAACGCAGGATCGCGTTCCTGAGGCGGCAGCCCTGCGCACAGTCACGCATATATGCGTCATCTCGCGAGGCGCGAGATTTCCTGTGAACGCGCGCACACAGGCGCGCGCGTTCACAGGATCGGAAGGTAAGCGAGTGGATCTCCAGCCTGCCAGCGGCGATCGTTCGCTGGCAGGCTGGAGATGTGATTTTTTTAACCCCTAACAGGTATATTAGACGCTGTTTTGATAACAGCGTCTAATATACCTGCTACCTGGTCCTCTGGTGGTCCCTTTTGTTTGGATCGACCACAAGAGGACACAGGCAGCTCAGTAAAGTAGCACCAAACACCACTACACTACACTACACCCCCCCCCGGTCACTTATTAACCCCTTATTAGCCCCTGATCACCCCATATAGACTCCCTGATCACCCCCCTGTCATTGATCACCCCCCTGTAAAGCTCCATTCAGACGTCCGCATGATTTTTACGGATCCACTGATAGATGGATCGGATCCGCAAAACGCATACGGACGTCTGAATGGAGCCTTACAGGGGCGTGATCAATGACTGTGGTGATCACCCCATATAGACTCCCTGATCACCCCCCTGTCATTGATTACCCCCCTGTCATTGATCACCCCCCTGTAAAGCTCCATTCAGATGTCCGCATGATTTTTACGGATCCACTGATAGATGGATCGGATCCGCAAAACACATACAGGCGTCTCCCTGGAGCCTTCCAGGGGGGGGTGATCACCCCATATAGACTCCCTGATCACCCCCCTGTCATTGATCACCCCCCCTGTCAGGTCCCTGATCACCCCCCTGTCATTGATCACCCCCCCTGTCAGGCTGCATTCAGATGTCCGTATGATTTTTACGGATCCACGGATACATGGATCGGATCCGCAAAACACATACGGACATCTGAATGGAGCCTTATAGGGGGGTGATCAATGACAGGGGGGTGATCACCCTATATAGACTCCCTGATCACCCCCCTGTCATTGATCACCCCCCTGTCATTGATCACCCCCCTGTAAGGCTCCATTCAGACATTTTTTTTGGCCCAAGTTAGCGGAATTATTATTTTTTTCTTACAAAGTCTCATATTCCACTAACTTGTGTCAAAAAATAAAATCTCACATGAACTCACCATACCCCTCACGGAATCCAAATGCGTAAAAATTTTTAAACATTTATATTCCAGACTTCTTCTCACGCTTTGGGGCCCCTAGAATGCCAGGGCAGTATAAATACCCCACATGTGACCCCATTTCGGAAAGAAGACACCCCCAGGTATTCCGTGAGGGGCATATTGAGTCCATGAAAGATTGAAATTTTTGTCCCAAGTTAGCGGAAAGGGAGACTTTGTGAGAAAAAAATAAATAAAATCAATTTCCGCTAACTTGTGCCAAAAAAAATTAATTTCTATGAACTCGCCATGCCCCTCAATGAATACCTTGGGGTGTCTTCTTTCCAAAATGGGGTCACATGTGGGGTATTTATACTGCCCTGGCATTTTAGGGGCCCTAAAGCGTGAGAAGAAGTCTAGGATCCAAATGTCTAAAAATGCCCTCATAAAAGGAATGTGGGCCCCTTTGCGCATCTAGGCTGCAAAAAAGTGTCACACATTTGGTATCGCCGTACTCAGGAGAAGTTGGGCAATGTGTTTTGGGGTGTCATTTTACATATACCCATGCTGGGTGAGATAAATATCTTGGTCAAATGCCAACTTTGTATAAAAAAAATGGGAAAAGTTGTCTTTTGCCGAGATATTTCTCACACCCAGCTTGAGTATATGTAAAATGACACCCCAAAACACATTGCCCCACTTCTCCTGAATACGGCGACACTTTTTTGCAGCCTAGGTGGGCAAAGGGGCCCACATTCCAAAGAGCACCTTTAGGATTTCACAGGTCATTTACCTACTTACCACACATTAGGGCCCCTGGAAAATTCCAGGGCAGTATAACTACCCCACAAGTGACCCCATTTTGGAAAGAAGACACCCCAAGGTAATCCGTGAGGGGCATGGCGAGTTCCTAGAATTTTATATTTTTTGTCACAAGTTAGCGGAAAATGATGATTTTTTTTTTTTTTTTCCCCTTACAAAGTCTCATATTCCACTAACTTGTGACAAAAAATAAAAACTTCCATGAACTCACTATGCCCATCACGAAATACCTGGGGGTGTCTTCTTTCCAAAATGGGGTCACTTGTGGGGTAGTTATACTGCCCTGGCATTTTAGGGGCCCGAATGCGTGAGAAGTGGTTTGAAATCAAAATGTGTAAAAAATGGCTTGTGAAATCCGAAAGGTGCTCTTTGGAATATGGGCCCCTTTGCCCACCTAGGCTGCATAAAAGTGTCACACATGTGATATCTCTGTATTCAGGAGAAGTTGAGCAATGTGTTTTGGGGTGTCATTTTACATATACCCATGCTGGGTGAGAGAAATATCTTGGCAAAAGACAACTTTTCCCATTTTTTTATACAAAGTTGGCATTTGACCAAGATATTTATCTCACCCAGCATGAGTATATGTAAAATGACACCCCAAAACACATTGCCCAACTTCTCTTGAGTACAGCGATACCACATGTGTGGCACTTTTTTGGAGCCTAGGTGGGCAAAGGGGCCCACATTCCAAAGAGCACCTTTCGGATTTCACCGGCCATTTTTTGCACATTTTGATTTCAAACTACTTACCACACATTTGGGCCCCTAGAATGCCAGGGCAGTATAACTACCCCACAAGTGACCCCATTTTGGAAAGAAGACACCCCAAGTTATTCGCTGATGGGCATAGTGAGTTCATAGAGGTTTTTATTTTTTGTCACAAGTTAGTGGAATATGAGACTTTGTAAGAAAAAAAAAATCATCATTTTCCACTAACTTGTGACAAAAAATAAAAAGTTCTATGAACTCACTATGCCCATCAGCGAATACCTTAGGGTGTCTACTTTCCGAAATGGGGTCATTTGTGGGGTGTTTGTACTGTCTGGCCATTGTAGAACCTCAGGAAACATGACAGGTGCTCAGAAAGTCAGAGCTGCTTCAAAAAGCGGAAATTCACATTTTTGTTGTAAACGCTATAACTTTTACCCAAACCATTTTTTTTTTACCCAAACATTTTTTTTTTATCAAAGACATGTAGAACAATAAATTTAGAGCAAAATTTATATATGGATGTCGTTTTTTTTTGCAAAATTTTACAACTGAAAGTGAAAAATGTCATTTTTTTGCAAAAAAATAGTTAAATTTCGATTAATAACAAAAAAAGTAAAAATGTCAACAGCAATGAAATACCACCAAATGAAAGCTCTATTAGTGAGAAGAAAAGGAGGTAAAATTCATTTGGGTGGTAAGTTGCATGACCGAGCAATAAACGGTGAAAGTAGGGTAGGTCAGAAGTGTAAAAAGTGGCCTGTTCTTTCAGGGTGTTTAAGCTATGGGGGCTGAGGTGGTTAAACAACTACAAGAAAATAAAAGTAACATGAAAATAAAGCCATATGAAGAATTAAAAAAAAAAAAAAATCATTGTATCACTGAAAAAGACACAACAATTAGTAATATAACCAAATGTGTAAAAATGCAGTAGTTGCCCATACCAACCTTCAGATTTCACCTACCACAACCACTGAAAATTACAGCTGTGATCTGATTGGTTGTTATAGGTAATTCCCTAATATTTATTCTTAACTGATTTTAATAAATAAGGATTCTTATAAAATCACACACATGCAGCACAACTGACTACTAGAGGGCACTTTGGCATTTACTGCACACATGACCTTGGATGTGACTGTAGGGAACTCTGCTTCCACACTCATTTACGCACTAGGCTACCAAAGAGTTAAGTTACCCCCCCCCCCCCCCCAAACACATCCACACATAATGCTGGCACCATCCGTCAATTGCATGGTACAAGGAACGCCACAGTACAGATGCACAGCACTGGCAGGAATGCACTGCATTCTAGAATACGATAGACACACTTTAGCACACTGACTTTCAATGGTAACACAGCAAAGCGGTATGCGTGGGTACATTTAGAGCAGCAAGGAACAACCTTTTTAAGATTTAATATACGAAAAAGTACAGTTCTACAAGGTTTCAAAAAGATGACAAAAAGAAACACAGAAAACACAGTACAGAAATAAAAAGGGGATAAAAGTATGAATCGCATACTGATTAGATCAGTGAGAGAGCCACGCTGGACGGACAGGGGAAACTTGGCCAGACCTACAGCTAGACATACCTTCGGATTCTGACCATGGGTGTCAGTTCTTGAGACATTTTTAAGGGCTCCAGGTCCAGCCCTCTTGTCCCTCACCTAAGTCTTGTGACTAGAGGCTGGGTTATCATATGCACAAACGTCACGAGCTATGACAATTTTAGATTGTGCCATAACTTTTGATAGATGTCTCTTTGAGAGATGATATAACCAGCAGATTTCCCATCATGATTTTACCAGTATGGGAACCTCAAACATACTTATGAAATATGAAGAATGGGAATCAATATTTGAGTTCCCCAAGGCCGAAACTTCTGGGACTTTCAACAAGAGAAGTGCCTGAGTCTCTTGATTCTGAATATTTTGTTGGATTATTCCCAACATGAATTATGGCTGTGAGATTTCAAATATTAAGCATTCTTTTTTTCCTGTACAGAGGTTTTTAGACTGTTTCCACCTCTGGTAGATTGGAGAGCCAGGATGTCTAGTGACTATTAGCTGCCAGGTGAGAATTAAGCCTGTATTGGACATTTAGAGAGTCAAATGAAAAATCGTAATACTGTTCCAGTGATCGCAAAATCGTTTGATTCGTCATAGGCACAAAATCTACTTGTCTAATACAGCCCTTAGCAATTTAGGAAGAACCTTTTGTACAAGTTAACATCTTGGAAATGTAATCAGCCCCTGGAGTACACAAAAGCGGTCTGAATTCATATTTGACTCATACAAGATACAATACAGTTCACAATTCAGTTTATACAAAGACAACATAACTCATATAGGACAATTCCTAACAAGGAGATATAAGGCAAATTGATAATATTGAATGAGCAAAGAAGAGTCTTATAAGGAGGCCTGTCTTGTAAATGGGGATATGGTATAAGTCCTATAGTGGGCTCTCCCTTGTCCCGCTAATCGAATCTTCCTAAAGGCAATTTTCAAAGTAATTAATAATGTAAGCAAACAAGGTGTGTGCCAACAAATCTATTCGTCCTCAAGGTGAGAAAAAAAGTGGCAATTTGAATTTAAAGGGGTTTACTCACTTTAGCAAATGGCATTTATCATGTGGAGAAAGTTAATACAATACCCTTATTAATGTATTGTGATTGCCCATATTGCCTCCTTATGAGCCAAGAAAAACCTCTCTGTCTATAATTGACAGCACAACATTCCACCTGGGATAACATACAATGTCATAACAAAAGAGCCAGTGGAGGTAATATATCCAAAATCATATCAACTTTATTATATATTAAAATACGTAGAAAAAAAGGCAAGATGGAAAGAAGAATACAGAGAAGCAAAGGGCATTCACTCTACTGGACTGCCATGTATCCCCACTGTATCCCCACAAGACTAGTAAGCACTTACCGGGTACCAGGTCAAATGCTGTAACTCACAAACACCCAAATATGTATCACAAGGATGATACAGAGTATATAGCACCCCAATGGGAAGTTATACAACGTGATATAATTGTCAGGGAGTGCTCCCAGGATGTTTGTGAGATCCACAGCCTACGTCCTTGGTAACCATAGACAGCATGTATATAACAAGCGTGATAATAGTATCTCTACAGCCTAGTCTATAGCACAACACAATGATGGTATATATACGGCCTAGTCAATAACATAGGCCTAATATGGATATTGTATGTGATGGTGTCTTAATAGACACACCTGACCCGGGACGTACCTGAAGACATGATCAAGCCCAAAAGAGATGTGATAGCCCTAAGCGCAAGACCTCGACGCACGTTTCACCTTAGCAGCTTCGTCAGGAGGGAGACAGACTCCTGTCAGGACAGCGCTCACTGCAAGGTATATAATACAAGAAATCAGTATCCATACACCACATACATGACTGCGGTGTTTGGATTCTCTATGCGCTGTAGTGAATAGCGAACTTCAGGAGCCTTGAACTTCAGTGGTCTCTTTTGGTGGTAAAAATAGAAAATACATAAATGAAGTATATTGGAAAAGTTATTTTTAGGGTATTTTTAACACTTTCAAAAAAATATTAGATGAATATTTAGGTACACTTTCAGTCCTTCCTAACCAAAGCCATACATGTACAACGCTGGCCGGGACTTTAACCCTTAGGATACTGGAGGTTTTTTCATTTTTCTTCCCCATCTTCTTTGAGCCATAACTTTTTTATATTTCCGTTCACATAGCTGTATGAGGGCTTTTTTTTTTGCGGGGACAAGTTGTACTTTCTAAGTAAAAAAAATTCCAAATACTGTGGAATTGGAACATAAACGCAATTCCACCGTTTTCCTCCAAAGTTTTACGGGTTTTGTTTGTTTCTGTTCGTGGCAAAACTGACCCATGCCCTTCATTCTCTGGGTCAGTACAATTACAACGATACCCCATATGTATAGGTATTTTTTATGTCTAAATAGTGTAAAAAGAAATTTAAACTTTGAAAAAAAAAAAATTTTTTTTTTTCAGATCACCATATTCTGACCCCCATAACTTTTTTATAGTTATATCTACTGAGCTGTGCGGGGCTCATTTTTTGCGGGACAATCGTCATTTTTATTGATACCATTTTGGAATGTGTGTGAGTTTTTGGTCATATTTTCTAAAAAAAAATTGGGTAAGAGAAGCAATAAAAAAAAATGGCAAATTGGCCATTTTGAGTAAACACCAAAAAGCGAGGATGCTATTGATAAAAAATATATCTTTTATTAAATTACATAGAGCAATAAATACAAGTTTACGTCAAAGGGGATAGGACATGAAGAACCGAGCCTCGCAAATAGGGCTCAACAATGTGGAGAATCACACTTGAGGAAAGTTGCACCCTGAACAGCCAAAATAACAACAATATTGGAGAGTTGGATGACAATGGAATAGGTAATGGGTGGTAATAATGATACCTAATCTCTGCAGACATATAACATACCATCCAAACTATCCTGGCATCCTACTCATAAGAAACCCAGGTGAATGGTGGGACTGCGGCCATATAATAAATGTAGCTGATGGCTGCTGAAATGGTAACTGATGCCGCCCGTCCAACCCACACAGAGTCTCACATTACATACCCATGTTGTTGCTGCTCATTGGTGTCAATGGATCCCCAAGTGCCTCAACCTCGACACGTGTTTCGCCACGTAGGCTTCGTCAGGAGTTTGTCACTACCAGAGCTTTGAGACGTTCTCACAGCTCTGTTTCTCCACCCCTGTGATGATGTCACTACTAGAGCTTGGAGGAGTTCCCTCTGCTCTGTTTCTCCGCCCCTGTGTTGAGGTCTTTACTTCCTCCCAGCTGTCCCTCCTGTGTTTGATTTCTCTGCCTTTAAATCACCCCTCCTCCTTTGTGGGGTGTGGATTATACTTTTCATTTGAGCGGTATCTCTCGCTTGAGTATCTTCACTTGTGTGTTATCTTTCTATGGACCTGAGTTCTGCTGAAGTAAGTACTTCGGATAGTGTCTGCTGTGTTTCTGTTTGTTTTCTGACTGGATCCGAGGCGACCCCGGTTCCGTCCATATTCTGAGCAGGGCACTGGTGGCCGTGCCCCTTCCACTATTGTAGGGGTTACAGTGGTCATCAGCCTTAGGTACGCGGGCATGTCTCGATCCACCATTTGGATCTGGACATGTGCTTATCAGCATAGGGAGAGCTTTTAGGGTCTGACAGGGGTCACCCTTTATCCTCCCTAGTTTGGGTCCGGTCAGTAGCTTATTCACTGTGTATGCTCTTGTTGCTCACATACAGACGTGACAGAGTTACATTCAACACTAAGACAAATTGGGCATATATAGACGAAAGAGGAGGGATCAATCATTAACCTACCACGATCACCTGCATTGGGGGACAGTCTGGCGTGGTCCTGCCCATGACGTGTAACTGCTTCCTTCAGCGCCTCCCTGTCGCCCAAAAAAGCGACCTAATTGGAGCACGTCCGGACATCAGCCACACAGCGCATGCGCCGGCCGTGTCACCCCCAACCACGTGATCACGAGACGGTCACCTGATCCCGACGTCACCATCACATGATCTCCTCAAAGGTCCTTCAAACCCCGATCTCAAATCATGCATCCTAGGACCTTATGCGCTCATGCACTCTCGAAGGGATCCTGTGATTATCAGCTTCCAGCCGATCATGACGCCAACATTCTGTGACCGTCCCGAAGGTCCCGCAGTCCCCACTACAAAATCCTCAGATACATAATAATTTAACCCCATATATGCATATCACCAACCAAATCCCAAGGATCACATGGTACAGTCATCAAAAGCCAAAAAACAGAAAAAGAAAAATTGCCATAATATCATAGTGAAAAACAAGGGAGGAGAATACATGTGTATATTTGAATTATGTCGTAAATTGTGAGAAAGTGCCTACCAAGATAAACTGTATGCATGAACCCAAATCACATGCGCGCCCTTCATGGCTCCCATCATCTTGCTGTGCTAATCTGTTACTAACCGTTGCGTTAGTAAGAAGACCCTCATATTGCAAGGGATAAAGTGCATGCGTGCTACAAAAGAACGAATTTAAAAAACTTACTAGCGATTAAGTGCCGTGAAACACATATGATGAATAGATTGCAGCGACACCGACCGCCAGTGGCCAGCAGCAGAAAAATCGACCCCAAGTTGCCTGGATGTCGGCTCCTCCGCTGCCGTCAGTGGCAAGTCGGTGCCGCCCCGCACCAAATAGAAGGGTCAGTTGTCCGGGTAGAAGGTGGAGTGGGACACCACCCAAGTGTCACTACCAGAGCTTTGGGACGTTCTCACAGCTCTGTTTCTCCACCCCTGTGATGATGTCACTACTAGAGCTGGGAGGAGTTCTCACTGCTCTGTTTACTTTTGGTTTCCTTCCTCCCAGCTGTTCCTCATGCATTTGATTTCCCTCTCTTTATATCACCCCTCCTCCTATTGTAGGGCGTGGATTATAGTTCTCATTTCAGTTGTAGCTCTTGCTTTAGTATCTTCACTTGTAGCTATCAGTTCACTGGACCTGTGTTCTGCTGCAGCAAGCACTCCGGATATTGCCAGCTGTCCTTGGATCCGTCTTCTCTGCGGCTGCAACACCTTCAGCTAAGTGTACAGACATTGTTGTGTACCTGATTATTTTCTTACTGGATCTGAGGTGGCCACGGTTCCCTCCATATACTGAGTAGGGCACCGGTGGTCGTGCCCCTTCCACTATTGTAGGGGTTACAGTGGTCATCAGTCTTAGGCACGTGGGCATGCCTCGTTCCGCCATTTGGATCCGGGCATGTGCTTTAGCAGAATAGGGAGAGCTTTGAGGGTCTGACAGGGGTCACCCTTTATCCTCCCTAGTTTGGGTCCGGTCAGTAGCTCTTTTACTGTGTATACTATTGTTGCTCACATACAGCCGTGACACCAAGGGTGACCAAGTCCACTGACACAAAGGCTGTGGTGTCCCACTCCACCTTCTACCCGGACAACTGACCCATCTATTTGGTGTTGAATGTACCTCTCACATGATCACAGCATCTAAAGCCTTTAATTACCGTGATCGGCATTATTGCTGGTCGCGGTAATTAGCCGCAGGTCTCTGCTGTTTCAATCAGCAGAGACCTGCCAGCCATGACACCCGCTGCACGTGCGAGCGGGCGCCATGTTTGCCTATCGCTCCAGCGCCGTACATGTACGGCGCTGGTAGTGAAGGGGTTAAAAATGGTGATGCTGATCACCTTGAGATGTCATGGTCAAACGTAAACACAGCATCTGAGGGAGCAGAAACCTGGAAGTGCGCACTATTTTCCCCCGGTGATTATCGGGGGCGCCAGATGCATTGTGCGGCGGGTTATGTCCTCCTGAATGAACAGAAGCACATAAGTTCCTATGGAGCCCCTGCCTGTGGAAGTGTGTTATAACTATAAACCAAATATGCTCTACACCAGAGGCGGATACTTCTCAATCTACAAGATAAGTCCTGCCCTATTTCTAGGGGGAATTTGCCTTCCGTGCTCATTATGGCTGCCAAACCTCTTATACCCAGGGCTGGTGCAAGGATTTTTGCCACCCTAGGCAAAAGCTAATTTTGCCGCCCCCTTGACTCCGCCCATTGACCACACCCCTTTTACCGCCCCTTTTTCAGCCACCTATTGCATGCAACATTTAACTATGGTCGTGTACCCTGTGCCAGTCTGACTATGGTCATGTATATATAATATCCAGCCATTGTCTGCCACCTAGTACCATCCCAGTGATGTCAATCACTCTGCGCTGTTCAGCAGGTTGGCACACCAAACACGAGCAGTGCCACCTATTCACTGCCAGGCGCCATTCAGCCACTGTCTGAAATCCTGTGCCACCAGGGCAACATAAAACAGTATGCTGCCTTGTTGTCACGGATGGTGTACAGGAAACAAGACAATACCATATAAACAATGTCTCTCTGGATCCACAACTAAGGAACAAAGGGAGACCCCTGCAATAGACCTGCCGCTCTCCCTCACTGCTCAGCCTATGCGAACACCCCAAAGGTGGATGGCCGCATATCCACGTTCCTCGGCTATCTATTAGCTGAAGACCCTACAATAGTGAAGGGACACGACCACCGGCTCCCTACACTGACACGGAGGGAGTCAGGGTCACCTGGATCCAGAAAAGACAAAATCATAAATACATAAACAGCACTTATCTTGCTGACGACTGAGGACTGGGAACTGGGAACTGGGAACAGCATGCACACACACTCCAGGAAGTTGTATCAGCCGCACACTACTGCATTATGGGGAGGAACTTAAAGGGTAGCAATCAGTCCAACTGCATGACAGCTGAGATAGACTAACGAGATGAGAAACTAAACCAAAACAAAGAAATTCAAGGAGGAGGATCTGAGAAGCTCCTGTGAGCGCTTCTCAGCTGTCTGGCTGTGACAGTACCCCTCCCTCTAGGAGTGGACTCCGGACATTCAGAGCCCACCTTCTCAGGATGGGACCTATGGAAAGCCCTGATGAGACGAGAGGCCTTAATGTCCGTCACTGGGACCCACATCCTCTCCTCAGGACCATAACCCTCCCAATGAACAAGGTACTGGAGGGAACCGCGGACAAGACGAGAATCCACAATCCTAGAGACCTGAAATTCAAGATTTCCATCAACCATAATCGGAGGAGGAGGCAAAGGCGAGGGTACAATAGGTTGAACATAAGGTTTCAATAAGGACTTATGAAAAACATTATGGATCTTCCAAGTGTGAGGAAGATCAAGACGGTAGGCAACAGGATTGATGACAGACAGGATCTTGTAAGGCCCAATAAACCTAGGACCCAACTTCCAGGAGGGAACCTTCAATTTGATATTCTTGGTAGACAACCACACCAGATCACCAACATTCAGGTCCGGACCAGGCACACGTCTCTTATCCGCCACACGCTTATATCTCTCACTCATGCTCTTTAGATTATCCTGAATCTTTTGCCAAATAGATGACAAAGACGAGGAGAATCTGTCCTCATCAGGCAAACCAGAAGAGCCCTCTCCCGAGAAAGTCCCAAACTGCGGATGGAACCCATATGCACCAAAAAATGGTGACTTATCAGAGGACTCCTGACGACGGTTATTTAAAGCAAACTCAGCAAGGGACAAAAAAGAACACCAATCCTCCTGATTCTCCGCCACAAAACAGCGCAGATATGTCTCCAGATTCTGATTGACGCGCTCTGTCTGGCCATTCGACTGCGGATGGAAAGCAGAAGAGAATGACAACCGAACCCCCAAGCGAGAACAGAAAGCCTTCCAGAATCTGGAAACAAACTGCGTGCCCCTATCAGAGACTATGTCTGAAGGAATCCCATGCAATTTGACAATGTGGTCAATAAATGCCTGCGCCAGCGTCTTAGCATTGGGCAAACCAGGAAAAGGGATAAAATGCACCATTTTGCTAAAACGGTCCACCACCAACAGAATCACAGACTTCCCCGAGGAACGAGGCAAGTCCGTTATGAAGTCCATGGACAGATGTGTCCAAGGACGGGAAGGAATGGGCAAAGGAAGGAGAGGACCTGATGGCCGTGAATGAGGGACCTTGGCACGAGCGCAAGTCTCGCAAGCTGCCACAAAACCCTCAACCGACTTACGAAGCGCAGGCCACCAGAATCTCCGAGCGATGAGATCCAGTGTGGCTCTTGCCCCCGGGTGCCCAGCAAGGACCGTGTCGTGGTGTTCTTTAAAAATCTTGTGTCTCAAAGCGAGAGGCACAAACAACCTCCCAGGAGGACAAAGATCAGGAGCTTCTGACTGGGCTGCCTGCACCTCTGCCTCCAATTCAGGAAAAAGAGCAGAGACCACCACACCTTCAGCCAAAATGGGACCCGGGTCTTCAAAATTCCCACCTCCCGGAAAACAACGTGACAGGGCATCTGCCTTCACATTCTTAACCCCAGGGCGGAACGTAACAACAAAATTAAACCTTGAAAAGAACAAAGACCATCTGGCCTGTCTCGGGTTCAGACGCTTGGCTGACTCCAAGTAGGCCAGATTTTTATGGTCAGTAAACACGGTAATAGGGTGTCTGGCTCCCTCTAGCCAATGGCGCCATTCCTCAAAAGCCAACTTGATGGCCAACAATTCCCTATCTCCCACATCATAATTTCTCTCTGCGGAGGAGAGTTTCTTTGAGAAAAAGGCACACGGTTGCCATTTGGCAGGAGAGGAACCCTGAGACAAGACCGCACCCACCCCTACCTCAGAAGCATCAACCTCAACTATGAAGGGTAACGAAATATCAGGTTGTACTAGGATGGGAGCGGAAGCAAAACTCTCCTTGATATTAGAAAACGCCTTACGCGCCTCTACCGACCAGGAAGAAAAATCTACCCCCTTTCTGGTCATATCAGTGAGTGGTTTAACAACAGAGGAATAATTCAAAATAAATTTCCTGTAATAATTGGCAAAGCCCAAAAAACACATCAGCGCCTTCTGTTTCTCAGGAAGCTCCCACTCAAGCACAGCGCGGACCTTCTCGGGGTCCATGCGAAAACCAGAAGCGGAGACAAGAAACCCCAGAAATTGGATTTCTGGAACCGCAAACACACATTTTTCCAGTTTCGCGTATAATTTATTCTCCCGCAGGATGAGCAAGACCTGACGTAAGTGTTCCTTATGAGTCTTGAAATCAGGAGAAAAAATCAAAATGTCATCCAAATACACTAATACAAATTTTCCCATTAAATGATAAAAAATGCTGTTGACGAAATGCTAAAAAACGGCTGGGGCATTCATCAAACCAAGGCCTCTTTCACACGACCGTTGTGTGCACCCGTGGCCGTTGTGCCGTTTTCCGTTTTTTTTCGCGGACCCCATGACTTTCAATGGGTCCGTGGAAAAAACGGAAAATGCACCGTTTTGCAGCCGCATCCGTGATCCGTGTTTCCTGGCCGTGAAAAAAATATGACCTGTCCTATTTTTTTCACGGCCAACGGTTCACGGACCCATTCAAGTCAATGGGTCCGTGAAAGAACACGGATGCACACAAGATTGCATCCGTGTCCGTGATCCGTGGCCGTAGGTTACTTTTTATACAGACGGATCCGAAGATCCGTCTGCATAAAAGCTTTTTCATAGCTGAGTTTTCACTTCGTGAAAACTCAGAACCGACAGTATATTCTAACACAGAAGCGTTCCCATGGTGATGGGGACGCTTCTAGTTAGAATACACTACAAACTGTGTACAAGACTGCCCCCTGCTGCCTGGCAGCACCCGATCTCTTACAGGGGGCCGTGATCAGCACAATTAACCCCTTCAGGTGCGGCACCTGAATGGGTTAATTGTACTATCATATCCCCCTGTAAGAGATCAGGGCTGCCAGGCAGCAGGGGGCAGACCCTCCCCCCCTCCCCAGTTTGAATATCATTGGTGGCCAGTGCGGCCCCCCCCCCCCCCTCTATTGTAATAATAGGTTGGTGGCCAGTGCGGCACCCCCCCTCCCTCTATTGTAATTATTCGTTGGTGGCACAGTGTGCGCCCCCCCCCCCCCTCCCTCCCTCTATTGTAATAAATCGTTGGTGGCACAGTGTGCGCCCCCCCCCTTCCTCCCTCTATTGTAATAAATCGTTGGTGGCACAGTGTGCGCCCCCCATCGGCCCCCCCTCCCTCTATAGCATTAACAACATTGGTGGCCAGTGTGCGGCCTCCCATCTCCCCCCCCCCCTTCCCCCATCATTGGTGGCAGCGGAGTTCCGATCGGAGTCCCAGTTTAATTGCTGGGGCTCCGATCGGTAACCATGGCAACCAGGACGCTACTACAGTCCTTGTTGCCATGGTTACTTAGCAATAGTACAATAGTAGAAGATTCATACTTACCTGCTGCTGGCTGCTGCTGCGATGTTCGTGTCCGGCCGGGAGCTCCACCTACTGGTAAGTGACAGGGTCTGTGCGGCGCATTGCTAAATGAACTGTCACTTACTAGTAGGAGGAGCTCCCGGCCGGACACGAACATCGCAGCTCCCAGGTAAGTATGAATCTATACTGTACTATTGCTAGTAACCCGCTGCCACCAATGATGGGGGGGGGGGGGAGATGGGAGGCCGCACACTGGCCACCAATGTTGTTAATGCTATAGAGGGAGGGGGGGCCGATGGGGGGCGCACACTGTGCCACCAATGTTGTTAATGCTATAGAGGGAGGGGGGGGGCCGATGGGGGGCGCACACTGTGCCACCAATGTTGTTAATGCTATAGAGGGAGTGGGGGGGCCGATGGGGGGCGCACACTGTGCCACCAACGATTTATTACAATAGAGGGAGGAAGGGGGGGGGGCGCACACTTTGCCACCAATGATTTATTACAATAGAGGGAGGAAGGGGGGGGGGGCGCACACTGTGCCACCAACGATTTATTACAATAGAGGGAGGAAGGGGGGGGCGCACTGGCCACCAATGATATTCAAACTGGGGAGGGGGGGGGGGGTCTGCCCCCTGCTGCCTGGCAGCCCTGATCTCTTACAGGGGGATATGATAGTACAATTAACCCCTTCAGGTGCGGCACCTGAGGGGTTAATTGTGCTGATCACGGCCCCCTGTAAGAGATCGGATGCTGCTAGGCAGCAGGGGGCAGTCATGTACACAGTTTGTAGTATATTCTAACTAGAAGAGTCCCCATCACCATGGGAACGCCTCTGTGTTAGAATATACTGTCGGAAATGAGGTTTCACGATCTAACTCATATCCGACAGTATATTCTAACATAGAGGCGTTCCCATGGTGATGGGGACGCTTCAAGTTAAAATATACAATCGGATTGGAGAAAACTCCGATCCGATGGTATAAAAGGGACTTCAGACTTTACATTGAAAGTCAATAGGGACGGATCCGTTTGAAATGGCACCATATTGTGTCAACGTCAAAGGGATCCGTCCCCATTGACTTGCATTGTAGTTCAGGACGGATCCGTTTGGCTCCGCACGGCCAGGCGGACACCAAAACGACTTTTTTTTCATGTCCGAGGATCCTCCAAAAATCAAGGAAGACCCACGGACGAAAAAACGGTCACGGATCACGGAAAAACGGGACCCCGTTTTGCGGACCGTGAAAATATACTGTCGTGTGCAATAAGCCCAAAAGGCATAACCAAATTCTCAAAATGGCCCTCAGGGGTATTAAAAGCCGTCTTCCATTCGTCTCCTTCTCTGACCCTAACCAGGTTGTATGCCCCTCTTAGGTCTAATTTGGAAAAGACTTTAGCCCCAACAACCTGGTTAAACAGGTCCGGGATCAGAGGAAGCGGATAAGGAGCACGAATAGTGATACTGTTCAGCTCCCTGAAATGTGTCCTTTTCTCAGACTCTCAGAGATATAAGCCCGCATAGCGACCCTCTCAGGTTGGGAGAGATTGTATAAACGAGATTTAGGCAGCTTGGCGCCTGGGATGAGATTAATAGGGCAATCATACTCCCTGTGCGGAGGTAAACCCTGAACTCCACTCTCAGAGAAGACATCCAAAAATTCAGAGAGGAAAGGTGGTACAGTCTTAGTAGAAACCTCAGAAACAGATATTATGAGGCAATTCTCTCTGCAAAAGTTACTCCAACCATTTATTTGCCTCGCTTGCCAATCAATGGTGGGGTTATGTTTAGTGAGCCAGGGTAGCCCCAACCCTAGAGGAGTAGGCAAACCGCTAAGGACGAAACATGACACATCCTCAACATGAGCATCACTCACAATTAAACGGATATTGTGAACTATGCCCTTTAATGATTTCTGAGAAAGTGGAGCTGAATCAATAGCAAAAACAGGAATATCCTTTCCCAAAGTGCATACCTGGAAACCATGAGTTATTGCAAATTGATTATCAATGAGGTTGACAGCTGCTCCACTATCCACAAAAATCTCACAAAAAATGCTCTTGCTCTCTAGCGCCACCCTAGCAGGCAGGACAAAACGGGAACTACAAGCAAACGGAAAACCTTCAATTTCCGCCTCAACCCTGCCAATAGTAACAGACGGAACATTTTTAAAAGATTTTTTTCCTTTTTGTCTCTTTATTACTCCCAGAAAACTGCCTGAATCTCCTAGAGGGACAAACATTTGCCAGATGATTTATACCTCCACAACAAAAACAAACCCTCCCCTGCGGGCTGAATCTTCTATTGTCAGAGGCAATCAACCCCAGCTGCATGGACTCCTGCTCAGAAGGGGCTGACAGCGACTGAGACCCCTGTGCACAGAATGAGACCGCTGCACTGTCCCGAGCCTGAGTATGACAGGAAGGAGAGATCTCTCCTCTCTCTCTAAGATGCCTGTCAATACGAACAGCCTGAGACATAGCAGAATCCAAGGAGGTAGGTCTTTCATGAAAGGCAAATGCATCTTTCAATCCCTCTGAAAGACCATAGCAAAATTGACTTCGGAGTGCAGCATCATTCCAACCCGTATCTGCTGCCCATCTCCGAAATTCTGAACAGTATATCTCTGCGGATTGTTTACCCTGGCATAACAGACGTAGTCTAGACTCAGCCAGAGCAATACGATCCGGATCATCATATATCTGACCCAGGGCTAAAAATAATTCATCCACTGAACGAAGGGGCCGTGCCCCCTCCGGCAGCGAAAAGGCCCAGGACTGAGCGTTACCCCTGAGCAGCGATATAATGATCCCCACCCTCCGTTCTTCATCACCAGAAGAATGGGGAAGAAGGCGAAAATGGAGTTTGCAAGCCTCTCTAAAACGCACAAAATTCTCACTACCCCCGGAGAACGTATCCGGGAGCGAGATCTTAGGCTCAGCACAAACTCCATGAACGCAAGCTGAACCGGTCACTTGAAACTGAGAAAAAGTCTTACGGAGATCAGCTACCTCCAAAGAAAGACCCTGAAAGCGTTCAGCCAAAAGTGAAACCAGATCCATGCTTGAGACGGTTTTGGCGGCTGATAATGTCACGGATGGTGTACAGGAAACAAGACAATACCATATAAACAATGTCTCTCTGGATCCACAACTAAGGAACAAAGGGAGACCCCATGCAATAGACCTGCCGCTCTCCCTCACTGCTCAGCCTATGCGAACACCCCAAAGGTGGATGGCCGCATATCCACGTTCCTCGGCTATCTATTAGCTGAAGACCCTACAATAGTGAAGGGACACGACCACCGGCTCCCTACACTGACACGGAGGGAGTCAGGGTCACCTGGATCCAGAAAAGACAAAATCATAAATACATAAACAGCACTTATCTTGCAGACGACTGAGGACTGGGAACTGCATGCACACACACTCCAGGACGTTGTATCAGCCGCACACTACTGCATTATGGGGAGGAACTTAAAGGGTAGCAATCAGTCCAACTGCATGACAGCTGAGATAGACTAACGAGATGAGAAACTAAACCAAAACAAAGAAATTCAAGGAGGAGGATCTGAGAAGCTCCTGTGAGCGCTTCTCAGCTGTCTGGCTGTGACACTTGTGCCCTCTGCCAGTCTGGCACTGTCCTGCACCCTGTACCATTCATAGCCCTTTAGACAGTCTGTGCCACCTATTAGGCTCCATGTGCCACTGCTGGGCACCCTGTGCCAGTCAGAATCTATGGCCCCTAGTCAAGCAGCAGGTGTGCCCTGACCCCTGTACACAAGTGTGTGCCACCCTGCTGCCAGTCACTGTCCTGCAGCCTCTGACACCCTAGTGCAGGTTGTCAGAGTGCGGTTGCCAGGGGTGCTCACCAGGTTCTGCTCCTCGCTGTGCTCCAGGTCCACATTGCCTTGGCTCTTGCCAAGATCAGTGTCTTTTGGTGCGTGATCCCGCGAGACCCACCTCTGGAGGTCACTGGTCTCGCGGGATTGCGCGCCCGAAGTCAGGGCCGGTGCAAGGATTTTTGTCAACAGAAGCAAATGTACATTTTGCCCCCCCCCCCCCATCATTTCACATTTCTGCCCCTCATGATTCATGTCCATTTCTTGCCCCCCCCATGTGCTAATATCATAGTGCCATCCTCTCCCCCTGCCCCCTAATGTGCCAGTATCAAGTGCCTCTCTCCTCCCCCCTCCATGTGCCAGTATCATGGCGCCAATAGCCCCCCCTCCCCCGTGGCAGTAAAGTAACAGTCCGGTATTTAAAAAAATAAAAAAACACTTTCAGAAAAGTTTCTCCTGGGACTCGAACTCACAACCTTTCACATCAGAAGCAAGGCATTTACCCACACAGCTATAAAAGCAGTGTAGCCAGTTACTTTAAAAATAAAATAAAAAAATCTAAGACTTCTACTGTAGATAACTTTGATACTTAATGTACATCTATACACATTACAGCTGGTAATACAGCTTTCATAGCTGTGAGGGTAAATGCCTTGCCTCTGATGTGTAAGGTCGTGAGTTCGAATCCCAGGAGAAACTTTTCTGAAAGAAAGCCTAAATGAGATTTAAATACACCAGGGTCTCGTAGCTGTGTGTCAGCTGCGTGCCTCTCTCTCTGCCCGAAGTGAACAAACTCATGCTCGCACTCATCGGAGCGCATCTGGCCGGCAAGTACAGGAACAGAAGGAGATGATGTCAGATGGATGACAAGTAGGCCCCCAGGCAGAGTGCGCTCTACGCGGTTGCCTACTCTGCTTATGGGTGGCGCCGGCCCTGCTTATACCTCTCCGATGGTTGAGTGATGTTACCCCTTCCTTGAAGGAATGGATGCAGAAGGTCCAGGAAATATGTAGACTGGAAGAACTTACTAGCTGGGAAACGTACTCCCATGATAAGTATCATAGGATGTGGTCCCCCATGGCGTGCCTGGTATGAAGCAAATAACTGGCCCCTCTCAAGTACCCTTGCCAGTAGTGGATCTGGGTGATAGTCTTTTCAGACATTGTGAGTAAAATTTTTATGTAATGGATGGCCCTGGACTAGAATGATTGTATATTCTCATTTATGCATCTACAGTGCATGTACAGGTGAAACTCGAAAAATTTGAATATCGTGCAAAGTTCATTTATTTCAGTAATGCAAATTAAAAGGAATTGCATTAATGCAGCTTCAAATTAGAAGTTTGTGAAAAGGTTCAATATTCTAGGCTCAAAGTGTCACACTCTAGTCAGCTAATTAATCCATACCCCCTGAGCAAAGGGTACCTCCAAATTGAGACTTTGGGGTTTCATAAGCTGTAAGCCATTATCATCCAAATTATAACAAATAAAGGCTTGAAATATCTCGCTTTGCATCTAATGAGTCTATCTCATATATTAGTTTCACCTTTTAAGTTGAAATAAATGAACTTTGCATAATAGTCTAATTTTTTGAGTTTCACCAGTACATGACCATGCTAGTTGCCGTGTTTTTTTTTATCTTCTGTACACATATTTCATAAAAATAAAAATAAAGATTTGATACAAAAAAAGAATATGGCAATGAAAAGGGCTTGTTCACGCGACCACAATGCACGGCCACCGACCGTGGCCCAGCCACATGGGGATCGCGGATTCATTCACTTGAAATTGCGGATCCGTAAATAAAAACGGATGACATCCGTATGCCATCCGTTTTTGTTTTTTTTTGCAAATCCATATTAACAATGCCCAAAACGGACAAGAATAGGACATGTTCTATTTTTTTTGCGTGGCTACGGAACGGACATACTGATGCAGACCCAATGAAATGAATGAGTCCGCATCCTATCCGCAAAAAAATGGAACGTACACGGAAACAAACAACGTTCATGTGCATGTAGTCTTAGGCCTCATGCACACAAACGTTGTTTTGGTTTGCATCTGAGCCGCATTTTGTGCGGCTTGGATGCGGACCCATTCACTTCAATGGGGCCGCAAAAGATGCAGACAGAACTCCGTACTCCATTCCGTGGTTCACAAAAAAATATAACCTGTCTTATTCTTGTCCGTTTTTTGCGGACAAGAATAGGCAGTTACAGTCAGTTACATAAATATTGGGACATTGACACAATTGTAACATTTTTGGCTCTATACACCACCACAATGGATTTGAAATGAAACAAACAAGATGTGCTTTAACGGCAGACTGTCAGCTTTAATTTGAGGGTATTTACATCCAAATCAGGTGAACGGTGTAGGAATTACAACAGTTTGCATATGTGCCTCCCACTTGTTAAGGGACCAAAAGTAATGGGACAATTGGCTTCTTAGCTGTTCCATGGCCAGGTGTGTGTTATTCCCTCATTATCCTAATTACAATGAGCAGATAAAAGGTCCAGAGTTCATTTCATGTGTGCTATTTGCATTTGCAATCTGTTGCTGTCAACTCTCAAGATGAGATCCAAAGAGCTGTCACTATCAGTGAAGCAAGCCATCATTAGGCTGAAAAAACAAAACAAACCCATCAGAGAGATAGCAAAAACATTAGACGTGGCCAAAACAACTGTTTGGAACATTCTTAAAAAGAAGGAACGCATCGGTGAGCTCAGCAACACCAAAAGACCCGGAAGACCACGGAAAACAACTGTGGTGGATGACCGAAGAATTCTTTCCCTGGTGAAGAAAACACCCTTCACAACAGTTGGCCAGATCACGAACACTCTCCAGGAGGTAGGTGTATGTGTGTCAAAGTCAACAATCAAGAGAAGACTTCACCAGAGTGAATACGGAGGGTTCACCACAAGATGTAAACCATTGGTGAGCCTCAAAAACAGGAAGGCCAGATTAGAGTTTGCCAAACGACATCTAAAAAAGCCTTCACAGTTCTGGAACAACATCCTATGAACAGATGAGACCAAGATCAACTTGTACCAGAGTTATGGGAAGAGAAGAGGATGGAGAAGGAAAGGAACTGCTCATGATCCTAAGCATATCACCTCATCAGTGAAGCATGGTGGTGGTAGTGTCATGGCGTGGGCATGTATGGCTGCCAATGGAACTGGCTCTCTTGTATTTATTGATGATGTGACTGCTGACAAAAGCAGCAGGATGAATTCTGAAGTGTTTCGGGCAATATTATCTGCTCATATTCAGCCAAATGCTTCAGAACTCATTGGACGGCGCTTCACAGTGCAGATGGACAATGACCCAAAGCATACTGCAAAAGCAACCAACGAGTTTTTTAAGGGAAAGAAGTGGAATGTTATGCAATGGCCAAGTCAATCACCTGACCTGAATCCGATTGAGCATGCATTTCACTTGCTGAAGACAAAACTGAAGGGAAAATGCGCCAAGAACAAGCAGGAATGGAAGACAGTTGCAGTAGAGGCCTGGCAGAGCTTCACCAGGGATGAAACACAGCATCTGGTGATGTCTATGCATTCCAGACTTCAGGCTGTAATTGACTGCAAAGGATTTGCAACCAAGTAATAAAAAGTGAAAGTTTGATTTATGATTATTATTCTGTCCCATTACTTTTGGTCCCTTAACAAGTGGGAGGCACATATGCAAACTGTTGTAATTCCTACACCGTTCACCTGATTTGGATGTAAATACCCTCAAATTAAAGCTGACAGTCTGCCGTTAAAGCACATCTTGTTCGTTTCATTTCAAATGCATTGTGGTTGTGTATAGAGCCCAAAATTTTAGAATTGTGTTGATGTCCCAATATTTATGGACCTGACTGTATATTAATGGATGTCCATGCCGTTCCACAAATTGCGATCTGCGCCTGTGTCTGCGATCAGGGAAAATCGTGTGAGTGCGTACGCAATTTCAGTCACTTTTGACTGCGATTGCGTTGCTCAGTTTTTTTCGCTCGAGTGCAATGCGTTTTTTACACGCGCGTGAGAAAAAACTGACCCCGACCCGAACCCTGACTTCTTCACTGAAGTTCGGGTTTGGGTTAGGTGTTCTGTAGATTTTATTATTTTCTCTTATAACATGGTTATAAGGGAAAATAATAGCATTATTAATACAGAATGCTAAGTAAAACGTGGCTTGAGGGGTTAAAAAATAAAAAAAATTAACTCACCTCATCCACTTGATCGCACAGCCGGCATCTTCTTCTTTCTTCTCCTTTCAGGACCTGCCAAAGGAACTTTGATGACATAATCGCGCTCACTATGTGGTGAGCGCGATTACCGTACGTCATCAAAGGTCCTTTGGCAGGTCCTGAAAGAAGACATGTCGGCTGCGCGAACAAGCGGATGAGGTAAGTTAATATTATTTTTTTTTTTAACCCCTCAAGCCACATTTTAGTAAGCATTCTGTATTAATAATGCTATTATTTTCCCTTATAAGCATGTTATAAGGGAAAATAATTCAGTAAATTGACTTTAATGGGGTCTAAGGTTGCTCATCACTTTCATCTCCTAGCAACCATGCGTTAAAATCGCACCGCATCCGCACTTGCTTGCGGATGCTTGCGATTTTCACGCATCCCCATTCATTTCTATGGGTCCTGCGTTGTGTGAAAAACGCTGAATATAGAACATGCTGCGATTTTCACACAACGCACCAGTGATTTGTGAAAATCAATGCTCATCTAAACAGACCCATTGAAGTGAATGGGTCCGGATTCAGTGCGGGTACAATGCGTTCTCCTAACGCATTGCACCCTCACGGAATTCTCGACTGTGTGAAAGGGGCCTTAGGTCGCCTGCACACTAACGTGTGCTGCCCGTTGCCGTATTGCGTACCGCATTTGCCGATCCACAATACAGGGGCGCCGTTCCGTAAGCATTTCGCATTACAGATGCGGACCCATTCACTTTAATGGGTCTGCAAATCCGGAGATGCGGAACTGAAGCACGGAACGGAACCATACAAAAGCACTACGGAGTGCTTCCGTGGGGTTTCGTCCCGTACTTCCGTTCCACAAAAAGATAGAACATGTCCTATCTTTTTGCGGAACTGGCGGATCGCGGACCTAATAAAGTGAATGGGTCCGCGATCTGCTGCGGCTGCCCTACAGTCAGTGTTCGTGCATTGCGGCCCTCAGCACGGCCACGGGGCGCACACGTTCATGTGCAGGAGGCCTTAAAGTGCAAGAAAAACTATACATACAGTGCTGCCCATAATTATTCATACCCCTGGCAAATTTTGACTTAAAGTTACTTTTATTCAAACAGCAAGTAATTTTTTGACGGGAAATGACATGGGTGTCTCCCAAAAGATAATAAGACGATGTACAAGAGGCATTATTGTGGGGAAAAAAAACATTTCTCAGCTTTTATTTACATTTGAGCAAAAATACAAGATGTTCCGCACTGTGGAAAATCTCAGAGGACATGGTCGGAAGCCAAAAGTGACACCTGTGCTGGCCAGGAGAATAGTTAGAGAGGTGAAAAAGAATCCAAGGATCACCACCAAGGCCATCCTGGTGAATCTGGGCTCTGCTGGTGGCAATGTCTCAAGGTAGACAATCCAACGGACACTGCACACTGCTGGGTTGCACTTCTCCAGATAAGGCACACAAAAGCTTGCTTGGCCTTTGCAAAAGCTCATCTGGATAAAGAAGAAGACTTCTGGTCTTCTGTGTTATGGTCAGATGAAACAAAAATTGAATTGTTTGATCACAATGATGTTTCCTTCATTTGGCGTAAAAAAGGAGAAGCCTTCAACCCAAAGAACACCATCCCCACTGTCAAACATGGTGGTGGGAACCTAATGCTTTGGGGGTGTTTTTCAGCCAATGGACCAGGGAACCTAATTACAGTAAACGGCACCATGAAAAAAAAGCAATACATGAGGATTCTCAATGACAACATCAGGCAGTCTGCAGAGAAACTTGGCCTTGGGCACCAGTGGACATTTCAGCATGACAATGACCCAAAACACACAGCAAAAGTGGTGAAGAAATAGTTAGCAGACAAAAACATTAACGTTTTGGTGTGGCCCAGCCAGAGTCCAGACTTGAATCCAATTGAGAATCTGTGAAGGGAGCTAAAGATCAGGGTGATGGCAAGAAGATCCTCCAACCTGAAAGATTTGGAGCTCATTGCTAAAGATGAATGGGCAAAAATACTGTGGAGACATGCAAAAAGGTGGTCTGCAATTATAGGAAGCGTTTGATTGCTGTAATAGCCAATAAAGACTTTTCTATTGATTATTGAGAAGGGTATGAATAATTTTGGACTGGACAATTTTTGCTCAAATGTAAATAAAATCTGAGAAATGTTTTTTTTCTCACAATAATGCCTCTTGTACATTGTCTTATTATCTTTTAGGAGACACCTATGTCATTTCCCGTCAAAAAATTACTTGCTGGTTGAATAAAAGTAACTTTAAGTCAAAATTTGCCAGGGGTATGAATAATTATGGGCAGCACTGTATGTGGTATCTCCATAATTATACTGACCTGGAGAATGAAAGTGATGTCAGTTTTACCGTATAGGGAACGCCGTAAAAAGAAAAGCCATAAATATTGCAGAATTGCATTTGTTCCAATTTCAGCCCACTTGGAATTTTTTTCCAGCTCCCCACTACATCATATGCAATATTAAATGGTGGAATTAGAAAGTGCAACTTTTCCTACAAAAACAGGGTTAATTTTTCTATGGGTCCCAAATGTATTCAATTTTATTCCCGAGTGCTAAATGCCTTCCACTTTTACAGTTTCCAAAGTACCTATAATTTAGCTATGAACAGTATGGTTTATCAGTTTCTGAACCCAAACCTTTGTGTTCTGTATCAAATTTCACTTTGTATAATGGAACAGAAAAGAGTTTTCTACTGTAAAATCTCAGCAAATCTAGGCCAGTGTATTTAAGCACAGGAATGTCACATGGCATATCCCAGTTATGTAACAAATCTAATCTGGTGAGAAAAAGCTGTTGTGTGTTAAGAAGAAAAGCTCCTTTCTTTCTTTTATAGACAATTTTACTTAAAGCATACCAAACAGCTTTGTATAATAGTATAATGTATGTAAAGACAACAATATTATAAATATACAGTACCAGTCAAATGTCTTGACACACCTTTTTATTCCATAGTTTTTCTTGTTTATTTTTTTTCATTGTAGATTCATATAGAAAACATGAAAATGATGAAGGAACACATACGGAGTGAAGTAGTATCTTTGATTCTTCAAAGTAGCATTCTCTCAGTCAGTTTTATGAGGTAGTCACCTGGAATGGTTTTCCAATAGTTTTGAAGGACTGCCCAGAGGTCCTGAGCACTTGTTGGCTGATTTTCCTTCACTCTGCTACAAAATTCATCCTAAACCATCTCAGTTGGGTTAAAGGGGTTTTCCGAGAGTTTTTACTGATGACCTATCTTCTGGATGGGTCATTAGTATCTGATTGAGAAGGTAGAGGCGCTTGCCGCAGCCTTCTCCCTGCTCACCTAGCACAGTGCCGTACATTCTATAGTGGCTGTGTTTGGTATTGCAGCTTACCCCTATTTATTTGAATAGGGCTGAGCTGTGCCTAGGCCATGCGGTCTGATGAATGTGCCGTCACTCGGCCTAGGGAAATCTGAAGAAGGCTGCTATACTACTGCAAACGCCTATGCCTTCTCGAACAGCTGATTGCCGGTGGTCCTGGATGTCAGACCCCCACCGATCAGTAAAAAAAATTATCTTGGAAAACCCCTTTAAAGGCGTTGGTCACTTTCTGGCTACTGTTGAACAATGTGTTTGTTAGATGATTATACAGCACTTACTAATATAGTCTTTGTTGAAATTCTGTGCCATTTTGTATCATTCATAAGGTTTACTCCCTTGTTTAGAAAGTATTTTGTACTGTCCACACAGAGGTTCTGTCCATAAAATGGCCGCTGATGGAAGGTCATGTGATCAGGCAAATCACCTACATGTAATGTCTCCTCCTTTCATACACACTGCTCCTGCCATCTGTACAGTGTAGGTGTGGTGCGTTAGAATGGAAGATGCTGAGTCATGTCTCTGGTCACATGATCCTCTATCAGTGGCTATCTTATGGACGGGACCTTTATGTGGAGAAAACTGAATATTTGCCCAACAAGGAGACGTGGCTTATGAAATATAGCAAACGGCACAGAATATTAACAAAGGCTATATTAGTAAGTGTCATATAGTCATCTTACCTATACATTGGTCACAAGTAACCAGTAAGTGGCCAACCCCTTTAAGGTCAAGTGATTGTGGAGGACATGTCATCTGACGCACACTCCATCTCTCTCCTTCTTGGTCAAATAGCCTTTACATTACCTGGAGGTATGTTTGGGGTCATTGTCCTGTTGAAAAACAAATGAAGCTCCCACTCAGCACAAACCAGGTGGGATGTCATGTTGCTGCAGAATGCTGTGGTAGCAATGCTGAGTAAGTGTGCCCTTGAAGTTTAAATAAATCACCAACAGCGTCACCTGCAAAGCACCCCCACATCATCACACCTCCGTGTCCAAACTTTTGAGAGAAGTCCTATAGTATAAAGAGCCCCATGCACATTAGCGCTTTTCTCCCACTGAAAACGCACAAGTGTATGACAGCTGATGAAATTGTATGGGCCCCTTAAAAGGGTTATCCAATTTCTCAAACAGCCCCCCCATGTCCTGGCCCCTCACAGGTAATATACTTACCCTGCTCCTGGTCCCCGCACTGCCGCTGCTGCTGAAAACATCTGGTGTCGGGGGAGAGCAGCCAATAGCAGACGGGGATGAGCCTCCCAAGCGTCACCCGTGATGCTAGGGAGGCTCAACCCCATCCCTGCCTGCCATTGGCTGCTCCCCCCCCCCCAACACCGGATGTTTTCATCCGTGTACAGGGAGAAGCAGCAGCGGCGGTGTGTGGACCAGGAACGGGGAGCGGGGTACATATATTAGCGATGAGGGGCCCGGCACATTAGGGGGATGTTTTAGAAATTGGATAACCCCCTTTAAGTGCTTGTCTTTAATGCTATAGCTCATTAAAAAAAAATATCTGGGTTTCCATATCCAGCATGCGTGAGCATGGTCATAAATTTTCGGGAACTCCCATAGAGGTGAATGGAGGGTGGCCCCATGTGTTTGGCTGCTCTGTCTTCACTTTGAGGGCCCCATTCTGGAGATGGGTGCAGGACCCGCACCTATCTGACATTTGTAGCATTAGAGAGAATATAAATATTCTGTTGCAGGCCCAATATCATTTGTATGTGGCAACATTGTGGTAGAAAATGACCTATTAATTTGAATTGGGTATTAATATGCTGCCAATACTTTTCCTATAATTGCAGGTGCATTTCAAGGGTAATGGCACAGAAACCTTGATTATGATGTGAATTGTCTTATTTTTCATAACCATGATTCATACGTGAACCGTCAAGAGCAACTTTGATTTTTCTAATCAAATTGGTTCTCTAATTGGTTATTTCTGCTCTTCTGCTCCAGCTCTTGTGAAATTTCACTTTTTATTGCAGATATGGGGTGAAAACAAGGGCTATATTAGACTTTCTGGATCATCAGATGCCTGGTTAAAGGAAGTTTATTGTATGATGAAGGACCTCTGAAATTTATAACTTAATTCTTGGCACAAATGTCGCAAATAATTTCTAATCACACACTGGGCTTTAAACCAGTGTAGCTCAGATCATGTCTGAATTTTATTACTTCAGATGCTCATTATAATGACCAGGATCACGAATACCAAACACCCACATCTGTAGATGCAGGGCCGGTGCAAGGATTTTTGCCGCCCTAGGCAAGATAAAAATTGCCGCCCCCCCCCCCCCCCCCCTTTATCAGATGATCTGTGGATGACGCACTGTTATGGGGAGGATCTGTGGATAATGCACTGTTATGGGGGGATCTGTGGATGACGCACTGTTATGGGGGGGATCTGTGGATGACGCACTGTTATGGGGGATCTGTGGATGACGCACTGTTATGGGGGATCTGTGGATGACGCACTGTTATGGGGGGATCTGTGGATGACTCACTGTTATGGGGGGAATCTGTGGATGACTCACTGTTATGGGGGAAGGGGATCTGTAGATGACACTTATGTCATCCACAGATCCCCATAAGTGTCATCTACAGATCCCCCATCAGATGCATCAGTGTGGAGGGAGGAGGCGGAGACACTCATGGTGGGGCCCGGTGCAGTGATTCTACTCTAATACACTGGGCCCCGCCGCAGCTGTTAAGTCCATTCAATCCGAATGGGTCCACAATTACTGTACTGTACTTACTGTAGTACCTTATGTATAGCATTAAGACGGCGCAGACTGGCAGCTCCCTCGGTCATGCGCCGCCTGCCGCAGCTCCCTCCTCATGCGCCGCCTGCCTGCTTATCTCACTTTATGTGATACAGATAGTGGATAGCTCACCACCTCTTTCGTACGGAACTGGTGCTCTAGCCTAAAGACTGAACACCCAATCAGTCAAAAGGGTTAATAAATTAAACAAATGTAAGGCTGGCACTCAAATATGCGGGATCAATAGAGGTAACAATTTATTCAATTATAAAATACAGACATCAAATAAGACCATATAATAAATATAAAAACAATGATAAAAAAATATGTGAAATATGGGTATAATAATATATATGAAAACAGTATATAAAAAACCGCAATTACATAAATAAGCACTGGGGGCAGTGGGCTGTGGGTAGATATCAATAACCCCTGAGATCTGAAAATAGATCTTGATATGAAGTGCTGACCTTCTATCTAAAGTCCTCTGAATCAGGTATGCACTAATCTGAAGATGGCCTCTGGCCAAATGTAGATAACAGTCCAGGGATATGAATATTAGTCCAGGGAGAAAGTGTATAATTCTGGCTGCTCACACTGTGTCACAGGATAAATGCCGAAGTAGATACACTGTTGCAGATCGTGGTTAGAGCGGGACCGGTTTAATCTTACCCTCTAGTTCGGGTCCGGACGCTGGGGAGTCTCTCCCTCTCACCGCTACTCACCACGCTGTATCAGCTTCCGTTCGTGTTCTATGGCGTCCTCGCTCGAGACTATAGTCACGTGATATTAGTCTCGCGGGTTTTGCCTGTTAAAGTGTCCGGTCTGTTTTCTCCTCAAGATAATTAGAGGTAGGATTTCCGTGGAGCGCTCCAATATTCAGAAACCTTCCTTATTGACTCCGGATCCTTGTTGATGGGGGTGAACTCGCCAGACGCGTTTCGGGGACGTCTCTCCCCTTCCTCAGTGGCTCTACCCCCATTGTAGTGTCACTTCCTTTTATAGTCCACTCAGCAACCTTCAAATTCCGGATCAAAACTCCGGTTTTCACTGTTTGCGGTATCAGTGCGTTTATCATGCGGTAATTTTAGGGTATATGCGTTTTTTGTTCTAATCTCTTCTTTTCATTATAATACTCCGATCTATCAAATTAGAGACTTCCACCACATTTATGACAATGTAAAAATATAAAAACTTTATCAAAACTATATCTGTTGATACACAATCGATAGGTTACCATCCTCTATATATAAAAACAATATTAAAACAATAATTTTTGCGGTAATATATATCTGTATAGACATACACAACCCAATTCAAATATAAATATATGAAATAAATACATATATGTAAAAATTACAATGAGAAAGGATATGGAGGAGGAAACGTTATTGCTGGACCGTATGGCCTGATATTCTCTAGTATCCACTATAACTTTTCATCTGTTAAATTCTTTATTAATAAAGAATTTAACAGATGAAAAGTTATAGTGGATACTAGAGAATATCAGGCCATACGGTCCAGCAATAACGTTTCCTCCTCCATATCCTTTCTCATTGTAATTTTTACATATATGTATTTATTTCATATATTTATATTTGAATTGGGTTGTGTATGTCTATACAGATATATATTACCGCAAAAATTATTGTTTTAATATTGTTTTTATATATAGAGGATGGTAACCTATCGATTGTGTATCAACAGATATAGTTTTGATAAAGTTTTTATATTTTTACATTGTCATAAATGTGGTGGAAGTCTCTAATTTGATAGATCGGAGTATTATAATGAAAAGAAGAGATTAGAACAAAAAACGCATATACCCTAAAATTACCGCATGATAAACGCACTGATACCGCAAACAGTGAAAACCGGAGTTTTGATCCGGAATTTGAAGGTTGCTGAGTGGACTATAAAAGGAAGTGACACTACAATGGGGGTAGAGCCACTGAGGAAGGGGAGAGACGTCCCCGAAACGCGTCTGGCGAGTTCACCCCCATCAACAAGGATCCGGAGTCAATAAGGAAGGTTTCTGAATATTGGAGCGCTCCACGGAAATCCTACCTCTAATTATCTTGAGGAGAAAACAGACCGGACACTTTAACAGGCAAAACCCGCGAGACTAATATCACGTGACTATAGTCTCGAGCGAGGACGCCATAGAACACGAACGGAAGCTGATACAGCGTGGTGAGTAGCGGTGAGAGGGAGAGACTCCCCAGCGTCCGGACCCGAACTAGAGGGTAAGATTAAACCGGTCCCGCTCTAACCACGATCTGCAACAGTGTATCTACTTCGGCATTTATCCTGTGACACAGTGTGAGCAGCCAGAATTATACACTTTCTCCCTGGACTAATATTCATATCCCTGGACTGTTATCTACATTTGGCCAGAGGCCATCTTCAGATTAGTGCATACCTGATTCAGAGGACTTTAGATAGAAGGTCAGCACTTCATATCAAGATCTATTTTCAGATCTCAGGGGTTATTGATATCTACCCACAGCCCACTGCCCCCAGTGCTTATTTATGTAATTGCGGTTTTTTATATACTGTTTTCATATATATTATTATACCCATATTTCACATATTTTTTTATCATTGTTTTTATATTTATTATATGGTCTTATTTGATGTCTGTATTTTATAATTGAATAAATTGTTACCTCTATTGATCCCGCATATTTGAGTGCCAGCCTTACATTTGTTTAATTTATTATCTCACTTTATGAATGAACAGGCAGACGGGCAGGCGGCGCATGAGGAGGGAGCTGCGGCAGGCGGCGCATGACCGAGAGAGCTGCTGGTCTGCGCCATCTTACTGCTATACATAAGGTACTACAGTAAGTACAGTACAGTAATTGCGGACCCATTCGGATTGAATGTACTTAACAGCTGCGGGGCCTGGTGTATTAGAGTAGAGTCACTGCACCGGGCCCTGCCATGAGTTTCCCCACCTCCTCCCTCCACACTGATACTTCGCTGGCCGCGCTGTGCAGCATAGCGGCCAGCGAAGTATCCCCAATCCGCTTTATAAGACGCACGGCCATTTCCCCCCCACTTTTGGGGGGAAAAGTGCGTCTTATAAGGCAAAAAATACAGTAAATAATAAACATATTGCATTGTCTACTGACTACTTACCAGTCCAGGACAATAAGATGAGCTGGTCTCTGGCTGCAGTCTGGCTTTTGGTCGGGCTCTGGGGACTGGAGACAAACACAGTACGTACACCATTCAGGAATGTCGCCCTGGCTGGGGTCCTGGGGAAGAAGAAAGCAGCTGCACCTGCAGGCTGCACTCCAATCCAGGCAGGTAGGAGGCTAGGAGCCCACTTCTAGTTCTGTTCCAGAAGGCACAGGCACTGCACTACTGCACTGCCGCACTGGGGGTCGGGGGAGGCAAATTGCTGGTGGTGGGCCACTGTGGCTGTGGCTGGCTGCTGGGCTGCTGAGTGTGCGGCCTTGCCGCCTTCTCTTCTTCCTCCTTCGCTCCACCCCTCATTAGCTCCAAAGTCAGCAGAGCTCCGCCTCCGCTCCACCCTCTGCACTGCAGCCTGAAGCCAGGTAAGCCTGCATAAGCTAGCAGCAGTTAGAATAGTCACTCAGAGTCAGGACGTCTGATTTTACAAAAATTCAGTGTAATCATATGGGGTGCCACTACTTGAAACATCCTGGTCCTGACATTTCTCATTTTATTTTTCATAGGAAAATCTAAGTGATGGTTATACACAGCCCCTCCAAAAAAAAAGTTGCCACCAAAAATATTTAGTTGGACCGCCTTTAGCTTTGATTACGGCACGCATTCGCTGTGGCATTGTTTCGATAAGCTTCTGCAATGTCACAAGATTTATTTCCATCCAGTGTTGCATTATTTTTTCACCAAGATCTTTCATTGATGATGGTAGAGTCTGACTGCTGCGCAAAGCCTTCTCCAGCACATCCCAGAGATTCTCAATGGGGTTAAGGTTTGGACTCTGTGGTGGCCAATCCATGTGTGAAAATGATGTCTCATGCTCCCTGAACCACTCTTTCACAATTTGAGCCTCATGAATCCTGGCATTGTCATCTTGGAATATGCCCGTGCCATCAGGGAAGAACAAATCCATTGATGGAATAACCTGGTCATTCAGTATGTTCAGGTAGTCAGCTGACCTCATTCTTGGAGCACATACTGTTGCTGAACCTAGACCTGACCAAGTGCAGCAACCCCAGATCATAGCACTGCCCCCACAGGCTTGTACAGTAGGCACTAGGCATGATGGCTGCATCACTTCATCTGCCTCTCTTCTTACCCTGATGCGCCCATCACTCTGGAACAGGGTAAATCTGGACTCATCAGACCACATGACCTTCTTCCATTGCTCCACAGTCCAATCTTTATGCTCCCTAGCAAATTGAAGCCTTTTTTTCTGGTTTGCCTCACTGATTAATGGTTTTCTTATGGCTACATAGCTGTTCAGTCCCAATCCCTTGAGTTCCCTTCGCATTGTGTTTGTGGAAATGCTCTTACTTTCACTATTAAACATAGCCCTGAGTTCTACTGTTGTTTTTCTTCGATTTGATTTCACCAATCACGATCATTCAGGATTTTGTTCCCGCCACATTTCTTCCTCAAACACGATGGGTCCCCATTATCCTTCCAGTTTTTAATAATACGTTGGACAGTTCTTAACCCAATTTTTGTAGTTTCTGCAATCTCCTTAGATGTTTTCTCTGCTTGATGCATGCCAATGATTTGACCCTTCTCAAACAGACTAAAAATTTTTCCACAACCACGAGATGTGTCCTCCGACATGGTTGTTTAAGAAATGAGAAGCAACTCATTGCACCATTGGGGTTAAATAACTTGTTGCAGTAATTATCCAATAGGAGGCTAATAACTATTTGCTTAGTTAAATCCAGGTGGCGACTTTTTTTTTTGGACAGGCAGTGTGTGTGTGTATGTATGTATGTGTATATATCCTGTGTATTTTCCTGTGTCGGTTTGTAACAAAAATACTGCCACCACATGACATGCTAACGCATTTACCACTCTGACTGCTCCCTTCATGATCAGGCAGAGTACTCATACAGTGCTCTGCTTGATCTATGAGAGAGCTGTGCCTGACACCGGGATCTTGAAGAGGAACACCGCCAACTCCATGCCGAAAGGTCCTAAGGTACAGTAAAAACTCAGATCACTGGAAGCTAAAGGAACTTTGATGATGTCATGAGTGAGAGGGGCCAGAACCAGGAAGAGAATACTGTTGTCTAAGTGTAGATAAATGTAATCCTGTAATAAAGATAATAGTGTGTGTGTGTGTGTGTGTGTGTGTTTGAGAGATTGATGTATATGTAGCAGAGCTGTGTTTTTAGGTGTATATATAGCAGTGCTGTATGTATACTGTATATGTCAGCTATACAGCTGAGCTGTTATTGTCAGGACTGGAATAGTGGATCAGGTATGGAATCCTTTGGCAGGGACGAAATAATCCCAAAAATTAGCGTAGTACAAAAAGGTCAATCCAATCGGGAGGTCGGTTCCAGTTCCGGGTCGTGGCGGGCAGCAGAAATCATAATCGAGGAAACAGGCAAGGAGTCGGTAGCTGGGAAGTCAGAATAAACAGTGGATTCACAGGGAAGAGCTAGGTGTTCACCATGAGGTTGAATAACTCAGCAATGAGTCAAGGCTCTGACTGGCTTTAAGTACACAGTGAACCCAGGACCGCCCCCCTGGTTGCCGGGCAACCAGGAGGCTTCCTAGTCAGAAGCCAATCATAAGGCTGAGGGAGGTGACGGAGGCTGAAGCCCTCCCCCAGCCTGAGTAGCACCTGTGATCTGGAATGGCGCATGTGCACTACGCTCGTATCCCCGCGCACGCGCGTGCGGCTTGTGTAGCGCGCACACGCACCCGGCGTCCGACTCGCGCAGACGCACTGGCCACATTGACGTCAGGTGTCCTGTCAGGAGGAAGAGGAAGAGCTATCTGCGCCCGCCGCTCGCGCCTGCGAACCCGATGCGAAAAGGCCCCCCTGGTTCCCTGACAGTTATGCTGCTGTGCTGTGTGTGTGTGTGTGTGTGTGTGTATGTCCGCTGTGTGGCAAAGTTGTGTTCATCAGGTGTGTATAGAAGTGCTGTGCGTATATATATCAGCTGTGTAGCAGTGCTGTGTTATGGGGTGTATGCTGCTGTGCTGAAAGGTGTGTTTATCAGGTTTATATAGAAATGCTACGTGTGTATATATGTTTTTTTATATATATTTTAGAAATGTTGGCCCATATTGATAGGATAGCATCTTGCAGTTGATGGAGATTTGAGGGATGCACATCCAGGGCACGAAGCTCCCGTTCCACCACATCCCAAAGATGCTCTATTGGGTTTAGATCTGGTGACTGTGGGGGCCATTTTAGTACAGTGAACTCATTGTCATGTTCAAGAAACCAATTTGAAATGATTCGAGCTTTGTGACATGGTGCTTTATCCTGCTGGAAGTAGCCATCAGAGGATGGATACATGTTCTCATTCTGTTTACGCCAAATTCGGACTCTACCATTTGAATGTCTCAACAGAAATCGAGACTCATCAGACCAGGCAACATTTTTCCAGTCTTCAACAGTCCAATTTTAGTGAGCTCGTGCAAATTGTAGCCTCTTTTTCCTATTTGTAGTGGAGATGAGTGGTACCCGGTGGGGTCTTCTGCTGTTGAAGCCCATCCGCCTCAAGGTTGTGCGTGTTGTGGCTTCACAAATGCTTTGCTGCATACCTCGGTTGTAACGAGTGGTTATTTCAGTCAACGTTGCTCTTCTATCAGCTTGAATCAGTCGGCCCATTCTCCTCTGACCTCTAGCATCCACAAGGCATTTTCTCCCACAGGACTGCCGCATACTGGATGTTTTTCCCTTTTCACACCATTCTTTGTAAACCCTAGAAATGGTTGTGCGTGAAAATCCCAGTAACTGAGCAGATTGTGAAATACTCAGACCGGCCCGTCTGGCACCGACAACCATGCCACGCTCAAAATTGCTTAAATCACCTTTCTTTCCCATTCTGACATTCAGTTTGGAGTTCAGGAGATTGTCTTGACCAGGACCACAACCCTAAATGCATTGAAGCAACTGCCATGTGATTGGTTGACTAGATAATTGCATGAGAAATAGAACAGGTGTTCCTAATAATTCTTTAGGTGAGTGTGTATATATATATATATATCAGCTGTGTAACAGCGCTGTGTTTTTCAGGTGCTGCAGTGCTGTGTGTGTAAGTTACTGACCTTGATCCCTCCACTTCATTAAGCCTCCAGGGAAGGTTCAATAAGTCGATTTATTTATTTATTATTATTTTTTTTTTCTGTTGTCTATACCTGGGATGTGTCTTATACTCCAGAAAATACTGTATATGTGTGGGCCATTAGAGGTGGGCTTGATACCTAATTGTTTATACTATAGAGGACACTGTGGCCCGCATTCACCAGCTGGGGGTGAAGTTTGAGGGAGAATGATACCGCACCACTCTATCACCTGTGTATCGGGCACCTGCTCCTGCTACACTCACAGTCAATGGCCACATTGAAGTGCTGTACAGTAATGTACAGTATGATGTGGGCAGTACCAAGCGGGGTTGGTGGGTAAGAAGGAAGCTGTCCCATCCAAACTTACTCCACTCAGCAGTGTGGAGGAGAGCAGCTCCTGCTACACTAACCTGTGCGTTTCACTGAGCTGCTCCTACTTCACCAACCTGTGGCTGTCTGCCCTGCTGCATTCAGCGCCTACCTGAAAGTGCTGTACAGGGATGTACAGAGTAATGCAGGTGGTACCAAGCTGGGTAAGGGGGTGGTACTCACTGGCTTATGTGCACACTGGTTCCTGCTGCATTCAGCGCCCACATGGAAGCTCTGTACAGGAATGTACAGCATGATGTGGGTGCTAGCAAGCACATGGGGGTCCATGCTTGGTGGCTTCTGTCCCACGTGGTTCCTGCTGCCCAAGCACAGGGTGGGGGTGGATTCCACCAGTGTCTATGAAAGTAGGCCAGTGAGGCAACACACAAAGGGACCTCCAGTTTACCTAATTCTAATAAGTAATCTGTGTGAGCAGGGATATATTTATATATAAATTGTAGTTGTTGTCCTGGAACAAGAACTGTGCCCTTAAGTGGATGCATTTTCTATTACAGTCACGGTCCTGGGACGGGCTATCTACTAGTCACTTTTTAGAAATATTAGGAAGCACAGATAATGCATTGGTTTGTGACCGTCAGGCCAGTGATGTAATAATTGTCATTGGAGCAGGCCCCTCACCTACCTGTATGGTTACTACTCTTGCCGCTCCACCGCTATGGGTTATTTTCTGTGGTTCATGGCAGATTTCTATTATAAGGACCATCCTTGTGTTTAACCTTTCCATCTTCATTAGCATGGTGTTATTTCAGGAAGGCTAGCAAGATATCAATTTTACCTTCCTAAAATAGCTTCTTTTAATGCCTCAAACTAATTGCAAAAACAGTGTTCCAGATTGTAAATGAGTGTAACACCAAATGTTGGAAAGTAGGTATTTACACATAATGTAATGATTCGACTTTCAACATAAACTTATTTTCAGTCATTTTCTAATGAGCTCATTTACCGTGGTTCGTTTTCATAGGAATATTTTGGTGAACACAACATTAATTTGAGATCATTATAATGGTCCTATTTTAGGAAATCTGGTTTATCCCTGATTAGTGGAGTCTAATGATGCCAGCACAAATCTCTCCCAATTCGCGCTTTATTTCCCTCTCTCAGCCTCGTCTCTATGTTTTGTAACCATGTCTGTTTTATACCTCTGCTTTTCTTGTCGTTTTTTCACACCATTGTCTTCTCTTTCTGAATTATATCCTCCTATTCTATCTGATCAGTAGATCTGATTCATAAAGAACAGTTAACTTTGCACTCTTATATATAATGTATAATTATTATCTCAATAATAAATGAATAATCAGCGTCTATCTTTTCTGCTCTTATGTGTTTTGTTTCATTGCTGTGTGTTTCCAAAGGGAAAGGCTGTGTAGAACATGATTTCTATACATTGTCATAAGCCTCAATGTTATTTTTAATTAAAAAGTCATCTAAACCTTTTTTGAAGCCATCTACTGTATTTGCTGTGACCAGTTCCTGTAGAAGGCTATTCCAGAGATTCACAGCCCTTACAGTAAAGAATGCTTGTCGCCTCTTATGGCTGAATCTTTTTTCTCCAGGTGTAGAGAGTTCGTTTTTTGAGGGTTGTTTTTGAGGGAGTTTAACACAGAATCACTTCCCTCAATATTTTTTGTATGGTCCGTTTATATATTTGTACAGGTTAATCATGCCCCTCTTTTTTTTCAAGACTAAACAAATTCAGTTCATTTAATCTTTGCTCATTATTAAGATCTTCCAGGCCCTTTATGAGTTTAGTTGCTCTCCTCTGTACTTTTTCTAACTCCAGGGCATCCTTTTTATGAACTGGTACCCAGAACTGAACCGAGTATTCCAGGTGAGGCCGTACCAACGCTTTGTATAGTGGTAATATTACATTCCTGTCCTGTGAGTCCATACCTCTTTTAATACAAGACGGAATTCTGTTGGACTTAGAGGCAGCTAACTGGAATTGCATGAAGTTATTTAGGCTATGATCTACTAATACACCTAGATCCTTCTCAGCAAGTGACTCTCCCAGTTTTACTCCCCCTAGGTCCTAGGACATATGCTGCATGCAGATTATTAGCCCCCAGATGCATAACTTTACATTTATCTATATTGAACCTCATTTGCCAAGTGGAGGCCCAAGCAGTAAATGTGTCCAAGTCAGCTTGTAACTTGTTAACATCATCCATAGACTAGACCGTATTACAAAGTTTGTTGTCATCTGCAAAAATAGTCATGATGGTGCCTCTTTCAGGCATCTTATTCTCTTAGAAGCGTGTTGAAAAATTATTAAAAGGGTTTTCCAAAACCATCAGTATCTGATCGGTGGGGGTCCGTCACCTGGGACCCCCGCCAATCAGCTGTTTGAGAAGGCATCGGTGCTCGCAGTAGCCTCAGCTTTTACTAGGCCAGTGATGACACGTTCATTGGTCACATGGCTTAGGCGCAGCTCAGCTTCATATAAGTGAATGGGGCTGAGCGCGATACAAATCACAGCTGCTATGAAATGTACGGCGCAGTGCTTGGTAAGCTGCAAGGAGGCTCTCACAGGAGCCTTCTCAAACAGCTGATTGGCGGGTGTCCCGGGTGTCGGACCTGTCCTGAGGATAGGGATCAGTTGTAAAGACTTGGAAAACCCTTTTAAATCAGAGGCCAGGAATGTGCAGTATGGGATAATAGAATTATATGGGTGCTATATTATGGATCTATACAACATGAATTCTGAACACAGTTGTGTATTTCTTACATTTAAAGAGTCACCTGTCAGCAGATTTGTACCTATGACACTGGCTGAGCTGTTACATTTGCGCTTGGCAGCTGAAGACATGTCCCATGATCATATGTGCCCGCATTGCTGAGAAAACTGATGTTTTAATATATACAAATTAACCTCTAGGAACAACGGGCATTTCTGTTACACCTAGAGGCTCTGCTCTCTCTGCAACTGCCACAGCCTCTCCACATTGATTGACAGGGCCAGTCAGTAAAAACAGAATCACGTCTGGTCCTGTGAATCAAAGTAAAAAGGGAGTGGCAGTAGCAGAGAGAGCAGAGCCTCTAAGAGTAACGGCAATGCCCCCGTTGCTCCTAAAGCCTCATTTTCATATATTTAAACCAAATTTTTCTCAGCAATATGAACATGGGACCAACACAGATGTCTTCAGCTGCCAAGCTCACATGTAATAGGTCAGCCTGTGTCATAGGTACAAATCTGCTGACAGATGCCTTTTACTTTACCCAAGAAACAGGTTACATTTACTCAGGGCTCCTACATTGTTCATATACTATGTTACGTGCATTGTACAGACTGTATATGTAGAGTATATGTTTTGTGTGTAATCTCCTCCCATCACTTTGTTTAGTGCTCATTTTAGACCCTATTGTAATCAGAAGGGTCAGTCATATGGCTTTTGACACCTGGAAGCTACATGAGTCACTACTGAATTGGAGGTCAGTCTCTTCTAACCTGCTTGACTCCCACTGGACTTCCATCTATCAAGATGAGTGTGGAATAGTTCAGTGGCACTAGTCCATCCTTCCTTTGCAAACACTGCCGGGAAATGTAAGATGGCAGAAAAAAAAAACAGGGTGCTTCTTTTGAGGTGCCCATACTGATGTAGGTAAGCTTTCTATGTTACAGGTTTTACATAGTCGGAAACCAGAAAATGTAGATGCCTCCATACTATGAAAAAAAAAATCAGTTTTACTTCTTAACCCTGCAGAGCCACTATTTTGGGAGAAGAAGTTACCACAAGCGACTTAGTTTATGTCTGATTTCTGGACATGCATGGTATGCATGTGGCTGTTCCATTCATTTCTATGGGAATTCCGGAGATAGGTGAGTGCTGTCGGCTATCTCTGGAACTCCCATAGAAAGGAATGGGACGGCAGCCTGCATGTGCGACCGGCTGCTCCGTTCTTTTCAGGGGAGCTGCAGGGGTTACAGGGCCCCCGTTCTCGTGATCGATGGGGGTCCCAGCAATAGGACCTCCACCAATCTGATAGTTGTACCCTATCCACAGGATAGGGGATAAGTTTAACCAACCAAAATACCCCTTTAAGTCTAACATTTCTGTTTTGAGATGTTACTCCACTTTCTATACCAGGGACACTTCCGTCAGAAGGGGTATTTTTATTTAATATTCATAGCAAACATTAAAAAAAAATATATATTTTTATTTCTTCATCAGCTGTAGCAGTCAGCACAGCAAAATAAAACGTCATTATAAATATGGAGTCTAGTTTACTGCTTCTATGAGGGAAAGATGGTATCTGTTAGTAAAGTAGTAATTCTGAGTTTATCATATCCGGCATAGCTGGATACTACCTTTCCCCGCCCAAGCCCATAATGGGACCCAGTGGAGATCCCTCCTGTTTCCGGCATTAGTGCAGGGATTTTGCCTTGCAGCAGTACTTGTCTGACTGAATCCCAGCACTAATGCCGGAAACAGGCCAGATCTCTGCCAGGTCTCGTTATGGTCAAGGGTGAGTGGCAGTGCTCTGGTTGTTCCTGGCTATGCCGGATACAATGAACTCCGGCAGGCTGTTTCTTTGCTTTCTTTGATTTTAGCACTAGTGTGAAGCTAGCCTTAGCAGTCTAGACCAGTCGGTTACTGTGATATTTCCAGAATGTCAAATTCCTGTGGATAAATAATAGTGAAAGGTAATGCCAATGCTTTTATCATATGTTGGAACTTGTTGTTCTGGATGGGAATGATTGATCACCAGCATATACACATTAACAATTTGCTGTCCTTAGCTGATGTGAAACGTGCTTTTACTCTTAAAGATTTCAATGTCATAGAGGTGAATGTATAAATTAATATGACCAAGTCTAATGTAAGGTAACCGTGAAACAAGGAAACAGAAGAAAATTACTATTTAGGAGATGATGATGATGATGATGTATAGTCTTGTGTACACGCAGTCTTACCCTTAGGGCCTTGATGCGCTTAGCTGGCTGATTCAGCAAGGGAGGAAAAAGAAGAAGGCATGACACTTTACCATGGACCACAAAGGCCTAGAGAATAAGGCACCTATTCCAGAGACCAATTTCCTAGCACTTATCAAAATAGAGAATCAAGAAAAATGGAGGGAAGATAGAGGGATCTCAAGGTTCAGAGGGTTCGGGCGATATATAGAGAATGTGAAGAGAACAAAATTAATAAACGTGAGGAAAAAGTATCTTTAAAAAAAGGAGGGACATTACCAACCGTGAATTTATAGACTAAGATTTAGAGAAAAAAAAAAAAAAATTATATGAACCAAAAATAAGTGTTATATAGGAAGATCAAACGCCTGTTTGAAAAGTAAGGTTTTCAGTGCACGTCTGAATGAGAGAAGATTGGGAATCATTTTCAGGGCCAGAGGTAGGTGGTTCCAAAATCTGGCCCCTTGAGCCGAAAAAAAGGATCTACCTCCACGTCTGATCTTATTAACTTGTGGGATGTTAAAATTCGCAGAGTTACTAGACCTCAATGTCCTCAACGGGGTGTACCTGGTGAATTTACGTCGCAGGTACAAGAGCCCCACACCATGGAATACCCTATGCATAAAGCATCCAATCTTGGACATCACCCGTTGTTGGACGGGGAGCCAGTGCAAGGCATTAAGAGAGGGAGTGATATGCTCTCAGCGGGTAACACCCATTAGTAGCCTTGCTGCGGCATTCTATGCAAGTTCTTCTTAGGGAGTCCCATGTACAAGGCATTACAATAGTCCAACCGACTGCTGATCACTGCTCCGACCAAGGCTTTCCTGAGAGGGGATTCAATGTATTTTAAGATCCTCCTCAGAAGTTTCAGCTGGCTGTTTCAGTTTCAGGATGGCTGTCTCAGGGACAGGTCCAAAAGACAATGGCCATTGGGGTGCTGAGGGTGTAATTTTCTGGTCACTGAATGTAATACATTCAATTTTGGTGACATTAAGCTTTAGATAATTGGAACTCATCCAGTGATCGATCTCCAAGAGACATCTGGCCAGATCGACTTGATCAACTGTACCTTTGGCAAGCCTGAAGTACAGTTGTGTATCATCCGCATAAACATGAAACTGACGATTGTGGCTCCTGATGATGTCGGACAATGGTCTCAGATAGATGTTGAACAAGACTGGAGATAGTGCCGAGCCTTGTGGTACTCCACAGGACAGTGGGAGATCGGCTGAGTGAAATACCCTCAGCTTCACTCGTTGTACCCTGTCCTGGAGAAATGAGACCATCCATGCCAAGGCCTTTCCATCTAGTCCGGCTACCACTTTCAACCGGTTCAGTAACACTTGATATCATGGATATGGACATAAAAGTACAGTATATGATGTATTTTCCTTCTTTTTTCAAAATTGTATTTTAGGTAAGGCTACTTTCACACTAGTGTTTTCAATTCTGCTATTGAGATTCGTCATAGGATCTCAATAGCAGAAGAAAACGCTTCAGTTGTGTCCCCATTCATTGTCAATGGAGACAAAACTGAACTAAATGAAACGGAGTGCACCAGAATGCATTCCGTTGCATTTGGTTGCTCTCCCATCGCGGACAGAATAACGATGCAGGCAGCATTTTTCTGTCCGCAATGTGGTGTGGAGCAAGATGGATCCGTCCTGGCACACAGTCAATGGGGACAGATCCGTTTTCTCTGACACAATAGAAAACGGATCCGTCCTCCATTGACTTTCAATGGTGTTCATGACGGATCTGTCACGGCTGTAGAAGACATAATACAACCGGATCCGTTCATGACGGATGCATGCGGTTGTATTATGGTAATGGAAGCGTTTTTGCAGATCCATAACGGATCCGCAAAATACGCTAGTGTGAAAGTAGACTAAGGTATGCAACTAACAATACTGGCTCATCCCTCAGGCTGATGTTAAAAACTGAGGAACACAATGGAGCCCTTTTTGCACCACCGTCAAGGTATCTCAGTGTGGCATGGGTCCTACCACTAGACTACCTATGGTGTGTGAACACGGTCTGAAAGGTGCTAAGATCCAACTCACAGCCAAGCTCCCACATACCTCCATAGTGAGAGCACTCATGTAGTGGGAGAGATAAGGCTGTAAGCCCCACCTATAACAGGCCATGTGACACAGGCTACCAGGTGCACTAGAATGTTACCAGCATTACGCAATGGCACATTCCATACATATAATGAAAAATCACTAAAATTACTGGCCTAAATGGGAGGAAATGCTCAAAAACCCCAAACTGTGTGGCGTGTTTATAACCGGGGGAGCAATCCCTCCGCATGTGATCCGTTGCTAGCGGAAATCCCCAGCAAAAATGCATACAATGGAGGATGTCGACGGCGGACCACATGCACCACAAGGGCATCCTACACAAGATGGGATAATGTGTGGATGAAAATATACAAATACATAAATCACTGCAAAAGGTGCACCACAATAATATGCAACTGACAATACTGGGTAATCCCTCAGGGTGATGTTAAAAACTGAGACTTTAGCCAATGTATTCCAGTCAGGAACACAACGGAGCCTTTTTGCACCACCGTCAAGGTATCTCAGTGTGGCATGGGTCCTACCACTAGACTACCTATGGTGTGTAAACACGGTCTGAAAGGTGCTGAGATCCACACACTATTCCATCTTGTGTAGGATGCCTTTGTGGTGCATGTGGTCCGCTGCCGACATCCTCCATTGTATGCATTTTTGCTGGGGATTGCCGTTAACTATGGATCACACGCGGAGAAATTGCTCCCCCAGTTATAAAAACGCTACAGTGTTTGCGGTTTTTGAGCATTTCCTCCCATGTATGGAATGTGCTATTGCGTAATGCTGGTAACATTCTAGTGCACCTGGTAGCCTGTGTCACATGACCTGTTATAGGTGGGGCTTACAGTCTTATCATCTCTCCCACTGCATGAGGGATCTCACTATGGAGGTATGTGGGAGCTTGACTGTGAGTTGGATCTTGGCACCTTTCAGACAGTGTTCACACACCGTAGGTAGTCTAGTGGTAGGACCCATGCCACACTGAGATACCTTGACGGTGGTGCAACAGGGCTACATTGTGTTCCTGACTGGAATACATTGGCTAAAGTCTCCGTTTTTTAACATCAGCCTGAGGGATTAGCCAGTGTTGTCAGATGCATATCATTGTGGTCAGGGGTCGAGTCGAGGGGGAACGTGTGGGAACGGCGTTCCTGCACTTTTTTCATGGCAGGAATGCCGTTCCCTTTCAGGGCAAAAGGACCAGGAGGGGAAGCGGTGAAATCAGATTCACAGGGAGCGGAGGCGAGGCCCTGCGTGACTCGCACTGTGCAGGGCCGGCTAAGTGAGGAGGGAAGGGGAGCGGCTTCAGTTGAGGACGGAAGACTCACTGACTCCCCCCCCCCCCCCTCCTCCTGGCTGAGAGCTCCCCTCCTCCTATCCTGAGCCTGCGACTGCCTGACTGCAGTGGCTTACCTACCATATAGGCAGACCACGCAGCTGCTATGGGGCCCGTGAGGAAGGGGGGGCCCTGCAGTGGAGGAGAGTCCCCGCCCCTGTTTATCTTCCTAACTGTCTCCCGTCTGCTAGCCCCACCTCCTGCCTGTTAGCTCCGCCCCCGCCTGATTCCTCTGGATTGCCACAACCAGTAATGAAGTAAGTGAGGACTTGTAGGTGAGGACAGTGCAGAGGTGTATGTGTGTGGAGGGGGGTCACTCAGCTTTCCCAGGCTATTCCTCTGCACATATGCCATTCAGAACAGGAGGGAAGCTGGGTGTCACTACATTATGTAATGTGACTCAGCTTTCCTGATGTCCTGCATGGCACAAGTGCAGAGGCATGAGAAGATATGAGGGTTGTGTTACTCAGCTTTCTCGTGTCTCTCCACATGTGCCATGCAGGACAGCAGAAAAGCTGGGTGCTATTACATCATGTAATGTCACTCAGATTTCCTGCTATCCTGCAAGGCATAAAAGCTATGGGGCCCAATGATTTCTGTGTACGCCCCTGCCTGACTGTCTGCTGAGGTGAGCGTGGCTGGACCATCCGACCGGACCGGGGTCCTGGTGGTCCGGTCCAGACCAGTCTAAGTGTCTGTGACTGTCCCTGAGTGAGTCCGGGGGCCCTAATCCGCCTGGTGGGAGCGCCGGTGGCCAGCATCCCCAGACCAGTCAATACCCCCTCTTTTATCTCAGTCAGTACTCTCATCAGATGTGACTGCAGGCAGCACAGCAGCAGGCCAGAAGAGATCGATTAGCCAGGATTAATGTGCACAGCCTGGGTGGGAGGCCCCCCTTACCCTGGCCTTAGGCAAGTGACAAACTGCCCCCCCCCCTCCTCAATCTTAGGCAAGTGACAAACCCAGCTCTGCTACATCTACAATGAGCAACTACAACAAATGTAATGCCAAACTGCAGTTCCTCTATGCGATTGTGATGCCTCAGATAGCTTCCACTGGACCCACAGCCTGTGGGTCAAGTGGAAGCTATCCAAGGCATCACATAGAGGAACTGCAGTTTGGCATTACATTTGTTATAGTTGCTCATTGTAGATGTAGCAGAGCTGAGTTTGTCACTTGCCTAAGAATGAGGGGGGGGGGGGCAGTTTGTCACTTGCCTAAGCGAGGCCTCCCACTGTGCACATTAATCCTGGCTGATCGATCGCTGCTGCTCTCACATCTGATGAGAGATTTCCTAAGGGGGTATTGACTGGCATTAGGGACGGGCTGGTGGATGAGGGCAGCCACCCGGTCCTGCCTATGGATCACCCAGTTTGCACTTAGCTATGCCCAGGCCCCATGCCAGGGGGTCCCTGATGTATTAACTGACCAATAACATGGAGATCCCAGTGCCAGCTGCCTTGCTGGTGGACGATTGGCATATACTTATGCTGTGGGCCACAGCAGAAGTATATGCCAATCGTCCACCAGCAAGGCAGCTGGCACTGGGATCTCCATGTTTATTTCATGTTAATTTTGCAGTTGTTTGTGTAAACTGGCACTTTACAATAAATTTTGCACTGAATTTTCAGCGGGGGTTGCAGTGGATCTTGGGTAAGTTCCCACACTTTTTTCCCCAGGACCTGATTGTGGTGCACCTTTCACAGTGATTTATGTATTTGTATATTTTCATCCACACACTATTCCATCTTATGTAGGATGCCCTTGTGGTGCATATGGTCCGCTGCCGACATCCTCTATTGTATGCATTTTTGCTGGGGATTGCCGCTAGCAACGGATCACATGCGGAGGGATTGCTCCCCCGGGTATAAACACGCTACAGTGTTTGGGGGTTTTGAGCATTTCTTCCCATTTAGGCCGCTTTATTTTAGTTTTTAGTTTTTTTTTAAAGTAGCCTAAGACAATATTAATTTAAAAGTATTAATATTTTTACTGTACAATAAAATGTTCAATCTCCACTTAAAACCTGAAAATGTATGCATGACTGCAGAGCTAGTGGCCCCCTGTAATTTTTGTTTCCTGGTTAACAAAATAGTGAATCTGCAGTTGAAATGCACCTTTTAGAGATGCTATTTTATTAGGACAACAATGTTTTTTATCTTAAGTCTGATGCAAAGTTAGGTGGTGTAACAATCCCTGCTCCAGAAGCCCGGCAAAGAGGTAGGAGAGGACATAGCCTGAGAGTTTTGACAGACCTGTTCTGCATTCTAACATAGAGTAGAGAGGCAGGAGGGAGCTTGGCTTGAAAGCCAGTTAATTTGAATTGTACTGCCATGACATTGTTCACTACCAGATATTGTAGTTGCAGCTTGGCTCCTGTGTGTGCTAAATTACTCTGTGGATTTTGTGAGTATTCTTGTTAGCTACTGTATTTGACCCTGGACTGTTTAGTGACCGTTCTCCTGCCTTTGCATCTCTGTACCTTTGTCACAGTTTCTTCTGACTTATCCAATAGCAATAACAGAAATAATCTATTAATCCTAACTCACAGGGACAGCTCAGGGTTAACTAGTTAGGTTCTTGAGTGGTATTGCCCTTATAAAGGCAGTTAATCCACTGAAAGCAGGTAATTATGGGGTTGTTGCAGGGCTCGTTCACCAGCCCTTACAGAATCTGGTAGCAAGCTCCAAGTCTGGCAGTGGATGCGCAGTTTGCTGGGCAAGCTACCTGTATCTCAGTTCTATTACAGCTGGCTACCTATTCATACTGGCCACCTATTTCTTGTGGTATATTATCTGTTAATTATTGTGAATATGTCTAAATTAGCGCGTCTCAGTCTTTTCCGCTGACGACTCATCAGCCAGAACACCAGGGCTTTACCACCACTGGTCATAGTCCATTCCAATATACTGTACAAAATATTGCTCAGCTTAACTTTCATTTGTCTCCTGAGGCACAACTTTTATTAAAATAAGCACAAAGTGAATTCTATTGCTAATATGATTCAACTAGAGAAAGGATTTACAATCACTTTTATCAAAAGTGCTACCCCAGCTGTGCCTCACTTGTGAGACCAACGGCGTGCTTCACAGTATGAGTAAAAATCATACAAATCATAAACACTAATTATTAATCTTAAGAAATATTTGGAGAAAGTAGGGTGAGAACTGACACAATGGTCTGACAAAAGGATGTTATTAACAGATAGGACTGTTTTAGACTGTTTTTGAAATAATACATATTCACAGTTGAACCCCAACATAGAGAAAGCATATATAAAATATATAATATACATATTGATATGTAGAGAGAATCTAAATCGCACATCCTCATTCCTATGCTTCTGATATGACAACTGTTTTCAATTTTCAGCATTTCTTTTGATAAAACATGGCTATACAGCACTATTATCAATCATTTGCTGTGCACTATTAGGAGGCATTAGTATACAGTTTGATCAAAGAGCATAGGCCCACTTACCGCGACAAGGTTGCCTCTTGTTTAAGTGGGAACCTACTCTAACCATGGCGCGGCTCCGTGCGGCGACCACCGCGCCTCCACACCGCTCCAGCAGGCAATGGGATCCAGCAGCCACACAGCGGCCCCACAGTACAGTGAGGCCACCTGGGCCCCGGGTCCCATCACTCCACCGGCACAGCCGCTGGACGGCGGCCGTCGCTGCTTCTATGCCGTGCCGGTGGAGTGATGGGACCCGGGGCCCAGGTGGCCTCACTGTACTGTGGGGCCGCTGTGTGGCTGCTGGATCCCATTGCCTGCTGGAGCGGTGTGGAGGCGCGGTGGTCGCCGCACGGAGCCGCGCCATTGGTTAGAGTAGGTTCCCACTTAAACAAGAGGCAACCTTGTCGCAGTAAGTGGGCCTATGCTCTTTGATCAAACTGTATACTAATGCCTCCTAATAGTGCACAGCAAATGATTGATAATAGTGCTGTATAGCCATGTTTTATCAAATAGAAATGCTGAAAATTGAAAACAGTTGTCATATCAGAAGCATAGGAATGAGGATGTGCGATTTAGATTTTCTCTACATATCAATACATATAATATACATATACATATATTTTATATATTTCTGCAACTTCTAATACATGATTTCTTACATAAATGCACAAGTTAAAGTGGTTGTCTGTTAACATTTTTTTTAAACTGGTTCAGATTGGCATAAAATGAAATATCGACATTATTCCCCCCCCCCCCCCCCACTCCTATTCCCATGTTTACCTGGTTCTCCTCTAGACTCTCCTTCCCGGTCCCTTGTTTTTTTGTTTTTAGGGTATGTCCACATGCTGCAGATTTGCCGCAGTTGATTTGACTTGCCGTGCTGATTTTAATCTGCTGCTCGTCAATTTATACTGTGAAGTACAAATAGCTTTTTGATTGTTTGTTTGTTTTTAGTCGATGAGGTGAGCAACATTGCAATTCTTTCAGTGTTTTAAATTTTTATTTTTTAAGGGGTTCCTCATGCGGTATATATGATATGATAATTTTATTCTGTGTGTTGATACGGTTATGGCGGTGCCAAATTTATGTAGTTTGTTTTACTACTTTTTTTTAGCATAAAATCACTTTTGTAATAAAAATAAATAATATTTTGCATCACCATATACTAACATGGTATCATTTTGGGGTACATATGTCTTTTTGATCACTTTTTATAATACATTTTGGAAGGTGACAAAAACAGCGGTGACAAAAACAGCAATTTCATCATTGTATTATTTTTTTTTTTTTATGGCGTTCACCATGGAGGATTAGTAACATGATTCTTTTATATATCAGGTCATTACGGATGCGGCGATACCAATTATGTGTAGTTTATTATTATTATTTTTATTTTATTTTTTTCATTTTTTAATCAATTATAAATGAGTGGATATGGGAAAAGACTATTTATTTTTATTTGCATTTAAATTTTTGTATTTTTGCACTTTTTTATTTTTGCACTTTTTTTTTAATCAAGTCCCACTTGATCTTTGAAGATCCATTGGGGATGATTGCTGTACATTGCACTGCAGTAGTCATTTATTGCAATGTACTGTCCTGTCAGTTTTACACTGACACTAAGCCTGATCTGACCCTCAGGGTCTGGCAGGCTTAGATACAAGGCAAACCTGGATGCCTTTCTAAGGCGTCCAGTTGCCATGGTAACTATTGGGCCGCTGCCATTGCAGCGTGGCCGCCCATTGGGAGAGAGAGGAAGCCCCCTCCTTCTGTTAAACCCATGGATGCTACTGAGAGCATCGATGACGGCCGTTGCAGCAGAGTGTCAGCTGTATGTTACAGCTGACGCTCTCTGCTGATGGCGGCGGCTCCGTTCCTGAGCCGCTGCCTATACAGCTGCACAGGGGAGGGATCGGCACAGAAGGCAGATGGGGGCATCTAGGCTACTTTTGGTAGCACAGGGCACATCAGGGGCACAGTGGGCATTGGGGGCACAAGGGGGGCTATGCTTATTGTCAGGCTTTAATTTCCAGAGTGGAGATCAGAGCTTGAAACCGTCATTTTTACACTTCTGCACTCTGGTTAGTCTGTACTCTGATTGGTCCCTTGCCGACTTTTCCCGTGTCTCTGCTCTCTGTTAAATTACATGCAATCTGGGCGTACAGTTACTTCTACATGCTGGAAGGGGTTAAGGGAGGGAGTTTTTTTTTAAAGTGAATCTTCTGTTTAGTGCTCTTTTAAAAAAGATGTTTGGTGGCCAACATTTAGTCAAGCAGCTAATATGTTAATGCATGTGACTGCTGTTCCTTAACGTCATTAGCAATTGTGAGAGAACAGGATGCAGTCACACTTAGGGATGGAATCTGAGCTCAGGGGTGTGGAGCTGTGTCAGGGTGTCAGCTTAACAGAAGTGTGAGTCATTGATGCAGAATTAAAAGCTCTCGCAAATAGTAATGTGGATCTATTCCACCGCACCTGTTGTCTTCATTATAAGATCATGAATCACGCACATAATTAATTTGTTTGACTGATTTCACAATTATTTGGTGTCATTTGTAATAGGATGGTAGAACTGTACAAGTTCCAACAATATGTAGTGTCATTAACCACAATAATTATTGAACATCACTTAATGTTAGAATTCATACACAGTATGAATTCCAGTACAAAAGCAATAAATATGATCTGTTCTTTATCAATACGGTAAAGTTCAAATATACTGCAGGATATATTGGCCAGGATGGCACTTAAATGTCAGAAATTCTTTTTCATGTTACATTTCCTCATTGGGTGCTTAAACATCAATCAGAAGTGTTCCTAAAGATGATTTTGCAACTAAAGGCCCTATTAGGCCACACAGTTTTCGAGCCATTTTTCAGGAACAGACATTTTTAGGATTGCTCGTTCCCAATAATTAGCCCATATAATTGAACAACCGAACAGCCGATGAATGAGCAAGCGCTCTTTTTTCGACTTATGGGTGTCGTAAAAGGATAGGCCTTTGATCCACCCACACAATTGTCCCTACCTACTTGCATGGTCCATCCTAAGTGATGGCCCACAACTGGACAGCAGTCTCTTTTTAGCTAAGTGAAGGGCCTAAACTAAATGGATAAAAAGAGTAGTGAAACAGAAAGAGGTGAAAACCAGGCAGGCTTAGAATAGCAGGGCTAGTTGCCATAGCAACAGAGGAACGCCTGCGCTACCTTTATATTGCAGCCAGACTTGCCATGGGAGCGCAGACAGGTAAGTGCGTGACAATGGGCATCTTTCATCAGGATGATAGATGCCCGATTATCCACAGCACATCTTCCTGTGTAATCATAGATGTGCTGCTGATAATGAATAGAACAGAATGAGGAAGGTAGCAGTCGTTCTTCCCATATTCAAAGTTTGCGTCAAACTATGTAATCAGGCTGGTGCAAACCAGCGCCAGTGGATGTGTTCACCCATTGGCGCTTACTGTGCCTGAACATCGAGCAGTGTAATAGGGCCTTTATGCCTTGTTCACACCTGCATTGGGTGCTCCATTTTTATTCTGTCATAGGAATAGAAAAACAGAATGCAAGCTAGAGCTAGATCCTTCACATGACGGACATCGAATGCACCCAATGGACACTACTGACTTTATTGGTGTTTGCTGCATGTCTGTCAAATAGTGCAGCATGCAGTGCTGTTTTGTTCTGCAGTGCATTTTGACAGTATGTGCAGCTGAGCCTCCAGTGTAGATGTTAATGAAGTCTTATAGATGTAACCTTAGTTCACTTGACTAATAATGCGGCCATGGTAGAAACGTCTCCCATACTTTAGTGAAAACATTCATATGCACTATATCTGTATTTCTGTGCACGTGTGAATGAGTTACTGAAGAATAATGTTCTCAGCTGTGATTCAGGGCAGACCAATGTAATAAAGTAGAGTGCAGGGAAATGATAGGATAAAGAAAAATAATCTTTTCTAATACATCAGTCAGATTCTACGAACGTCATATAGTGCGTTAGCCTTGAATTTATTCTGTCCTTTAGCATCTCCGTCAAGCGTCACTCTCTATTTATACTCAAGAGCAATACAGTTCACTCACTTTCCTATGTTTCTATCCAATAGCTCTGTGATTGTTAAAAGCAGCATAAAGTAGCCCCAGGGATTGTTCCCTGTGGGTTAAAGTCAGTTTCTATATTGCTGATGTTTTTGTTGCCTTTTTAGATGTCTATATTCACTGATGATATTTGACGATGTCTACAGTTTCCCACGGCAAGGCAGTGCTCACTGCGAAAGGGTTTTACTTGCATTTCCTGTATGTAGGCCACCAAAGGGTTAAAAATGTTGTGTAATTATGCATTTACCTGTATAATTAGTGGTAAGAGTTAATAGGCCTTAGCATCCTTCACTAGTTTTAGATGTGCTACCCTCCTCATAAAGAGTGGTTAGAACAGAGCATGCAGTGTAGAGACAGTGGATGTCTAGACAGTGAAGCATGCAGATTTAGACTAAAACCGTTACCAACCAGAGAGAAAGCTTTCTAACCAGCTAAAATGGAGAAAGAGAAAAAGTATTGAAAAGCATTGCAGTGTTGAAAGGAGGTGCGCGTAGAAACTATGTGGAGATAAACTACTTAAGGAGAAGCTTATAGGCTCCGCAGCAAACCTGTTTAGGAGATTCAAGTCTTCTATTACCTGCACAGACCTAAATTAGCAGATTGCAGATATGCCCACTATACTTCATCCTGCGGTGGAAAACAGTAGTGCAATTAACTGTGAGTATGGCAAACTGTGAAAAAGGTGCAGAACTTGGTCTGATGTTGGGGGCCGCCCCATGGTTGCATAGAGAAAGACGTTTTGCACTCCTATTGAAGTGTGGGGAGAAGTGCTTTAAAGAGACACTGTTAACTACTACCGCAGCCGTGTAAACTGTGAGAACTTTGGAAGTTGCACTGGCAGTGAATGCATACCGAGAACTGTGACCTGAGCTTGATTATTCAGTAAAGAATAGTGATTATAGATTCAGATGTGTCCTATTTGGACGAATCTGAACTTTTTTTGTGTTTACTTACAGTAACAGCGCAAGCGCGAGACTTCCATAGTCTTGCGTTACTAGCAGCCTTGCTCATTTGGCCACAATGGAGGAAATATATTACATCGTTATTATGGCAATAGAGAACTCATTGGGGGAGATTTATCAAACTGGTGTGAAGTAGAACTGGCTTAGTTTGCCCATAGCAACCAATCAGATTCCACCTTTCATTTTCCACAGCTCCTTTGGAAAATGAAAGATGGAATCTGGTTGCTATGGGCAACTACGCCAGTTCTACTTCACACCAGTTTGATAAATCTCCCCCATTATATTTAATGTAAACACAAAAAAAATCAGAATCTACCATCACTAGTTTGCTGTTAACCTGTTGTCATTATTGCCTGCACCATCACACTGCACTGCCATACCATCAATCGTTGCCAAGGGACCCTGCCTTGCACCTCACAATTCACTTCCATCAGGCAGGTAAAACCTCAGAACCAGGGTGTGAGTAACAACTACAACCACCATTCTTGGTACTGTCACTCCTATCCTTTCCCCAACCCTGTGGCACATAGCATGTCTCGCTGAGCTCTTTATCATTTTACGGGGAAAAAAATCCATTTCAATTGAAAGTACTAAAATGCATTTGACAAATGCTCTTTAGATTTCTAGAATTATGGACATGTAATTTCAACTTGTAATTTCCCTTGCAGTGCAATTATGTAATGCCACTCTATAAAGATTTCTTGTCTGTTTATAAGGTTTTAGAAACCTCTTTGTCCAAAGATTCTTTCATAGCATTCATTTTTGGCACAGCTCAAATGAAAGGGACATTTGGTATAGAAAACCCATATTCATACTATTTTACAGCATAAGTTAATTGATGGTGGCTCCCGGATTCTTATCTATTAACCAGAGTTGCTGCAAAGGACTAATGCGAAAGGAACAGGATCCATAACATAGTAGATTGCAAGCATGGGGCCAATTTTTCATCTAAGGAAGCTACATAGGCCCTTAATTGGACAGCATAGGAGGAGGAAGACTGCCTAGGCCCAATGGTGTGTCAAGGGGGGGAGGGGAAGGCTGTCAGGCGGGTGCCGGATGCAATGAGTGCTAAAGCTTTGGGCAACTGGCAATCCACTTACTGACCACTCAGATCCCCGCGCTCCTTCCTTCCTCCAGGCTGGCGCACTGAATGGTGAAGCAGGGAGACATCATTTAGCCCTGCATACACAGATTTTGCTGCCAGACTGTGTAGGAGGAGCCTGGGAATTTGCCTGTGCACTCCTCCTACACAGTGCTGGAGCGTGATCTGTTCCAGCAGGGGAGTGCCGGAGGTGATCAGATCATCATGAGTGGGACAAGGTGACTAGTTACTGTTTTTTATTTTATTAACACTGAGGAGGCACAATATGAGCATATGGGGGCACAGAGAGGGCATATCTACTGGGACACAATGAGGGCATAACTACTCTGAAGGGGGCACAGAGCAAGCATAACTACCGTACTGTGCACGGGCACAGTGAGATCATAACTGCGCTGAAGGGGAACAGAGAGGGCATAACTACTGTAAGGGGGCACAGTGAGGGCATAACTACTGTGAGTGGGGCACAATAAGGGCATAACTAAAGTGAAAGGGCACAGAGAAGACATAACTACTGTCATGGGGCACAATGAAGGTGTATAACTACTGTGAGAGGGATGTAATGAGTTCATAACTACTCTGGGGAGACACAATGTGGGAATTACTACTGTGAAGGGGGCACAATGAAAGGATAACTACTGTGAGAGGGACACAATTTGGGCATATCTACTGTGAATGAGGCAAAAGAGAGGGCATAACTACTGTAAGGGGCACAGTGAGGGCATAACTAGTGTGAGTGGGGCACAATGAGGGCATATCTAAAGTGAAAGGGCACAGAGAAGGCATAACTACTGTCATGGGGCAAAATGAAGGTATACCTACTGTGAGGGGAGCACAATTTGGGTGTAACTACTGTGAGAGGGGCACAATGTGGGCATATTTGATGTGAAGGGGCGCAATGAGTGCTTAACTAGTAACATAGTATATAAGGCCGAAAAAAGACATTTGTCCATCCAGTTCGGCCTGTTATACTGCAAGTTCATCCAGAGGAAGGCAAAAAAAAAACTCCAGAAATACATCCGGGCCCCTCTTGAACTCTTTTAGTGAACTCACCATCACCACCTTTTCAGGAAGAGAGTTCCATAGTCTCACTGCTCTTACCGTAAAGAATCCTTTTCTATGTTTGTGTACAAACCTTCTTTCCTCCAGACGCAGAGGATGTCCCCTTGTCACAGTCACAGTCCTGGGGATAAATAGATGATGGGAAAGATCTCTGTACTGACCCCTAATATATTTATACATAGCAATTAGATCTCCCCTCAGTTGTCTTTTTTCTAAAGAAAATAACCCTAATTGATAATCTTTCAGGGTACTGTAGTTCCTAATTCCAGTTATTACTTTAGTTGCCCTCCTCTGTACCCTCTCCAGATCTGCTATGTCTGCCTTGTTCACAGGAGCCCAGAACTGTACACAGTACTCCATGTGTGGTCTAAATAGTGATTTGTAAAGTGGTAGGACTATTTCTTTAGCTTAGTTTGCTGTTCACTAAAATTCCTAGGTCCTTTTCCATGTCAGTGTTACCCAGTGTTTTACCATTTAGTATGTACGGGTGACTTGTATTATTCCTACCCATGTGCATAACCTTAAATTTGTCGGTGTTAAACCTCATCTGCCACTTCTCTGCCCAAGCCTCTAATCTATCCAGATCCATCTGTAGCAGTATACTGTCCTCTTCTGTGTCAATTACTTTACACAGTTTAGTGTCATCTGCAAATATTGATATTTGACTGTGCAAGCCTTCTACAAGATCATTAATTAAAATATTGAAGAGAATAGGGCCCAATACTGACCCCTGAGGTATCCCACTAGTGTCAGTGACCCAATCTGAGTGTGTACCATTAATAACCACCCTCTGTTTTCTATCACTGAGCCAGTTACTTACCCACATACAGACATTTTCTCCCAGTCCAAGCATTCTCATTTTATATACTAACCTTTTAGGTGGTACAGTGTCAAGTGCTTTGGAGAAGTCCAGATATAAAACATCCATTGATTCACCGCTGTCAAGTCTAGAACTTATCTCCTCATAGAAACGGATTAAATTAGTTTGACATGACCGATCCCTCATGAAGCCATGCTGATGTGGTGTTATTTGCTTATTTTTATTGAGGTACTCCAAGATAGCATCTGTTAGAAAACCTTCAAACAGTTTACCCACGACAGATGTTAAACTTACCGGCCTATAGTTTCCGGGCTCTGTTTTTGGACCTTTTTTGAATATTGGCACCACATTTGCTATGCACCAATCCTATAGAACACTCCCTGTCAGCATAGAGTCCTTAAATATCAGAAATAAGGGTCTGGCTATGACATTACTTAATTCTCTTAGGTGTATGCCATCTGGTCCTGGCGATTTGTCTATTTTAATCTTTTTAAGACGCCGCTGTGCTTCTTCCTGGGTCAGGCAGGGCACTTTTAAGGGGGAATTTACTTTTACATTCTGCATTTCATCTGACAGTTTATTTTCTTTAGTTAATACAGTGGAGAAAAAAATATTTAATAGCTTTGCTTTCTCCTCATCGCTCTCTGCAACTCCCCCCTCATCACTCTGTAGATGGCCGACACCTTCAGATTGATACTTTTTACCATTTATATAATTTGAAGAACATTTTAGGGTTAGTTTTGCTCTCTTTGGCAACTAATCTCTCGGTCTCTAGTTTGGCTGCTTTTATTTTTTTTTTACATATTCTATTTTTTGCCTTATAGTTTTTCAGTGCTTCCTCGCTACCCTCCTGTTTTAGTGATTTAAATGCTTTCTTTTTGTCATTTATTGCTTTCTTTACAGTTCTAATTATCCACATTGTTTTTTTCTTGTTCCTTAACCTTTTATTCCCATAAGGTATGTACCTCTCACAATTAGATTTTAGGATGCTTTTAAAAATATCCCATTTTGTGTATTTTTTGCTGTATTTTTATTTTTGAGGACTTTGTCCTAGTTAGTTAGGCCCATGGCCTCTCTTAGTTGGCTAAATTTTGCTTTTTGAAGTTCGGTATTTTTGTTCCTCCCTGAAGAAACACTCTTTTGAATAATAATTGGAAGGTTATTACCGTATTTTTCGCTTTATAAGACGCACTTTCCCCCCCCCCCCAAAAGTGGGGGGGAAATGGCAGTGCGTCTTATAAAGCGAACACTGCCATGTTTACTTCGGTGACGCTGATACATTGCGGCCTGCGATGCATCAAAGGGGTGGGAGGAGGGGACGGAGGCTGGCAACACTCGCGGCGGGGCCCGATGCAGTCACTGTACTGTAATACATCGAGCCCCGCTCACAGCAATTTTCATATGTAAAGTCTACAATCTTTAAGCAGTGTCTCTACTTTAAACTGGGGCAATCCTCTGTAGTAGTACAACTCACTATGAAAGCGGCAGGCAGGGCGGCAGCGTAACCTCGCGATTCTTACTCATTAACGCTCCTTCCACTTCCTTCATGAATGAAGTGGGAGGAGCGTGAATGAGTAAGAATCGCGAGGTTACGCTGCCGCCCTGCCTGCTGCTTTCATAGTGAGTTGTACTACTACAGAGGATTGCCCCAGTTTAAAGCAGAGACACTGCTTGAAGATTGTAGACTTTACATATGAAAACTGCTCCATAACACTCTGCTTTCTTCTATAACAGTACTTACTATGAAAGCAGCGGTCCAGCCGGCACGTGACGTCACTCACTCGGTCAATGAAGCTGGCAGGAGCGTGACTGACTGACTGAGTGATGTCACGTGCCGGCTGGACCGCTGCTTTCATAGTGAGTACTGTTATAGAAGAAAGCAGAGCCATTAAAAGATTTCACATATAAAGTCTACTGTGTGCCCTGTGGTGTCACTTTTCGCACAGGGACAATATACTGTGACACATATAATACTGTGACCAGCATAAGATCATCTTATGCTGGTCACAGTATCATATGTGTCACAGTATTTTGTCCCTGTGTGAATAGTGACCCCCACTACATAAGATGCTATATGTCATCCACACACCCCCTGTATTCGTGTATCATCCGCACATCCCCCTCATAAAAGTGCGTCATCCACAGATCCCCCATAAAAGTGCGTCATCCACAGATCCCCCATAACAGTGTCGTCATCCACAGGTCCCCCCAAAACAGTGCGTCATCCACAGGTCCCCCCAAAACAGTGCGTCATCCACAGGTCCCCCCAAAACAGTGCGTCATCCACAGGTCCCCCCAAAACAGTGCGTCATCCACAGGTCCCCCCAAAACAGTGCGTCATCCACAGGTCCCCCCAAAACAGTGCGTCATCCACAGGTCCCCCCAAAACAGTGCGTCATCCACAGGTCCCCCCAAAACAGTGCGTCATCCACAGGTCCCCCCAAAACAGTGCGTCATCCACAGGTCCCCCCAAAACAGTGCATCATCCACCATTAGTTAAAAACCCACCAAAAGCACACCTTTTGGTTCAAAATATTTTTTTTCTTATTTTCCTCCTCAAAAATCCATGTGCGTCTTATCATCAGGTGCGTCTTATAAAGTGAAAAATACGGTACTTTATGGTCACTATTTCCCAGGTGTCCCCCAACCTGCACATCTGTTGTTCTGTCAGGTCTATTGGTTAATACTAAGTCCAGTATGGCCTTCCCTCTAGTTGGGTCCTAAACCAGTTGGGAAAGGTAATAAATATATAAAAAAATAAATAAAAAATAAATATATATATAAAAAATGCACAAATAGTGCAGCAGCACAGTCAGAAATGGTGAACTGGGTGCAATTCCCCACAGAGGTCGGCCCTTCCTCCACGGTATATACTTAGCAAATAACGAGGCAGCACTTCCAGCTTTAAGTGAACGAGTGTGGACCCCAAACTTTAATCCAAGCGACGTTTCGGCCTGCTCAATGAGGCCTTTATCAAGCTTGATAAAGGCCTCATTGAGCAGGCCGAAACGTCGCTTGGATTAAAGTTTGGGGTCCACACCCGTTCACTTAAAGCTGGAAGTGCTGCCTCGTTATTTGCTAAGTATATATATATATATATATATATATATATATATATATATATATATATAAATACCCTGTTTATATATACAGTGGGGAAATTGTAGTATTTGATACACTGGCGATATTGTACGTTTTCCCACCTACAAGGAATGGAGAGATCTGTAATTTTTATTGTAGGTACATTTCAACTGTGAGAGACAGAATCTAAAAATAAAATCCAGAAAATCACATTGTATGATTTTTAAATGATACATTTGCATTTTATTGCATGAAATAAGTATTTGATCACCTACCAACCAGCAAGAATTCTGGCTCTCACAGAATTTTTTGGTATCCACTCCACTCGCCGTGGAGGAAGAAGGAGTACAACCCCAAGAACACCCTTGAAGCATGGGGTGAAAACATCACACTTTGGGGGTGATTTTCTGCAAAGAGGACAGGATCACTGGACCGTATTGAAGGGAGGATGGATGGGGCCATGTATCACAAGATTTTGGCCAACAACCTCCTTTCCTCAGTAAGAGCATTGAAGTTGGGTCGTGGTTGGGTCTTCTAGCATGACAATAATCCGAAACAGACAGCCAGGACAATAAAGGAGTGGCTCCATAAGAAGCATTCTATAGTCCTAGAGTGGCCTAGCCAGTCTCCAGACTTGAACTCATTTGAAAATCTTTGGAGGCAGCTGAAACTTAATGTAGCCCAGCGATAACCTGAAAGATCTGGAGAAAATCTGTATGGAGGAGTGGGCCAAAATCCTTGCTGCAGTCAGGGCTCCAGATGGCGACCAAAACGGTCGCCAATGCGCCTTAAAATTTGCAGATGGCGACAAGACTTTTTAGTCTTGTCGCCATTTGCGACTGTACCGCCGCGATCCTGCGCAGCCTAAGTTCTCTCTTGAGTAGCACACCGCACAGTGGAGAAGGAAGGAGTCCCTCCCTCTCCACTGTGACGCGGCCGCCAATGCGCCTTAAAATTTGCAGATGGCGACAAGACTTTTTAGTCTTGTCGCCATTTGCGACTGTACCGCCACGATCCTGCGCAGCCTAAGTTCTCTCTTGAGTAGCACACCGCACAGTGGAGAAGGAAGGAGTCCCTCCCTCTCCACTGTGACGCGGCCGCCACTACCACCAATGGGGATATAGCAGGGAGGAGGAGGGGAGGAGCTGTCGCCACTGCGCCACCAATGAATGTAAAACATAAGTGTCGGCAGCGGGATCACAGACCCGGCACCCGGCCTCAATAACCGGGCAGGCGATCCGCGGCCATTAACCCCTCAGGTGCCCCAGATCGCACGCCCTGTTATTGAGGCTGGGTCTGTGATACCGCTGCAGACAATTGTATGAAGGAGTTAAAGACCTTTCGTGGGTCCAAAGAATATGAACTTATCAGCAGGCTGCATAGAGCGGCGCCCAGGGATCTAAGTGCACTTACTATTATTCCTGGGCGCCGCTCCGTTCGTCCGCTGTGGCCCCCGGTATTTTCAGCATTCAAAGGAAGGAGGAGGAGACGCCAGTGTCTCTCCGTCTCCATGACAGCAGCGCTGTCCAATCACAGCGCAGAACTCAGAGCCAGGGGGAAAAAAAACCTCCCTGGCTCTGCGCTGTGATTGGACAGCGCTGCTGTCAGGGAGAAGGAGAGACACTGGCGTCTCCTCCTCCTTCCTCTGAATGCTGAAAATACCGGGGGCCACAGCGGACGAACGGAGCGGCGCCCAGGAATAATAGTAAGTGCACTTATATCCCTGGGCGCCGCTCTATGCAGCCTGCTGATAAGTTCATATACTTTGGACCCACGAAAGGTCCTCTTTAGACATTCATTGGTGGTGCAGTGCGCTCTCCCAAAGCCTCTCCCCCCCCCCCTCCCCATATCACTGGCCACAAGTCGTCCTCCCCCGCCCCCCCCCCCCCCCCCCATTGTTATATGGTGGCCACAGGGTCCCATCCCCTTCATTGGTGGCAGTGGCAGATTACACTGCTGGGGCTCAGATCGTTACCATGGCAGCCAGGACGCTACTGAAGCCCTGGCTGCCATGTTCAGCTCCCTGCTGCTGTGTGCACAGAGCACAGGGCAGCAGGGAGAGTGTGAGCTCCTATTCACCCTGATAGATCTCTATCAGGGTGAATAGGACAAGGGATGAAAAGATCCAGGTTCTAGCCCCTAAGGGAAGAAATGGTTAATAAATAAAAAGTAAAAAAAGATAAAATTGTATTAGTCGGATGCACAGGGTGGTTGACACACCAAAGAAGGGTGCTCTCAGTCTTACAGCGTCACCCTGCTGTTAAAGAGGAGAAAATTAAAGAGAAAATGACTGGGCACACCTAAGGATATTTGGTGACTAATGTTTATTAACTTAAAAAGACAAATGGGTTGCGGAAATTGAAATATCAGATATATAAGTACGACAGTAAAAAGTTGGACAGTAAAAGGTTTATAACGCTTCCACACTTTGGGCAATATTTCATATAGAAAAGTTCATATAAAAAAATCCATATAAAAAGTTCTGTGTATTTGTGGTTGACGTGCAGACTAGTCACTGGATAGTAGCGGTACCGCCCGTGACCAATAACTATACCTCAGACACAAATGGACAGATAAAATCAATGCAAGATAAATGAACTGATATAAAAGCAGCAATCTGATAACAATAAGGGTACAGTACAAAGTGATTAGTTAATAAAAAGCTTTGTAAGAGTATAAGCCGCGATCAGATATTGAAAATGTAGTAATAAACTTGACATAGAAATTCACTGACCCGGAATAGTCATGGGAGTCCAGATAAATCAAATGTCAATTAGGAATAACAGACTAGCCTTGGTATGGCAAAAGTGCAGTAATCGTAAGTTTTAGCTTACTCCGTTACTGACTCAGCGGCGTCCCGCTTTCAGTCAGAGAAGGATCCGACAATAGGATGGTAATAGGTTAAGGAACAGTCTTACCGGTATTGGAGGGTTTCTCACGTGTAAAAGAAGCCTCTGCCGTCTATAGGAACTTTGTTCCCGGATTTTTCTTTACGGTCAGGTGAATCCCACAATAGGTAATCTGGGTCGCCTGTTAGCCGTTTGGCTTGCTGCACGTGGTCCCGCTTGTTTGGATGCGGTTGCAGTATCACAGCTCTCCGGGGGAAAGTTTCAGACCAGCTTTTCTTTGTAAAAACGGTACGAGCTTGTTCCTGATTAGGATCGATGTGGTGCACTCACATAAAGTTGAACTTGGGGGGGTCAGACCAGACGCGTTTCGGGGCTAGAGTATCCCCTTCCTGAGTGGCTCAAGGAAGGGGATACTCTAGCCCCGAAACGCGTCTGGTCTGACCCCCCAAGATCCTTCTCTTGCCTAACAGAAACTGCCTAAAGGCCTCATGTGCCCATCTCATGGCCAGATACTCTTTTCTTACTCTTTCCCAAGAGATGATGATGCGCTGTCGTATATTTTGATCTCTCTCTCTTTTTAGATCCTCTGGCTCCTGTACATGCGCCTCACGTCCTTTCTTTGACTGCTGCAGCTCTTGCCTAAACTGTTCCCAGTCATAGTCATATCCCGACACTTTCTCCTTTGCTTTGCAGGGCTCCTTCAGCAGAGCATGCTTGCCCCTACTCGCTTCTTTTACATGCATCTGGGTCACTTCTTCCTTCTTTCCAACAGTAGTTACTCCAGCTACTATGACAGTTTTAGAGACCTCTGCTTCTTTAGCGGCTTTTTCCACTTCGGCCGCGGCTCCCTTTGGCTTAACTTTAGTCTCTGTAGAACCTGGGGACTTCATGTCAACCAGAATATCGGCCTTCACTTTTTCAGTCTTTGTCTTCTTGAAGTCTCCAGTCTCTTTGACCGCCTTCTCATCCTTCTCGGACATGGCACCATAAACTTGCCCTGTTAACCCCTCCCCCTCTTTCTCATCGAGGCAGGAGGCACCAGGGTCTTTAGCAGACTCCTCGTCTTCTGTCATTTTCTCCAGAGGCTCACCCAGGACCCGGTTCTCCTTTTGTGGAGGAGTCCGGAGATACAGCCCATCGTAATAGCCCGGATCCGAAAACTGATCGTTCACCTCCTCGTACTTCTTCCCCAGCAGGCTGCTGGCTATTTGGAAGGCCTTGTATGCAGAGGGGACGTCTTCCAGGCCTAGGCTACACGCTACCACGGGTCTGAGGTCTTCAGCATCCACATCAGCCCCATCATCTGGTTTAGCAGAAGCATCTTCCATCTTCTCTGCCACAGCCAGCACCACAGTGCCAGCCTCTCCAGTCCCATTTTTAACAGGCTCTGGCTTCTTGACATCTTCCAGAGAACTCTCCTCTTCAGGTTTCTCACCTTCCACCTGCTGTTTGAGAGCACACTTAGATTTCTCCAACTCATCTTTTAAGCTCATGAGATTTTCATTCTCTGCTCTGAGTTGCTTGTTCAGCCTCTCCAATTCAGCATGCTCCTCAAGCGCTTTTTCCAGGGCTTTAGCCAAGGAGAGGGCCTTGCTCTCCTTTTCCCAAGCATCAGTCTCTGTTTGGTCACGTTTTTCACCATATCGAGCCGAGATGTATTTCTCTTCAGCTAGGAGCCAGTCACATTTCTCCTGTTTCTTCGCTGGATTAGACATAACTTGCTTCTGGTGGTCCAGGTCCACCATCAGATCATCCAATCCTCGCTGAAGTTTGTTCTTAGTTTTCTCCACCTTTTTGTATGTCACACCCTGTTTCTCCAGGCGCTGAACCACCAACTCCATGTTTTTCAGCAGTTTCTTTTCAGCTTTTTGCACAAGCTTGTGGGAAGTACCCCGCTTTTTGGCCTCTGGTTCCAGCTGCTCCTTGCTCGGCTCTGCTGCAGCAGATGTAGGAGTATCACCATTCTCTTTCTGGCTCTCCTTCTTTGCCCTTTCTGAAGCCTTCTTCAGTTGCTCTGTGAAGACAGCTAGTCCCGTCTCCAACGTTTCTAGGGAGCGTGAGGAGAGAGAGAGATCATCCTCTTTTTTGCAGCTGTACTGTCGTGTCAGGTCACCTACAACTGTCTGGATATGGGCTTCAGACCCTAGGCTGACGTCACCCGACTTAATTCTCATCTCGTCAGATATAACTGTCTGGTCGCTACTAGTAACCACCTTTGTTTTACAGGACCTTGACATGGTAGCTTCACTCTCTGGGTTGCTATCGGTCACAGCACATACGTCACCTATACCGCTCGTGTCATTATTAATTCTGACCTCTAGGGGCACCGATGAGCTAATCCCCACCTGGGACACTTCCTTAGTAACCAACCAACATTGTGGAGACTGCATTTCCCCCTCTGGTACGTGCGGTACACCCTCTAACCCGATCATATTCTCCTGCACCTTCAAACACTGAGCTGGAGCTGGGCTTTGCTCCACACTAGTTATATGCATGTCTTCAAACTTTTTGATTACGTCATATCGCGCTTCATGAAACATAGCAGATGCAGAAAATAAAGTTTTATCATCATTTACATTTTTACCACCAGGGGGCGCTTCTCCCCTGACCACAACCTGCAACGGAAAAGTTATATCACTGTCACCACATATTTCATATGACATCATATTTTCCTTATGCATTTCCGCACTTTTGTTACCATCACTTTGCACTTGACCAGCACCATTGTTTCCAATGGTCAATATTCTTTCCCCATGCAGGTCAAAGTGCAGCTCCCTTAGATCCTCACTTAAAGGGACAGGTACAGGTTCTGCAGGAGTTTTGTCACTATCTGCAGAAGTGTCTACCTTACCCCACAGCAACAAACTGATATCACGGCCCAATACTCCCTCATGCATGATCGTATCTGTAACATCAAATTCATCAGTCTCTGTTCTCATTGGAGTCTCACGCTCAGTGAAAATCAGCGGATAGTCCTTATCCGCACGACTGTCCAGCACCTTTAATATTTTACCAGTCTCAGGTTTGAATATTGTGCTATCTCTTACCCGGGCTAGCATGGGATCCCGGATCCTAGTCATCCCAAAACTAGCTTTGGTCATGGGCAACTGAGGTAACACAGAAACCTTCTCCCCTGTAGATTTCTGCGAGGGAGCAATCACAGCAGGCTTATCCGCCTGTCCAGACACAGACTTATTACCTACCGGCCCAGCAGGTATCACCTGCCGCCGGCTCACTGTCACTGGGTCTGCCACATAGTTAATAACAGGAACAGTCTTACCCTTTGTAATCAACCATTCTGGTAAAGCAGTGCCAGTCTCTCCCGCAGACTCATCAAGGTTGTGGTTGCTCCTAGCAACAGCTTTACTGCACCTCCGCACTTCCTCTTTAGGACTCCGGACACAGTCGCAGGGAAGATATGCACTTCTGAGAACCGCACCGCTCTCCACCTCTTTGTCTTCCCGATGGTTGCCCTTGGCAACGGCATATCTTTGCCTTTTATCAGGAACTCCGCTCCACAACTGCCCAAACAATGGAAAGTCCTTGCCCAGTACAAATTCCACTTCCAGTGTCTCACATTTTAACAGCTCCCATTGCACAGAGCCATAGTCCGTCACAAAGGTCAGTGACACCGTAGTTTTTGTCTCTGGCCCCCTTGTTACAAAGTCCAGAATATTAGGCAGGACCCGAGACACTTGCTGGCGGGAGTCTAGACTGACCCCCAGCGGGATTCCGCCGATCACTAACTCGCAGGATTTCTCCCACGGGCTATACCATTTTGCAGCCATTTCCACTGCTCAGTCTCTTGTACTGGGCTTCTGGCCCTTTAAATCCTGCACTGTTTGCACCACAGAAAAAAAAAGTCCAGTTTAACACGAGCAGTCTCTGCTCTGCAAACTAGCAGGCTTCCAGCATTTTTACTTATCAGCAGGGACACCTGCCCGCATCCTCCACCAATTGTAGGGGTTTAGCTCTTCTCCGGGGGTGATTCACACAAATATCGTCGCCAGACACCAAGTTTCTGGTCCAAACATCACTTTATTTGGCTCCTCAGCAATCCAAACATAAATGGTACAAAATAAACACCTGCCCGGCTGGGCTCTAACTAAACATATAATATCCTGACTCACCTAAAGTCACAGTTCACACCCTGTGAACACATGCGGCTTTGTCAGCCAATGTCCCACAGCCTCCTGGCTGTACAGAGCACAGTACGCCCACTGTCTCCAGTCCAGTGTTTCTTGTGGGGGATTGGGGCTCAGTAGTCTGCCTGACTATGGCCCTGCGACCCTCCCAGGCGTCGCTGCGTCCCCCAACTCCAGGCTATCTCCCAGCCTTGTGGTCCCTCAGCCTTGCCCAGCTGAGACCACACAGACAGAGCCTCCAGGCCTCTGTCCACAGGTAACACACTACCCCCTTTCTGACACTCTGGGAGGTGCCTTATGCCAGGCTGATTACCTCCAGCTTCTCTCACCTGTGGTGGAACAGGGGTGTGGACCACACTATCCACCCCTTCCTTGCCTCTAACCTGAGTGAGACCTGTCACTGTCTCACAATATATATATCAGTCGTATATATGTATGTAAGCAGTGGCGTAGGGATCGCCATAGCAACCATAGCAGTGGCTATGGGGCCCTACGCCACTGGGGGCCCGTCCGGATCGCATTCTTTTTTTTTTTTATTAACACACACACAGGCACTGGCAGCCAGGCCCGACCGCCCGCCCAATGTAGTGGGTGGGGCGTGGGCGGTCCGCGGCTCAGGCCTGGCTGGGGGGAAGCCGTGTCAAGTCAGGACTCAGGACTGGAGCAGGCGGGCCCGGGGCAGAAGATGAGGTAGGTGGTGGAGGGGGCCGGAACAGGGGCGTACCCATAGGCGTGCGCACGAGGTGTGCCTGGGCACAGCCTAATCACACCCCTGTGCTCCGCCTCCTGCACTGCCAGCCATGCACGTGCGGCGTGACGGAGTGAATGACGTCACGTTACGCTGCCGCCGGCTGCCTATTTTGAATGTGAAGAGCGGGAGCCTGCCTGCCCGCCCCCCCGCGCCCAGTGTGCCTAATTGATCTTCAGGATGTGTCATCAATACAGAAGTGAATGGATTCTGATCTTTTGTGCACTGCCAGCAGTCTGCCACAGTAAAAAGAAAAAGTCTGGCGTGGAGAGGAGTCCTGACTGTCCCCAGTAAGTTAGTGAAGTGTCAAGTGATAGATAAGGATTATTAGATAGTAGTATACATACTAGTACATACTTTGCACAAGTTTATTATTTACAACTTAAAGGGAACCTGTCACCAAAAAATACTATTAACAGCTTAATAAGCGATTTTCTTTGGTGACAGGTTCCCTTTAAGTTGTAAATAATAAACTTGTGCAAAGTATGTACTAGTATGTAGTACCTTATAGTGCTGCATAGTAGTTTCCTAATGCACTTTTTCTTCATTTAGCCGCATCTAGCCTCCTTGAGAAATCAATGTTTTATTCAGTCGCTGCCCCCTGCTTCAAGTCAGGTTTGAAGTCAAGGGGGCAGCAGCCTAGGCGTCTCCAATCCTGCTCTCCCCGCCGCCTTTATTGACACGCCGGATCTCAGTGCCGGGACCGCGCTCCCAGCCCGTACACTCAGCCGGCTTCAGTTTCGCTACTGCGCATGCACCCAGCATCTTCTGTAACTGCGCTAGTATGTAAGGCTGGCGGGCGCATGCGCAGTAGCGAAACTGAAGCCGGCTGAGTGTACGAGCCGGAGCCGGGATCGCGCTACAGGATACAGCAGCCCTTTACTGCGCATGCGGGCTGGGAGCGCGGTCCCGGCACTGAGATCCGGCGTGTCAATAAAGGCGGCGGGAAGAGCAGGATTGGAGACGCCTAGGCCGCTGCCCCCTTGACTTCAAACCTGACTTGAAGCACGGGGCAGCGGCTGAATAAAACATCGATTTCTCAAGGAGGCTAAATGCGGCTAAATTAAGAAAAAGTGCATTAGGAAACTACTATGCAGCACTATAAGGTACTATTAACAGCTTAATAAGTGATTTTTTGGTGACAGGTTCCCTTTAAGCTCACTTACATAAGGAACGCGGGGTCCGTCTTACAATAGTTGTCGGCCTCCACCCCCTGTTGGGGGTCAGTCACTGTCAGGGACACTGTTATGAAGGGGGGGGGCCCATAATTTTTTTTTGCTATGGGGCCCATGCATTTCTAGCTACGCCCCTGTATGTAAGGCAACATATGACCATCAAGACAGCACACAACACACACCAATGTATTTCCTTCTGTTCCAAGCACCACAGTTCCTCAGGGATCTAGATCCAAAAATGACAGAGTGACTGTTATCACCAAATGCCTTAATACATCTCAAATGGTCAGCTACTTATAACCTATAAAACTATTAAATGCGAAAACAGATAGGATCCGATATCGCTTGACCACTCACGCCTTTAAATAACGCCCCATTTAGTCAATAGTACTTCCATTATGGCCAGGCCCTGGAAAACGCCTGGTTTGTTTTGTCTTATTAACTTGGCAAATCCGCTCAATAAACGTCTGCTCTCTTTCCAGGATCTTGCCTCTAAATACACAATACCATATATTTTCTCCTTTCACTGCCAATAGAACCTTCACTACTGTCAGGTCACCTTGGGCTCTTCAACTTTGCCTCCTCTCACTCCGTATGAACATATATGCCTGAAAGGCACCTCAGTGAAAGGGCATATCTCTAGGATTTTGTTAAACACTTATGCCTACCCTTTAGACTATAATCACCCTCACCTTCTACCCTTTGATTGAGAGGGCCAGATGTAATGAAGTTCTCACTGTCTTGCCCTGTCAATCAAAGTGCAGAGGATGCGGCAGTTGCAGAGAGAAGAGTCTCTAGGTGTAATAACAATGCCCCCGTTGCTCCTAGAGACTCATATGCATATATTAAAACTTCATCTATCTCAGCAATGCGGGCACATATCAACATGGGACCAACACAGATGCCTTTAGCTGCCAAGCGCACATGTAACAGGTACAAATAGGTACAAATCTGCTGACAGATGCCCTTTAATGATGAACATAATTTCTACTCTTTACTTACCTTTGTGCCCATCATTGAGAGAACTGTTTCATTTTCTTCTTCTTGTTTCCTTTTATTATTTGATACATTTAAAAAATATACGATGTATCCCCTCTTTCCTTTTTCCTTCTCTTAATCCCTATATTGTACCCCTTCCCCCCTCTTATTATTATTTTCCATTTTATTGGTATTTGGAAAAAAAACTATAAAACACAAATTATAAAAAACAATACCAGAGTGTCACGTCCTGTCAAAGTAGACAAACTCATGAAACAGCAATTGATAAATCAGAATCCATATAGTAATACACAGATACATAGTTACATAGTTAATACGGTTGAAAAAAAGACATAAGTCCATCAAGTTCAACTAAGGGATAGGTGGGGACGCGAATCCCAGAAGAAAGTGAGACTCAGATTTCTACACATTTTCATAAGCATTTATATGTTTTACTTTTAATAATTCATCTAAACCCTTTTTAAAACTGTCCACAGTTCCTGCTGTGACCATGTCCTGAGGAAGTCTATTCCACAGATCACAGTTCTTACAGTAAAGAAGCTTTGACGCTTTTGGAGCCTCAACTTTTTCTTCTCCAGTCGGAGGCAGTGCCACATTGTCTTTTGAGGGCATTTGACATAGAACAGTTTTTCACCGTATTTTTTGTATGGCCCATTTATAGGCCCATTTATATATTTGTATAGGTTAATCATGTCCCCCCCTTAGACGTCTCTTCTCAAGACTAAATACATTTAATTCTTTTAATCTTTCTTCATAACGAAGACCCTCCATGCTCCTTATCAGTTTAGTCGCTCTCCTCTGTACTTTTTCCAGCTGCAGAGCATCCTTTCTATGGACTGGTGCCCAGAACTGAACTGCATATTCCAGAGGAGGCTGCACCAACGCTTTGTAAAGTGGTAGTATTACATCCCTGCCCCGCGAGTCCATGCCTCGTTTAATGCATGACCGTATCCTGTTGGGCTCTTTCACACGACCGTTTTTTTTTTCCGTTTTGCGGGCCGTTTTTTGCGGTCCGTATACGGAACCATTCATTTCAATGGTTCCGCAAAAAAACGGAATGTACTCCGTATGTATTCCGTTTCCATATTTCCGTTTTTCTGTTCCGTTGAAAGATAGAACATGTCCTATATTTGGCCGCAAATCACGTTCCGTGGCTCCATTAAAGTCTATGGGTCCGCAAAAAAATGGAATGCATACGGAAATGCATCTGTATGTCTTCCGTATCCGTTCCGTTTTTTGCAGAACCATCTATTGAAAATGTTATGCCCAGCCCAATTTTTCCTATGAAATGACTGTATACTGTATTTGCCATACGGAAAAAAGGAACGGAAAAACGGAACGGAAACGGAAACACAACGGAAACAAAAAACGGAACAACGGATCCGTTTAAAACGGACCGCAAAACACTGAAAAAGCCATACTGTCGTGTGAAAGAGGCCTAACATTGTATACTTTTATATAATCTACCATCTACAAGGATACCCATATCCTTCTCCATAAGTGACTCTCCCAGTGTTGCATCACCTAGGACATACTGTATGAAGCACAGAGATTATTACTACCAAGATGCATAACATTACATATATCCACATTGAACCTCATTTGCCAAGTTGATGCCCAATCACTCAGAGTGTCCAAGTCAGCTTATATTTTATGGACATCCTCCTTAGACTGCACAGTACTACATAGCTTAGTGTCATCTGCAAAAATAGAAATAGTGATATTAACCCCTTAAGGACCGGGCTCATTTTCACCTTCAGGACCAGGCCATTTTTTGCAAATCTGACCAGTGTCACTTTATGTGGTGATAACTTTAAAAAACGCTTTGACTTATCCAGGCCATTCTGAGACAGTTTTTTCGTCACATATTGTACTTCATGACACTGGTAAAATGGAGTCCAAAAAATTCATTTTTATTTATAAAAAAATACCAAATTTGCCAAAAATTTGGAAAAATGGCAAATTTCCAAGTTTCAATTTCTCTACTTCTATAATACATATTAATACCTACAAAAATTGTTATTACTTTACATTTCCCATATTTCTTCATGTTAGGATCATTTTGGGAATGACATTTTATTTTTGGGGGACGTTACAAGGCTTAGAAGTTTAGAAGTAAATCTTGAAATTTCTCCGAAATTTTCAGAAACCAACTTTTTAAGGACCAGTTCAGGTCTGAAGTCACTTTGTGAAGCTTACATGATAGAAACCACCCAAAAATGACCCCATTCTAGAAACTACACCCCTCAAGGTATTCAAAACTGATTTAAAAAAAGTTGTTAACCCTTTAGGTGTTCCACAAGAATTAATGGGAAATAGAGATACAATTTCAAAATTTCACTTTTTTGGCAGATTTTCCATTTTAATATTTTTTTTCCAGTTACAAAGCAAGGGTTAACAGCCAAACAAAACTCATTATTTATGGCCTTGATTCTGTAGTTTACAGAAACACCCCATATGTGGTCGTAAGCTGCTGTACGGGCACACGGCAGGGCGCAGAAGGAAAGGAATGCCATACGGTTTTTGGAAGGCAGATTTTGCTAGACTGGTTCTTTTGACACCATGTCCCATTTGAAGCCCCCCTGATGCACCCCTAGAGTAGAAACTCCATAACAGTGACCCCATCTAAGAAACTACACCCCTCAAGGTATTCAAAACTGATTTTACAAACGTCGTTAACCCTTTAGGTGTTCCACAAGAGTTATTGGCAAATAGAGCTGAAATTTCAGAATTTCAATTTTTTGGCCAATTTTCCATTTTAATCTATTTTTTCCCAGTAACAAAGCAAGGGTTAGCAGCCAAACAAAACTCATTATTTATGGCCTTGATTCTGTAGTTTACAGAAACACCCCATATGTGGTCGTAAGCTGCTGTACGGGCACACGGCAGGGCGCAGAAGGAAAGGAATGCCATACGGTTTTTGGAAGGCAGATTCTGCTAGACTTTTTTTGGACACCATGTCCCATTTGAAGCCCCCTTGATGCACCCCTAGAGTAGAAACTCCAAAAAAGTGACCCCATTTTAGAAACTACGGGATAGGGTGGAAGTTTTGTTGATACTAGTTTAGGGTACATATCATTTTTGTTGGCTCTATATTACACTTTTTGTGAGGCAAGGTAACAATAAATAGCTTTTTTGGCACCGTTTTTTTTTGTTATTTACAACATTCATCTGACAGGTTAGATCATGTGGTATTTTTATAGAGCAGGTTGTCACGGACGCGTCGATACCTAATATGTATACAATTTTTTTATTTATGTAAGTTTTACACAATGATTTCATTTTTGAAAAAAAAATATCATGTTTTAGTGTCTCCATAGTCTGAGAGCCATAGTTTTTTCAGTTTTTGGGCGATTATCTTAGGTAGGGTCTCATTGAGATGACGGTTTGATTGGCACTATTTTGGGGTGCATAGGACTTTTTGATCGCTTGCTATTACACTTTTTGTGACGTAAGATGACAAAACATTGCTTTTTTGACACCGTTTTTATCTTAAATTTTTTACGGTGTTCATCTGAGGGCTTAGGTCATGTGATACTTTTATAGAGCCGGTCGATACCTAATATGTATACATTTTTTTTTTTTTATGTAAGTTTTACACAATGATTTCATTTTTGAAACAAAAAAAATCATGTTTTAGCATTTCCATAGTCTAAGAGCCATAGTTTTTTCAGTTTTTGGGCGATTATCTTGAGTAGGGTATGATTTTTGCGGGATGAGATGACTGTTTGATTGGTACTATTTTGGCGTACATGCAACTTTTTTGGTCACTTTTATTACCTATTTTGGGAAGTAAGGTGGGCAAAATTTCAATTTCCTCATAGTTTTTATTTTTTTTATTTTTATGGCGTTCACCGTGCGGGGAAAGTAACATGACCGTTTTATAGATCAGGTCGTTACGGACGCGGCGATACCTAATATGTGTAGTGTATTTTTATTTTTTTTATTCAGTGATAAATGAGGTTTTTTTTTATCTTTACTTTTTTCACTTTTTTCTTTTCATTTTTTTGACCCAGACTGACTTGTTTCTTGAAGATCCAGTGGGTCTGATGTCTGTATAATACAGTACAGTACACTATATAGTGTATTGTACTGTATTTTACTTACACTTTGTCTGAACAGATCTATGCCTTTAGCACAGATCTGTTCAGCACCATGGACAGCAGGATGCCTGAGAAGGCGTCCTGTTGCCATGGAAACCTTCCTCGTGTGGCACAACTGAGAAGAAGGGGAAGGAGGGAGGCTCAAAGGCACAGCATCCCCCCGATGGGAGAGTGAGGGAGCTCCCTGACTGTTAACCTTTTCCATACAGCAGACTGTACGGATCGCGGTGTGGGAAGGGTTAAACGGCTGACATCACAGCACAGATGTCAGCCGTTTATACCAGAGTGTCAGCAATGTGCTGACACTCTGGTATAACCACTGGATGCCAATGAATATTCAAGAGGAGGCGGGCGGGGATCGCGATCCCGCCTGCCCGCCTCCCGCACCGTCTGCAACCCCCCCCTGCACCACCCGCCGGCATAAAATCATTCAGGGGTGCAGGGGGGTGAAAAATCTTTAATTTCGGCCTTTTAAAGTTTCTGATCCCCGCAGTCAGGGACCGCGGGGATCAGAAACTGCAGAAAGCGCTGCAAACCGCAGGTATGAATTGACCTGCGGTTTGCTGCGATTGCCGATACAGGGGGGGTCACATGCCCCCCCCCCCCCCCCCCCGGCGTTGTGACAGGATGCCCGCTGAATGATTTCAGCGGGCATCCTGTTCCGATTAACCTCCGCCGCCCCGCAATCGCGTTTTAAACCCATGACGTACAGGTACGTCATGTGTCCTTAAGGACTCGAGAAACATGCCATACCGGTACGTTATGTGTCCTTAAGGGGTTAATCCCCTCCTCATATCATTAATAAATAAATTAAATAGAGGGCCCAGCACTGAACCTTGGGGTATACCACTTATAACACATGACCATTCTGAATAGGAATCATTAACCAGAACTCTCTGGACACGGTCCTTCAGCCAGTTTTCAATCCAATTACAAACTATACTCTAAGCCTGTAGACCTTACTTTACCCATTAAACGTCTATGAGGGACAGTATCAAAAGCCTTTGCAAAATCCAGAAACACTACATCCACAGCTGCCCCCTGTCCAGGCTTCTACTCACATAGGCTGGTAATTCATAAACCGTACTTTCACAATTGACTCATCTATATATAACAGTTCAAAACAGTCAGTTCCTCTGTGATAAGAGGGTATAGTCATATGCGCCATCAGGAACTGAACCTGGTCAATTTAATAAATGACATGACTGATTAGCTATGCAGACAACCCGTAAATAAACACTAGTATTGTTCATTCCAAAAATTACACCAACCATAATGAAATACCAGGATGAGAGAAACTAAAGAGCCCTTTACATGGGCCGACAATTGGTAAATCGGAGAGAGAGCAGCTTAATTTGTCGATGTACATAGCAAATCACTCTGACGACTCCCCAAGTTCAATGTGGGACTGTATTTTCAAGTTAGGCTACTTTCACACTTGCGTTGTTGTTTTCCAGTATTGAGATCTAGCAGAGTATCTCGATACTGGAAAAAAAAAAACGTTCCCATTTGGTCCTCATTCATTCTGAATGGAAAGAGATCTGTTCAGGATGTCTTCCATTCCGGCAGCATTCCGTCTTGTGACCGGAGACAAAACTGCTGCAAGCTTCGGTTTTGTGTCCAGTCATTAAAATGGAAAAAGCGGATTCAGCACTGAAAACAATGTAAGTCAATGGTGACAGATCTGTTTTTTTAAGAGACTAAAAAAATTTGATCCATCACCCATTGCCTATCTGTATTTAGTGACGTATCTATTTTGATTTCACACAAGTGCATACTAACGAAACGGATGCATCCTGATGTGCAAAATCAAAACAGATCCATTTAATTCTGGTATCGAGATCCTCTGCCGTATCTCAATACCGGAATTAACAACGCAAGTGTGAAAGTAACCTTAGTTGTATCTATTGGTTATCTATTTTCAGTGTCAGGTCTATATATGTATGTATGTGTGTGTGTGTGTGTGTGTGTATATGTATATATATATATATATATATATATATATATACACAGTGCTGCCCATAATTATTCATACCCCTGGCAAATATTGACTTAAAGTCACTTTTATTCAACCAGCAAGTAATTTTTTGACGGGAAATGACATAGGTGTCTCCCAAAAGATAATAATATGATGTACAAGAGGCATTATTGTGGGAAAAAAACACTTCTCAGCTTTTATTTACATTTGAGCAAAAAGTGTCCAGTCCAAAATTATTCATACCCGTCTCAATAATCAATAGAAAAGCCTTTATTGGCTATTACAGCAATCAAACGCTTCCTATAATTGCACACCAGCTTTTTGCATGTCTCCACAGGTATTTTTGCCCATTCATCTTTAGCAATGAGCTCCAAATCTTTCAGGTTGGAGGGTCTTCTTGCCATCACCCTGATCTTTAGCTCCCTCAACAGATTCTCAATTGGATTCAAGTCTGGACTCTGTCTGGCCCACTCCAAAACGTTAATGTTGTTGTCTGCTAACCATTTCTTCACCACTTTTGCTGTGTGTTTTGGGTCATTGTCATGCTGAAATGTCCACTGGTGCCAAGGCCAAGTTTCTCTGCAGACTGCCTGATGTTGTCATTGAGAATCCTCATGTATTGCTCTTTTTTTCATGGTGCCATTGGCTGAAAAACACCCCCCAAAGCATTAGGTTCCCACCACCATGTTTGACAGTGGGGATGGTGTTCTTTGGTGTTCTTTGGGTTGAAGGCTTCTCCTTTTTTACGCCAAATGAAGGAAACATCATTGTGACCAAACAATTAAAATTTTGTTGTATCTAACCATAACACAGAAGACCAGAAGTCGTCTTCTTTGTCTTCTCTGTCTTCTCTGTCCAGATGAGCTTTTGCAAAGGTCAAAAAATTACTTGCTGGTTGAATAAAAGTAACTTTAAGTCAAAATTTGCCAGGGGTATGAATAATTATGGGCAGCACTGTATATGTATCCAAAGACGAGGCAGCACTCCAATAGATAAAGTGAAGAAAGTGGACCCTTTATTGACCCCTCTGCAACGTTTCAACCGCTCAATGCAGTCTTTATCAAGCATGTATATTGTGGTGAGGGGCGGTAGTATTTGTACACAACTCCTGTGAAAATGAAATATAGTTATTATTACCGAAAGCAACAGTTGTAAATTACATCAGTGAATAAGGTTGGCATCCAGCAGACATCCTGTTAGTAGTGAAAGCTAGAAAATATCAGTCCAGCTTAGCCACCAAAATCCAATTAAGAATTACAGACCAACTGTTGTGTACTTCCTGTTTGTATTCCGTTTTGGCTCTTCTTTAGTCTGTAATGAAATCATCATGTTCTTAAGTTTACGTGGGCTTTCAGCTGTGACTGTGAAAAGCTGTCACGTCGCGCTTTAAGTGACCTGGCATCAGCCACAAGTGACCCGACTCCATTCATTGCCAGCAAGCCAGAGCCCAGAATGTGGTATTTACGGGATGACAAAGCTGTACATGTAATTTCCAATGTATTAATTTCCTTCTCAGCACAATGTTTCTAGTGATTAAAAAGTATTTCAGGTATACTAAGGAACACACAGATGATTTATAAAAATGAATCCGACTAATGTCAAAGCTCTGTTCTGTAATCTATAAATGCAGATTGTCTATTGTGTGATGGTATTTATGTTCTAAATCTTAATGTTCTGTTTGTTTTTAATGAATGTTAAAAAGTTCAATTTAAATTGTGGGAAATATATAGAACTTTGTGGACCGGTAAAAATTGACCCAAATAAATACACAGATTCAGTAAAGTTTTTGCATAAATCAGGCTATGCTATGACATAGTAATGTAACATCCCATACAACCTTCTTGTATGCAGCGGTGGGCATGTCTTCAATGTTCAGCCAGATGGGATTATCAAGCAAGGCTCCCTTCCCCACTTGACATCTGTAACAAAAAACAACAGTGGGGCAGACGTTTCATACACTAGTGTTAGTAAAAAGTCTGTTAGAGTAAGGGGCTGTTCACATCTCGTTTTTGATGTATGTCAAGCAGATATGTTTAGTCGTACAGTGAAAAAAAAAGTATACAAAAATGAATGCAATCTTTTTTTAGTGTATATGTTTGATGGATTTTCATACGTTCAAATACATTTGTGTTCATTTTTTTAAATATAAATTTTATAAAAAAAATTCTTAAACCTTAGTTTTTTTAAAATAAAGATTTGAAGTGTATCAAAGGAAGTGTCTGGATAAAAACAGATGTGTTTAACGGATGGAAATGTATTCTTATGTTTTCTTATGTTTCCATCAGTCTCCCATTTGCTACAATAGACTTCTATTATGGCGGAATGCCTCTTATAGGCTTCCGTGGTACATGCCGTCATAGAATTCCGTTATGGTCCGTGGTAGCGGAATCCATAACAGGATTTTTCGATAACCCGAACCTTGGACGCTGAATTTGAAAACACAAGTTCGCTCAACACTAATTAAGACTGGTTGTAACGGTAGTCTTAGTATATCTGCTGCAATGTATTAGTCGAAAATGCCAAATTATTTAAATTATGTTTTTCTTATGAACTCTTTTTTTTACACCTTTGTACTTATTTAATTGTTTTACTGCCTATTATTATGCAGAAAGTCTTAAAATATAGCCATTTTCATATTGACTACTGCAGTAAGCTGACATTTTTCAGATTTTTTTTTTCTTTTTTCTGCAGCTTTTCTGATTTGCTGTGTAGATTGGAACAGCATAAGCAGAGGCTAGTGGATTGAATAAGAGTTCTGTTGTATTGACAAAGGGCTAGATAAGGAACCACTTTTTTAGACCTGGGGAAAAGTTGCAGATTGCACTGCAATCTGCACCTGAAATAGGCCTAATATAGCCGTATTTCAGCTTCATGAATGACCCCCAAAGTCATTTTAAAAATCTGCATGCGTAACAAGTTGAATGGCTGTACTAGGTGCCTACGTCTGAAATAATAATATTTATTTTCCCCTCAGCAGTTGGTGCGCCATCATTTTTGGACTCTTTCCTGTTTCAACAATTTATATGAAGTATTATATTATCTGATACATTTGGATGTGAAAATCAGCCTGCAGGATACGAAAGGAACAATTCTATATGGGAATAAATATCAAAACTGTGAAGAGACACTGAAGAGGCATTTCAGCAACAATCTGAATTATATGTCTATATAATATGTCTACACCACTAGGCACTACACCACTAGTGGTATGAAAACCTTCTTTAGACTTTTTTAAAAACTTGAGAGAAATACCTCCTGTATGAAACTAGAAAAACTAGAAGAAATTGTCTCCTCATTGGACAGCAAGATCTTTTGTCATATTTGATAAGACTTTCCCAACCTCTAAAAGTCATCCATCAGTTGACCATCTAGGATTATTGTTACTGGTTTACAGTAATATTTGCAATGGTGAGTACACCTTTTACATTATTTCTCTATTTCTGTTAGGTTTCACTTAAAGGGGTTCTCTTGGAATTAAGAAAATGAAAATACTTAGATATTAATTTATGATAAATATATTCCAAAATAGTTATAATGGCTCCAGCCAAGTTTGTGTAAAGTGCAATTCAGTTTTTTTTAGCAAACAATGGTGGTTGCTACGGCAAAGTAAGTTGTGACGTTTCGGCACATCCGTGCCTTCATCAGACCAGTGCCGCTTGAAGTGCAGAAGATCTCAGGTGTGGACGCAGTAGAAGGAAAAACATGCGGTTGTACCGCTGAAGAGAAGAGGCGCCTCTTCTCTTTCAGCGGTACAACCGCATGTTTTTCCTGCTAAATAAAACAGAATTGCACTTTACACAAACTTGGCTGGAGTCTTTGAATTTATTATTGATAGGGGTGGGAACCCTACTCCAGCAGAAAATCCACTGTGTGCTACAAGGGCTCTGCTTGAAATTAGTTATAATGGCTCGTTTTGTCTAGGGAGCAATCATTAGGAGAAAAAAAGGGCTGCCGTCCTATTAGTGCACACAAAACCTGTCCTAATCACACAGTAGGACAAGTTACTTCACAGCACTGAGCTAAAGCGCTGCCTCATCCTCCTCTCTGCCCTGTTTGTCAGTATACAGCTGATAGGATCTTCAGCTGAATCTCTGTAGGAATGGAGATCATGAGGAGACATAAAGTACAGAGAGGAGGGCGTGGATAATGAGCAGCAGCTATTATATGCAGTCTCCATTACCACAGTCTACAGTCTGTCCTGTCCGTCCTGTCTGTACTTCATGTCTCATCATGAACTCCATTCCTACAGAGATTCAGCTGAAGATCGTATCATCTGTATTCGGGATCATAACCCCTGACAGGTAGAGCAGAAATGGGGCAGCTCTTTAGCTCAGTGTTGTGAAGTAACTTGTCCTCCTCTGTGATTAGGACAGATTATGTGTGTACAGATGTAGTAGAGTTAACACACATGCTTTATGAGATGTGTTATCTAAACGAAATGCATTAAGTAAACACCTTCAATTGCTTTTCAATGGCTTTTGTTTTAAGATAACACAATGAGTTAAGAAATTTAAGAGTTTGTGTGTTAACCCTGCTACATCTGTACTAACAGGACGGCGGCCATTTTGTTTCCCCTGCAGATTGCTCCCTAGACAACATGAGCCATTATAAATAATGAAAGGTATTTGGGAATATATTTATATATATATATATATATATATATATATATATATATATATATATATATATATAAAAAAGGACATGTGTGTATGTATGTATGTATGTTCCGTGAAAACTCAAAAACGCAACCATCCATTTCAACGAAACTTGGTATACACATCCCTTGCTACCTGGAAAGAAATTTTGCGGGAACGTACCGTTCCCCAGAGATTCCCAAAAAATGACCTGCATTATCTAATACAAGCCTGCCAGCCTTTCACTTAAATCCTAACTGCCATACACACGGTCACATGTCCCTTATCAGCCAATAGAAGCTCACAGGTCCTACTCCAGGTTGCCATAACAACTGATCACAGGTTTTAGCAGTTCGCAGGTCCTGAAATATTCAGTCATATGACGTATGACGGCACAACTACACTGCTACATGCATGGGGAGCAGGGGCCACTTTTAAACTGACGGGCGCTGTGAACTTCACTGTTAAAGGGGCGGGCGCTGTGGAGTTCACTGTTAAAAGGGCAGTCACTGTTAAAGGGGCGGCCACTGTGAAAGTCACTGTTAAAGGGGCAGCCACTGTGAAAGTCACTGTTAAAGGGGCGGTCACCATGGAAGACACTGTTAGGCCTCTTTCACACGGGCGTTGCGGGAAAAGGTTCGGGTGCAATGCGGGAACATGCACGATTTTTCCGCGCGAGTGCAAAACATTGTAATGCGTTTTGCATTTGCGTGAGAAAAATCACGCATGTTTGGTACCCAAACCCGAACTTCTTCACAGAAGTTCGGGCTTGGGATCGGTGTTCTGTAGATAGTATTATTTTCCCTTATAACATGGTTATAAGGGAAAATAATAGCATTCTGAATACAGAATGCAAAGTAAAATAGCGCTGGAGGGGTTAAAAAAATAATAATATATAATTAAACTCACCTTAGTCCACTTGATTGCGCAGCCCGGCTTCTCTTCTGTCTCCTTCTTTGCTGATTGCAGGAAAAGGACCTGTGGTGACGTCACTCCGGTCATCACATGGTCCATCACATGATCCATCACCATGGTAAAAGATCATGTGATGGATCATGTGATGACCGGAGTGACGTCATCAAAGGTCCTTTTCCTGCACACAGCTAAGATGAAGACAGAAGAGATGCCGGGCTGCGCGAGCAAGTGGATTAAGGTGAGTTAAATTATTTATTTTATTTTTTTAACCCCTCCAGCGCTATTTTACTATGCATTCTGTATTCAGAATGCTATTATTTTCCCTTTATAACCATGTTATAAGGGAAAATAATAATGATCGGGTGTCCATCCCGATCGTCACCTAACGTGCGTGAAAATCGCACCGTATCCACACTTGCTTGCGGATGCTTGCGATTTTCACGCAGCCCCATTCACTTCTATGGGGCCTGCGTTGCGTGAAAAACGCACAAAATAGAGCTTGCTGCGATTTTCACGCAACGCACAAGTGATGCGTGAAAATCACCGCTCATGTGAACAGCCCCATAGAAATGAATAGGTCCTGATTCAGTGCGGGTGCAATGCGTTCAACTCACGCATTGCACCCGCGTGGAAAACTCGCCCCGTGTGAAAGGGGCCTTAAAGGGGCGGCCACCGTGAAAGTCCCTGTTAAAGGGAGCGGTCACTGTTAAAGGGAGCGGTCACTGTTAAAAGGGCGGTCACTGTTAAAAGGGCGGTCACTGTAAAAGTCACTATTAAAGGGGCGGTCACCATTAAAGGGGCGGCCACCGTGAAAGTCACTATTAAAGGGGCGGTCACAGTTAAAGGGCGGCCACTGTGAAAGTCACTGTTAAAGGGGCGGTCACCGTTAAAGGGCGGCCATTGTGAAAGTCACTGTTAAAGTGGCGGTCACTGTTAAAGGGACGGTCACCATTAAAGGGGTGGCCACTGTGAAAGTCACTGTTAAAGGGGCGGTCACTGTTAAAGGGACGGTCACCATTAAAGGGGTGGCCACTGTGAAAGTCACTGTTAAAGTGGCGGTCACTGTTAAAGGGACGGTCACCGTTAAAGGAGCGGCCATTGTGAAAGTTACTGTTATTTAATATAAAATTGCAATAAATAAATACCCGAGCAACGCCGGATCATCAGCTAGTTATAAACAACGCAGTCAGTGTTAGCAAGTCTCCACTGTTATGTAAACAGAAGACAGAGGAGCGTTACTAAGGCTCAAAATGGGCCACTTATGAGCTGTTTTTCAAATAGAAATGTTCGATTTCAGTAATTCAAGTATATTACAAAAATGGTCAGTATCACTGCCCCTATACATTACAAAAATCAAAAAAGGAATGTCAGTTACACTTTAAATCTTTATTCTGTTCCAGATTAAAAACATCATGGCAACTCGAAGCGTTGAATGAATTGTGGGATATAACATGTACAGCAGGAGAACACTGGGCTATGCTTTTCCAACCCAAGTCTTATCTTTTCATAGCTCTCGTATTTTCTAGGGAATCAATAGCACATTATATGCAGGTGATAAAACTGTGACAATAAATAAAAGCAATACATAATATAAAAACATTAACACATGGCATAAATTACAATATGACAAAAGGTAATGAAATATTTGGTCAGACCTAATACAATTTAATGGTGCCTTCAAACGCAGCAGATTTTTCTGCAACTAAAAATCTGTTCCATTCATCTGAATAAGGCTTGCAGAAATCGATGTACTTGTCACCAATACAACCCCATTCAGATGAATGGAACTGACGTTTTAGTTCAGTTTCAATGTATTTTGCATGTAATACAGTGATTTTCCTACCTAGGTTCATAATATACTTATTCACAGTGCAACATAATTATATAGCTGAGAATTGTGAATGATAGAACAGGAAATCTGGCCCTTCTGAATATCATACATTTTTTTATTAAAAGGTATGATATTCTTAGACAAGTTGAAAATTGTTTCCTTTCACGGCAATAGTTGTAACTCTGAACACAGGGGCTAGGGATGAGAGGCAGATTTCAATTTTAATTCATTGAAGAAGCATTACATGTTCTGCTTGACGCAGTAGAGCAAGACTTGAGATAAAATGCTGATAAATTTAATTCCGTTACCATTTATCTATATATGACTCTAGTTCTTCCTAGCATTATGTAAGAGTTGGAGTGGGGATAACAAAATTGGACACCCTGCAAAAACGTAAAATATATATTTTCTATTTCACTTTCTTTGTTCACAGCCTTCATTTACACAGTTGAGTCCCATTATTATGACCACAAACTAATATCTAGAGTAACCGCTGTGTGCAGTGAGGACAACAGACTCAGTAAGGTCCTGGTAGGTTGTCACAGGTACTGACTGCAGTGCATCCCACAGCAGGTGGGTGCATGAGAGAGGATCCATAGAGTGAACACGACAATCAAGGTTCTCCCACAGATGCTCAATTGGGTCAAAGTCTGGGGAATTAGGGTGCCAGAGTAGTACTTGGAAGGCTTGTCCATGCTTGTCCAACCAATGTCGGACATTTCTAGTGATGAAACATGTTGAATTTTTTTTGCTGGGAGATCCCAGAATACAATCAGCAGGTTTGGGTGTGTGTGATCTGCAAGGATGGATTCATTCCTAAATTTGTTGAAAGTGCCTTCCACATGGATGAGTGGGCAATGCCACAAAAACATTCCCCAGACCATAATGCTGCCACCACCAGCTTGTGTTCTTCAAGGGTGGACTGGCCATAGACCCTATAGGAAAATTTCCCAGTGGGCCAGTGTCTACTGGGCCGCCCAAGCCCTCCTCATGGCCGCTGGCTAGGTACCGAACAATCTGATGCTCTCAGCATTAAAGGGGGTGTCCAGCTATAAATATTGATGACCTATCCTCAGGATAGGTTATCAATAACTGGTTGGTGGGGGTCTTACACCCCCATTGATCAGCTGTTTGAAGAGGAGGCGGCGCACCATGCACTTTGTCTCAGATGTGTAATGATGAGGAAGCATCGCTCGCATGGAGCACCGCCTCCTCGTTTCACAGCTGATCGTGGGGGTTTTGCGTGTTGGACCTCTGCAGATCAGATATTGATGGCCTATCCTGACGGTAGGTTATCAATATTAATGGCAGGACAACCCCTTTAACCCCTCAGTGACCAGACTGTTTTGCGCCTTACTGACCAAGTGTTTTTCTTCCTTTTTTCATCGTCTCGTTCCAAGAGCTACAGTCTTGTGAAAAAATTAGGACACCCTTTGAAAGCATGTGGTTTTTTGTAACATTTTTAATAAATGGTTATTTCATCTCCGTTTCAACAATACAGAGAGATTAAAGTAATCCGACTAAACAAAGAAAACTGAAGAAAAGTCTTTTCAAGATCTTCTGTAAATGTCATTCTACAAAAATGCCTATTCTAACTGAGGAAAAAGATAGGACACCCTTGCCCCTAATAGCGAGTGTTACCTCCTTTGGCTGAAATAACTGCAGTGAGACGGTTCTTGTAGCCATCTACCAGTCTTCGACATCGGTCTGAGGAAATTTTACCCCACTCCTCAATGCAGAACTTTTTCAGCTGTGAGATGTTTGAGGGGTTTCTTGCACGTACAGCCCTTTTCAAGTCACCCCACAGCATCTCAATGGGATTCAAATCTGGACTTTGACTTGGCCATTCCAGGACTCTCCATTTCTTCTTTTTCAGCCAATCTTTGGTTGATTTACTAGTATGTTTTGGGTCATTGTCATGTTGCATGGTCCAGTTCCGCTTCAGCTTTAATTTTCTAACTGATGGTCTCACATGTTCTTCAAGCACCTTCTGATACACAGTAGAATTCATCGTGGATTCTATGATGGTGAGCTGACCAGGTCCTGCTGCAGCAAAGCAGCCCCAAACCATGACACTTCCACCTCCATGCTTCACAGTTGGTATGAGGTTCTTTTCTTGGAATGCTGTGTTTGGTTTACGCCAAACATGTCCTCTGCTGTTGTGTCCAAATAATTCAATTTTGGACTCATCTGTCCAAAGAGCATTATTCCAGAAGTCCTGGTCTTTGTCAACTTTATCGCTGGCAAATGTCAGTCTGGCCTCGATGTTTCTCTTGGAAAGCAAAGGTTTCCTCCTTGCACACCTCCCATGCAAGTTAAACTTGTACAGTCTCTTTCTGATTGTAGAGGCATGTACTTCTACATCAACAGTAGCCAGAGCCTGCTGTAGTTCTCGAGATGACACTTTAGGGTTTTTGGATACCTCTTTTAGCATCTTGCGGTCTGCTCTTGGGGTGAACTTGCTGGGGCGACCAGTCCTGGGCATGTTGGCAGTTGTTTTGAAAGCCCTCCACTTGTAGACTATCTTCCGGACAGTGGAATGGCTGATTTCAAAATCTTTTGAGATCTTTTTAAATCCCTTCCCAGACTCATAGGCTGCTACAATCTTTTTTCTGAAGTCCTCTGACAGCTCTTTTGCTCTCACCATGGTGCTCACTCTCACTTCAACAGTCAGGAGCACACCAAACTAAATGTCTGAGGTTTAAATAGGGCAAGCCTCATTCAACATGCAGAGTAACGATCTACTAATTATGTGCACCTGGTGTGATATACCTGTGTGAGATCTGAGCCAATTTAAGAGGGAATACATGTGAGGGTGTCCTATCTTTTTCCTCAGTTAGAATAGGCATTTTTGTAGAATGACATTTACAGAAGATCTTGAAAAGACTTTTCTTCAGTTTTCTTTGTTTAGTTGGATTACTTTAATCTCTCTGTATTGTTGAAACGGAGATGAAATAACCATTTATTAAAAATGTTACAAAAAACCACATGCTTTCAAAGGGTGTCCTAATTTTTTCACATGACTGTATAACTTTTTTATTTTTCCATCTATATAGCTTTATGAGGGCTTGTTTTTTGCGGGATAAGTTGTTGTTTGGGGTACACATACCTCCTTTCTGATTAACCTTTATGAACTCTTTCTGGGAGGAAGATGGGAAAAACAGCAATACTGCCACTGCGTTTTTACGTTATAAATTTTACGGCGTTCGTTTTTCGGTATGAATAACATAATATCTTTATTCTCTGGGTCAGTACAATTACAGTGATGCCAAATACATATACAGATGCAACATCGTTAGCGCTCCTCTTTTTTGCATATAGTTACAAACGAAACGCGATTTTCTTTTCTTCACAATAGCAATACATAACATGGCCAGTGTTGAGCCAAAGTACAAAATGAAGCAGTAGTATTCGAATCTGGATATACTGTAACCCTTACCCGTTTCGCTATCATCATGATGTATTATATGGTATCGGCAGTGTTTTAAGGTTAAGAAGGAGGGTAATACTTGCTCACAGATGTAGCAGAGCTGCAGCGAATCGAGTGACTATGTAAAAGTGTAAAGGACAAACTCAGCTCGGTGATCTCTGCCAGCTTTGGTACTTTAAAAAGCAGAACGGCAGCTAAAGCGTTCAAAAGTGCAACCTCTTCCCCCCTTAGGTTAAACTTTGTGTAAAATAAAAAAGCCTTATGCGATATAGAGACGTAGTGCGGGGAGGAAGTGGAGTGGAGCCGCCTGAGCCTTTTTATTAAAACAAACATATACAGCGCCTCACCTCCAGCATCAACTAGATTGATAAATTACTCCGCTCCACTACTTTAATTATGTATATGGGATGCAAAATAAATCACCCAACTGCAGCACCTCAATCAATCACTTTTAAATGATAATTGCGTCTGGGTGAATCAATCTTTTCATTTCTGACATTTTGCTAATTTTAGTTTTGCCGTGGCGATCTATCGACGATAGATTGCCGTAATCTCGTGATGCGCGAGCTCGCGCATGCGCAGTGCCGGTATAGTGTTCCTTCCCTGTGCTGGCATCAGCCTCAGGGAAAGAACTGCGCATGCGCGAGCTCGCGCATCGCGAGATTACGGCAATCTATCGTTGATGAAAGGAGGAGATTCGGAGGACATAGGCGGTGCTGGGCTCCTTCACAGGCGGGCGTGGCTGGGCTCCAGGACGGTTCGTACAGCCCCTTGGCACCTTACAAGGCTCATTTACATATCTCTAAAATCCTTTTTTAAAGAAAATAAAAGCACACAGCCCTATAGGACCGGTATATTGCGGACATGCTAGCGGCGATCTAGCCGTGCATGTCCGCAGCTCTATAGCCCAAAACTTGGTGACAGAATCCCTTTAAGGTTAATTGCTGATGACAGGTTGTCAAAACACTGGTTTCAAAATGTATCCCATTGGCTGCCTATTCAGTATTCTATGAATGAAACCTATTTTTAGTAATGTGAATGGCCAGAAGAGGGCATGAAAACACCCCTCCGGGGTATATAAGGACCAGCCAGAGAAGAAAATGGCAGTCCCCTTTATGTTTAAAGCCGACCCGTATATTATTATTATTTATTATTAAAGCGCCATTCATTCCATAGCGCTGTACATATGATAAGCGGTGCACATACATAATACAGACAATTGCACTAATCATAAACAAGACAAGTTACAAACTGGTACAGAAGGAGAGAGGGCCCTGCCGTGAGGGCTTACAATCTACATGGTATGGGAGAAGGACACAGTAGGTGCGAGTTAAGTTGGTCATGGCGGTATAGAGGCAGCAGGGTCACTGGTTGTAGGCTTGTCTGAAGAGGTGGGTTTTCAGGTTTCTTTTGAAGGATTCCACTGTAGGTGAGAGTCTGATATGTTGGGGTAGTGAGTTCCAGAGTATGGGGGATGCACAGGAGAAATCTTGGAGTCGATTGTGGGAAGAGGCAATGAGAGGAGAGGAGAGAAGGAGGTCTTGTGAGGATCGGAGAGTGCGTGTGGGGATGTATCGGGAAAGTAGCTCAGAGATGTAGGGAGGGGACAGGTTATGGACGGCCTTGTATGTATTTGTTAGTACTTTGAAGTGAATTCGCTGGACAATTTGCTGGGTATATATGGATTTTACTATGGACTTGAGATATGACCCGATCCAGCCCACATTTGTCTGATACCTACCTGCTTGTTAGTGTGGGACACTGTGAATACACTTTATTTCAACTTAATTGAGACTTTGGATCCTTGCTGAACTCACAGCACTTATTTTAGGTGTGATCCTCATGCAATACATGTACTTATAAATAACAAGGATGTGGGGAGATAGGTACTGAACTGCATTCATGTATTTGCCATTATAGCGATAAATAATGTTGATTTATTGATATCTATGGTATAGAAAACATATTTGTACTGTATGTATTTTATTTATTTAATTAGGCGATTAGGCTATCTTTTTATGCTTTTATTTTTTTATTTTATTTTTAAATTTTTAATCATTAGTAGTATGTTATCTCACAGAGCTATTTGTTAAATAAACTTAGATGCAAGACCAGCATAGGGTGTGCACACCAAAAAGTTTTACTTTTAGATCGATAAATACGGTAGATAGCTTAATAATATCATACTTGGTTTGGATTGCACCAGTATGATATTAATAAGCGCTATAGCTGGGTTATATTACTGCCTGTGTAATTTTAACATATTCTTATATGTACTGAACATATTTTTTAAATAAAAAAAATACATACAGTACAAATATGTCTTCTATACCATAGATATCAATAAATCAACATTATTTATCAGATAGTATATACAGTACACTGGAGATTACAAGACTAATAAAAGCTGGCCACGCACAGGTAGACTGCTGGGTTGATCGAATATAGTAAAATACCTATATCCCTGCCAGACTCAATTTTTGCACAGTACGATAATGCAATATATCTATCCTCACTAACTATTGACATCAACCTGTCTGCCACAGAAATATAAATATAACACCTGAATGTGTCTATAATTACTGAATAAGGGGACAGGATCCCTTGGTTGCCGCTGGTAATTACTAGCAGCTACTAGTTCAGTAGATATAAAACCCCGCTGCACACTGACAATTTTAAACATATTTTTTTCTATTACACTTATGTTTTAAGAATGATGAAATAAAGATATATATTTTAATATTAGATAGAAACCCCTAAAGGGATTTGGTTTGGTCTATTGACCGTGGTATACATTGTTTACTGTATATGGTGTTACTTTACACCCTACCCCCCACTCTCAGTATGGCTACAATAGGATCTAAGGCTCCTTTCACACGGGCGAGGAGGGGCTGGAGGGGTTAAAAATAGGGCTGGAGGGGTTAAAAATGTATAAAACATAATTTAACTCCCCTTAATCCACTTGTTCGCGCAGCCCTGCTTCTCTTCTGTCTTCTTCTTTAAGGAATAGGACCTTTGAGGACGTCACTGCGCTCATCACATGGTCCATCACATGATCTGTTACCATGGTGATGGATCATGTGACGGACCATGTGATGAGCGTAGTGACGCTACCACAGGTCCTTTTCCTGTGCACAGAAGAAGACAGAAGAGAAGAAGGGCTGCGCGAACAAGTGGATTAAGGTGAGTTAAAAATTTTTTTAATTTTTTTTAACCCCTCCAGCCCTTTGTACTATGCATTCTGTATTAAGAATGCTATTATTTTCCCTTATAACCATGTGAAAATCACTGCTTATCTGCACAGCCCCATAGAAATGAATGGGTCCGGATTCAGTGCGGGTGCAATGTTTACATTTACATATATTTTATTGATTTATTTATATAAGGATCAGTCAGAATAAAAAATGGCAGTCTACATTTTTTGGGAGGCAGAGATACTGTCTTTTTTTTATTTTTTTTATTTACCCTGGATGTTCTGGAGCGTCCCCCTGACCTCCTGTCATAAGGCCCATTAACCCTTTCATCCCCTTGCTTCCATCACAGTTCTACAGTACCTCGCGCTGAGCGGCAGTATAACCAGAAGCGCAGTGAAAGGGTCTCCAGCAGGAAAATAACCTGCACTTTCAGCCTGCAGACAATACCCCCCTTCCCCCAAACAGGGAGTTCCTTTTGTCTCCGGGCTTTCAGTGAATGGGAGGGCAGGGCATCAGTGTGTAGAGAGATAGCGTGCGATCTAATTCACAGACAGCAAGATCCCTGTAGGGGGAAAGGGGATGCAACCCTATTCAGAGTCCCAGTAAAGTTAATTTGATATACATAAGTAGGATTAATTCACAGATAATGGGTCGCACTACTGTATGGAAAAACTCGGATGGGTGCTCACAGCCCGCAGATTCACCCAATCTAACAAGCAAAAAATTATACAAAAGAAAAGGGCTGGGCACTCACTATATCTAGTAGCCGTGGTGCTTTATTAATTAGAATCAATTATTATAATATTAAAAACACATATTCTAACACACATTCATACACATCAATAATAGTATCTAAAATATAAATATAATCACTGTAACACAATGGTAAAAGGACCTATTTGATATATATAAGAGTCAGATATGATCAGTAATTCGCATATGACCAATAATCCGCATATATGGAGGACGAAAACAGTCCAAAACTATCCGAATGTTCAGTCCAATATCAGAAGTGTGCCATATACAAAAAGGACGGATGAAATAGTTGATCCGATATCCTGAGATCTTTTACAGAGACGAATAGTCCTGAATTCAAATATTCGCACAGTTCAAAGTAACAGCGTTAATTTCCAAATGGATAATGTGTCAGTTGTATTATAGTCTACTCACATAATAAATGTACTTAGGCGGCTCAGATCAGCAATCCGCGGCGTCCCGCGTAATAGTCAGGGTATGATCTCCGCTTGTACGTGTGAGCCACAACTTCACAATGGAATAGTCTTTGAAAACTCTCTGTGAAACCTACTAGGAGTTATCAAAGACTATTCCATTGTGAAGTTGTGGCTCACACGTACAAGCGGAGATCATACCCTGACTATTACGCGGGACGCCGCGGATTGCTGATCTGAGCCGCCTAAGTACATTTATTATGTGAGTAGACTATAATACAACTGACACATTATCCATTTGGAAATTAACGCTGTTACTTTGAACTGTGCGAATATTTGAATTCAGGACTATTCGTCTCTGTAAAAGATCTCAGGATATCGGATCAACTATTTCATCCGTCCTTTTTGTATATGGCACACTTCTGATATTGGACTGAACATTCGGATAGTTTTGGACTGTTTTCGTCCTCCATATATGCGGATTATTGGTCATATGCGAATTACTGATCATATCTGACTCTTATATATATCAAATAGGTCCTTTTACCATTGTGTTACAGTGATTATATTTATATTTTAGATACTATTATTGATGTGTATGAATGTGTGTTAGAATATGTGTTTTTAATATTATAATAATTGATTCTAATTAATAAAGCACCACGGCTACTAGATATAGTGAGTGCCCAGCCCTTTTCTTTTGTATAATTTGATATACATGTATGCATATATGTGTATATATGTGTGTGTGTCTGTGTATACATGTATCTATATATATATATATATATATATATATATATATACAGTTGCAAGAAAAAGTATGTGAACCCTTTGAAATGATATGGATTTCTGCACAAATTGGTCATAAAATGTGATCTGATCTTTATCTAAGTCACAACAATAGACAATCACAGTCTGCTTAAACTAATTACACACAAAGAATTAAATGTTACTATGTTTTTATTGAACACATCATGTAAACATTCACAGTGCAGGTGGAAAAAGTATGTGAACCTCTAGACTAATGACATCCCCAAGAGCTAATTGGAGTGAGGTGTCAGCCAACTGGAGTCCAATCAATGAGATGAGATTGGAGGTGTTGGTTACAGCTGCCCTGCCCTATAAAAAACACACACCAGTTTTGGGTTTGCTTTTCACAAGAAGCATTGCCTGATGTGAATGATGCCTCACACAAAAGTGCTCTCAGAATACCTACAATTAAGAATTGTTGACTTGCATAAAGCTGGAAAGGGTTATAAAAGTATCTCCAAAAGCCTTGCCATTCATCAGTCCACGGTAAGACAAATTGTCTATAAATGGAGAAAGTTCAGCACTGCTGCTACTCTCCCTAGGAGAGGCCGTCCTGTAAAGATGAGTGCAAGAGCACAGCGCAGACTGCTCAATGAGGTGAAGAATAATCCTAGAGTGTCAGCTAAAGACTTACAAAAGTCTCTGGCATATGCTAACATCCCTGTTAGCGAATCTACGATACGTAAAACACTAAACAAGAATGGATTTCATGGGAGGATACCACAGAGGAAGCCACTGCTGTCCAAAAAAAACATTGCTGCACGTTTACAGTTTGCACAAGAGCACCTGGATGTTCCACAGCAGAACTGGCAAAATATTCTGTGGACAGATGAAACCAAAGTTGAGTTGTTTGGAAGAAACACACAACACTATGTGTGGAGAAAAAGAGGCACAGCACACCAACATTAAAACCTCATCCCAACTTTGAAGTATGGTGGTGGGGGCATCATGGTTTGGGGCTGCTTTGCTGCGTCAGGGCCTGGACGGGTTGCTATCATCGAAGGAAAAATGAATTCCCAAGTTTATCAAGACATTTTGCAGGAGAACTTAAGGCCATCTGTCCACCAGCTGAAGCTCAACAAAAGATGGGTGTTGCAACAGGGCAACGACCCAAAGCATAGAAGTAAATCAACAACATAATGGCTTAAACAGAAGAAAATACGCCTTCTGGAGTGGCCCAGTCAGAGTCCTCACCTCAACCCGATTGAGATGCTCTGGCATGACCTCAAGAAAGCGATTCACACCAGACATCCCAAGAATATTGTTGAACTGAAACAGTTCTGTAAAGAGGAATGGTCAAGAATTACTCCTGACCATTGTGCACGTCTGATCTGCAACTATAGCAAACATTTGGTTGAAGTTATTGCTGCCAAAGGAGGTTCAACCAGTTATTAAATCAAAGGGTTCACATACTTTTTCCACCTGCACTGTGAATGTTTACATGGTATGTTCAATAAAAACATGGTAACATTTAATTCTTTGTGTGTTATTAGTTTAAGCAGACTGTGATTGTCTATTATTGTGACTTAGATAAAGATCAGATCACATTTTATGACCAATTTGTGCAGAAATCCATATCATTCCAAAGGGTTCACATACTTTTTCTTGCAACTGTATATATATATATATATATATATATATATATATATTTATATCCAGTGCAGCAGTATATTGTGTATATACATAGTTCCACTACCAATCGCAATGCATGACTTCATAGAAATGTAAAAACTGATATTATTGATAACTGGCAATGCATTTTTTGCAAATATAAAAATATATTTACAAGTTATATTATAATATAAATAATAATATAATTAGAATATGTGTGTGTATGTGTGTATATATATATATATATATATATATATATATATATACACGCACAAACATATATATATACATGCATGTATACACAGATACACACACATATATGCACACTTGTATATACACATATATATATTAAATTTTACTACTGAAAAATGCTAGTAGAAAGGGAATTAAAAGGTTAATCGACAGGAGGCCAGTGGGGCGCTGCTCAACACCTAATGTCATTGTATTTAATTCATATAAAAAAAAAAATGGCAGCATCTCTGTATCCTAATAACAGTAATCTGCCATTTTCTTCAATGCCAGGTCTTTTTATAGCACGGTCATGGGAACCAATCACAGGCCGGTTCTCACGGAAATTAAGGTTAAATACCTTGTTAACCAATATGACATAATTGTTTTGACAAGCTGTCATCACCAATTAAGCTGGGTTGCCAGAGAACCGGCCTGTGATTGGTTCCCATGACCGTGGGAACTAGAATGTGATTGGCTAAATATTCTGTATTGAGCGATCCAGAGCTATAAAAAGACCTGGCAGTGAAGAATATGGTTATTAGGATACAAAGATGCTGCCATTTTTTTTAATATTAATTAAATACAATGACATTAGGTGTTGAGCAGCGCCCCACTGGCCTCCTGTCGATTAACCTTTTAATCCCCTTTCTACTAGCATTCAATTATTTGCTATGGGGATGAAGTGGTGAGATCGGTTATTTACAGTTCTGTATGGTACTTTCTATGGTTCAGTTCAGCGCCTCTGTTTTTTTAATTATTCATAATTAAAAATCTAATTATTCATTTTTATTCATAAAAATACGAGGATTGTGTTTGCAGTGATCTACCAGTGCTGTACCGACTTTCCCCGTGTGTAGTGTGTGTCTGCCAGCCTTAGGATGTGCTGTCATTAGTCCTCCTTATGATGTGCAGTGTGTGAGGCTGGTGGTCACAGGTCATGGCTCTGCCAGCTCTCCATCAGTGTGTACAGAGACACTGTATAGCGCACGGGAACTAACTAACTGACTGTAGTTCCATGCGCCATCTGGTGTTTACAAACCAACATTGCACCCTGAATTTTCTCAATGGCTATTTACGCGATTCGGGTTTGCTAATTGAATTGGTAATCGCTTTTCGCTGCCGCGATTCTGAAGGGAGCGCTAGCGATGGTATATCTGTAGTTTTTTTACGTTTTGCAAATTTTTTAAAAAAAGTAAAAAATGTTTTTGCATTGCCACTTCCCAAGACCTATAATGTTTTTATTTTTCTTTATATGGAGTTGTGTGAGGGCTTTATTTTTGGGGGACTGCTTGTATTTTTTATTGGTATTATTTTGGAGTAAATGGCGCTTTTTGATCGCTTGTTATTACGTTTTTTCAGTGGCAACTAAGAATAAATTAGCAATTCTGTCTTTTATTTTTTATTTTTTTACGGCGTTCACCGTAGGGGATAATTTACATGATATTTATGTAGTCCGGGTCGTTACGAATGCGGCAATACAAAACATAAGGAGAAGATACATCGGAACCCCGCGATCGCATTTGCGGGCCGCATGTAAAGTGTTAAGCAGCCCAGATTGGCACTCCTGCTGGCCCGGGCTGTTAGAGCAGGGCCATGGCTCTCGTAAAAAAGCAGCGGCCCAGCCTAAGACCCCTTAGTGACCGCCTTAAGAAAGGCATATGGGTGGTCACTAACGGGTTAACTAATTCTAGGAGCATCAGATACCGCTCACATCAATGGCACGTGATGCTCCACAGTTTCAGCGTTGTTTATTCACAATCGTGCCATTCATCTACTCACGATACTCTTTCACCAAGCAGCACGTGAACAGTTCACAAACTGCGTGTTTCACAATGACTGCCACCCTGAGCCTGAAAGCCAATCATCATCCCTTTTTGCAGCTCTGCTAAATCGCTTCTTTTATCCATGACTGCAACAAGGGATATGTGTGCAGACAGCCTATCGCACACCTTACATAACCACCAATCCAGCCCACTATACGTGACTTCATTCATGAGCTACATACTGCCGACTTCGAAAGTAGGAAGTTGCTCATAATAATGTGACTCAACTGTGTATTAGCCAGACCTGCACAGGGCATCTCTCAAACTGCAAGACCCTAAATGTCTGTGTATGTATATGCCATTGATTTCAACAAAAACCATGTAAAGCTTAATTTCATTTTTGTGTAGGGAAATCGAACATGTGGTGATGGGTATTGTCAAAAGCCACATTTAACAAATATTCTCTCACCATTTTCAAGATCTCTTTGCAGTCAATAAGGCTTACCAGTGTCTTAATGTTGGAGTATAAAGTCTATGATTTGAATTTAATTTTGAATTCATGGTTCATGTGCACTCTTCAGGGATTTTGCTGTGTGGCCTATGATAGGAATCTCTGAGTCCCACTTGGTACCCCTGGCACCAAACTTCTAGTATCGGCTTGGTTTGAGTCCCTTTCTGACGTCAGGAGAGCGCTTCACTCAGTAGGTAACAAAAGACACAACAGTGATGTACTAAATGAACACTCTGAGGTTTATTTTTAATGCACACAGGTTATATAGAGGGGGCTTTACCCTCTTTATTAGCATCATCGTATGTTATGTATTTAACCTATCATATTAACACGTTTCATTCTACGCTCAGAGAAATAGAAACAAAAACGGAACTTCCATATTAGGAATATTGTCCGGGAGTAGTGCCAAAGAGATAAGATTCAGGGTTACAGAGAATAGAAACCTTACAGTATATTAGTTTCACAGCAATCAGAGTTAGTACCTAACATAGAAACAAAACTTCAGCAAAAAGCAGAATTCATTTTGACATAATAAAGAACATGGATTCCTTTCAAATCCCCTCTTAAGAACCTTTAGTGGATCACACTACATGGTTCTTTCCTTTCTTGTCCTTTTTCTCTCTATATGATATTAGGTAATTCTTATACCCATCTGGGCTTCGATCCTCCTGGGGTACAGTAGTCTGATATAATGACATATTAGAGAGCCCTTTTTCTAGCATTCGTCTCACACAGGGAATAACACATAATGCTACTACACCTATTACTACAATTACTATTAGTATGACAATCCCTAGTTGCATGAGACCTTGTTTCCAACTTGTGAACCACCCAAAGTATTGATCCCATGGATTATTTATACCCGAGTTCTTTTTCAGTTCTACTGACAGATCTTCAAGCTTTTTTATAGCTATTGTGACCTTACCAGTGGGGCCAGTATTATTTGGTATGTATGTGCAGCAGGAGGTTGGATCAATCAATACTCGGCACACTCCGCCCTTCTCTGCAAGAATCATATCCAACACCATTCGATTCTGGAATGTCATGATTGAGTCTGCTTGTAGTTCTTCTGCTACCCCTAGAAATGCATCTCTGGTATAGTTTACAAACCTTTGCTGATTGTAGTATATGTAATTTATCCAATCAACATTTTTTATTCACAGTAATAATGGGAAATATTGATTCAAATCCGGCGGCTACTTGATCTCTAGCTTTGAACTCATCTGGGACCCCTCTTGGAACACCTATTGCATCTATATACACATGGGGGTCAAAACTTGAAAGGGGGCTGCTTCTTTTGTTTATCTTTAGCACCCCTTTGTCTATAATATCTGATTCAGTAAAAATGTGCATGTTCATTATAGCTTTGGCAAGCGCACATTCACCTTTCCAGGCACCTTCCAATCTGGATCTTATCTTTCCATCTCCACAGATCCAGTACACATCTCCTATGGAGTACACTTGGTTCTGAGTGAGGGATATGTTCAGATTGCTGTATTTGTGACAATAACCTTTGGTGAAATTCTGTACATTCCTCTCATGTGTACTCCCCTTGTAACATGTGTAGTTACCTGGATACCTGCCCCTGGGTGAGGATTTTTTAACAAAAGAGGGTATTTTGATTTCCATTCTGTACATGCACTGTGGTTATAAGACATATTAACAAAAAGAGTCAAAAAACATTCTTCAACACTTTCTGGTAACACTAGGGGTACAGTACCTAGGTGTGGCTTGGCAGCACCGCATATGTAACAGTTACTTTTATTCACAGAGGCTGCACTATACTTCATCCACTCCAGCCACAAATTAACATCAGAAAAACCCGTCCCCATGGCCAAAGTATCCTCATATGTGGGATTAGATATGGCCCTTAGTTTTTTTTAGAGAAACTATATGCGGGGCTAGTGGGTTTTTGGGGACACCTGTGATGGGTTGGTATTCCTTAGACTTATACATATCTCTAAGTTTGAACATTTGTGTTACCTGAGAAGTCTCAGCTCCCCACATTTTATGGAAGTACCATCCCAATACATAATCTCCTTTATCATATTTACCAGGGTTGTCTATTGTCAATACAATTTTCATTTCCGCTGACCTTTTTTTGCAATAATTCAATGAGGAGGTGTCCACATAACACGTCCCTCTCTCAAGGAGTGTCATTCTAGTCAAAAGGGACTTAGAATTTTTATCCCTCCTTTTGAGGGCACTTTCTGGTTTATATCCCCATTCTGTCCCTGTATTCCATCCCACTGATCCCCAGTATGCACAACCTTTTCCCCAGTTTGAGTCTGTTACACATACATAGGCCTGTCCTTCTACATAGTCGTTGGAACAATAGTTATAATATGAACATGTTTTCAATATATCACAAAGGCAAAAGGTGTAGGTAGCTACGTGAGTGTTAGATGAATTATACCAAAAGGTGATGACGCCGCCCTTGCTAGTTGCGGCTACTTCTCCCTTACTACTAATTGGTAAAATCAACAAGATTATTGAAGCAATCTTAGTCAGTACATTCAACCATTTCCCAGAAAGGGGTGAGGAGCTCATCATGTTGGAGGTCAGGGCTGTCTGCCCCCGTTAGTACCTCTGGGCCTTGTTGGAGGTCAGGGCTGTCTGTCCCCGTTAGTACCTCTTGTCCTTCTTCAAGGCCAAGGCTGTCTGCCTCCGTTCCTGCCTCCTCTCTTGTTCTCACAAGCTTCACTCGGGTGGCGTGGATCCAAGTTGGAGACTGTTCAGTCAGCACGGCTGTTCTGGTTACTGCGACCACGGTAGTGGGTTGGCCATATGCGAAGTCACCTTGGGATTTTCCTTTCTTCAGTGTTTTGATCACTACCTCACCCCCCACCCTGTATGGGTGGGTGGGTTCCTGTGGAAGAGAGGGAGACTTACAAGCAACCTTTTCCTCAGTTTTATTAAGAACCTGTATCAATTTGGTGACATATTCTTCCCTTATTAAATCAAGATCACCTTCCTGCACTATCATTGGGCGTCTTGCCCAGGGGGTGGGGAAAGGCCTTCCCATGAGTATCTGTAAGGATTCTCAATACTGTTATATCCCACCCCCTCTTTGCAGACTAATCCTATCTCAGGATTTTTCTGCAATACTGGATAACACCAGTCTTGCTGTTCCTGTTCAGTGGAATATCTTTGAAGATCAGTAAGCCTTTGTGACATCTCAGGGGTTGGAGGTGCCAAACATGGCATCTCCCAATGGTTACATGGACCTGTGGGGTTGCATTTGGCCACTCGTTTCGCCACCTTATCTGCCAGCGCATTGCCCTGTGAGACATGATCCTTACCATCTGCTGCCGTGAATCCTCTCCTCTGTCAAATCATACCATGGTCCCACACTACCCCATGTGCGTACCTACTATCAGTATAAATGGTGACAGATCTATCAGTATGTAGAATACATGCTCTAGTGAGTGCAATGAGCTCAGCTGCCTGCTGTGTTGAGTGTGAATGTCCTTGAGTAGGCCTATAACATCATGTGTAGTGTGCAAAAATGGTGTAACGTCACATTGTGAAAGGAGTTGCCAACTCTACCATCATAGCACAGGCTGCAAGAGAACACAGACATGCCGGCATCCCTTGAACAGGGGTGGGCTTTACCTTTGAGAAAAATACACAAGGACGCAACTTGCCTCCGTGTTCTTGTGTCAGTACACCCGCCATGGTTTTACAATTTTGTCGTGCAAACATGTGGAAGTTTGTAGTCAGGGAGGCCTAATCCTGGACTTGACATTAATGAACATTTCAGATAATCAAATGCATTGTACATTTCTGAAGACCATCTTATTAAATCAGGTTTGTCCTGCAGTGTTGCCTGTCTCAAGATATTGTCATAGTAGGAACAGTCTGGGATCCATTGTCTGCAGTAGTTTATCATTCCAAGGAAGGATAGCATTTCCTTCTTGGAGAGCGGGGTGACCAAGCCCGCTACAGACTGAACTCTCCCTGGACTGATCCTCTTTTCCCCCTTTTGAGGACAAACCCCAAGTATTCGACTTGCTGCTTACACCATTGCATTTTCCCTAATGACACTTTGTGTCCACATTCAAACAACCATTGTAACAGTGATATACCATCCTCAATGTTGGCCTCCACTGACATACTGCACAACAGTAAATCATCCACGTATTGCAACAACACGGAACCTTGGGGGGGGTGCCATGGTTTTAACGTGGCTTGGAGGACTATGCTGTACACTACAGGTCAGCACATCCCTAGGGCATTTCTGCCCCAGGTCAGTTGACATCTGTCAAAGGAAAAAGCAAAAATTAGTCTGGTCTTCTTGTCAACTGGGATAGAAAAGAATGCATTTTTCAGATCTATCACACTGAACCAAACAGCGTCTGCTGGAATGGCAGATAGTAATTGAGTGATGTCAGGTACAACAGGGGCTATAGGCACAATGATGTTGTTGATGGCCCTTAAATCCTGTACAAAGCGGGCAGTACCATCTGCCTTTGTCACTGGATTCACGGGCGTGCTGTAGGGTGAAATCACCTCTTCCAGGATTCCCTTTTGTAGGAATTCTTTTATCATTGGCCTAAGTCCATCAAGTTTCTCTTTTGGCAGTAGGTATTGTTTCTGGAACACTGAAATGACACCTGGTTTTACAGTAGCTTTGTAAGGTGTGCAATCTATGAATCCTGTGTCATATTCATTTGAAGACCATAATGCAGGGTTAATGTTGTTAAGTTCTGGGTGGTTCTGTATGTTTGCAAGAATCAGTGGCACTGGTGTAGAGACTGGAATGAGATCTGAGTGTACTCTTATGCCCTGATTTTTGGCTGACACTTGTAAGTCAAGCTTAATGAACAAATCTTTACTTAACACACTTGAGGTTGCACTGCTATCTACCATGAATCCTACTCTGAGTCATATAAGTCCACCCCTTTTAGTTGGACGCTGTGGCCCACCTTCTGTCTGTCATTAGTGTCCCAGCTGTCCATGAGGGAAGAGCTCTGATGTGAAGCACAACACTTAACATGTAACACATAACTTCAAACATTGAAACAAACAGATCTGACAATACAGACATAAACGCACAAAAGGCCCATAAAAACTTTTCATTGACTTCAATAATAAAAAAAAATTTACAGCTTGATCAATGCTGTTGGCACCAATAAAAACCAAAAACTTCCAAGAAAAATAAAATAAAATTCTCAATGCGCATATTATATGAAAACAAATATCGTACTCCATACACATTCATATACATTCCATGTACTCATCTTCACAAAACAGCTCCTAACCACGCCCTTACACATAAAAACTGAATTGCACACACAGCTCTCCTAAAGCATCCATTAGGGCTCTTTCACACTTTCAACTCCACTACAACTCAGAGCCACACCCATTCACATTCCACTGAATCATTTGTCTTCCAACCTAATCACACAATTGTCTTTGTTTCATCCCAAAACTTGCAGCACAGACAAACACAGCTTTCCACACCACACCCAGAATTGCTGATGGTCTGTCGCTGTAAGACAATATACATGTTATAATCATAAAGTCATTTTGTTAAACCCAAATAATTTTATATGTCAGGTGTTCTTAGTTAATGTTGTACATATATAATAATTCTTGTTAAAAACTGGATTCTCACATTACACTGCTGGGGAAAGAAAATTATTGAACAATTTTTGTCTTTTATAATAATATTACACATATAACATCACTTACTCTGCAGGATTCCCTACTCCTTTTGTATCATGTAATCCATATCCTAGGACGGGTCATGGTCAAAATGTGGCCATGCTTCTTTGTCTCCCAGACAAAGACCCTTTATCATGTCCATGTGGTACGGGCTATTATCGCCGTCCCTGGGAAAAGGAGCTAGCAGCTTGCATGAACTCAGTCCATCCAGCTAAGTTATCCACCCATGGGTTAAATAGGAAGTAATTTGTGGGACTACACCGTGCAACATAAACTTTGCATGTTTCTCCCGTCTCAGGTTTGGGATGATTTGTTTTAGACCCTTGTGACCCCATTCCGTCTGATATTTTAATGATGCTACTTTCCTAGGACTGGCTGCACTGAAGCGTTAAGGATTCGACAAATTAATGCTGTCAACTAGGCAAAGGACTCAGGTCTGATCAGAAAATATCAGAGTGTCTCATCAAACATATAATTTGTTGCTTTGGTCTGCCGCTTGTGTTCACCTATCTGCGGGTTAATGGATTGCTCCCAGCCAGGGGTGGGGCGTATTGCAGACCTCCGCAACACAGTAAAACAACAATGCAATGTCCTTAAAACTCTATGCAAATAGTGAACTTCAGTCCGTACACTTACCACCCGGACATCAGTATCCTTATCTCAACTCTAATAATCTTATACTTTAAAACAACGTTAAAAGAGTCAAACCAAGCTCCATCCTTGTCTCCCTGAGACAATATTATGTAGTGCACACTATATTTTCTCTGAGTGATCCTCACGGCGGACTCCCGGAGTCCCCGGGTCACTCCCCCAGACTCCCGGAGTCTGTACCCTGTATCCCTGATACAGTAATTATACTAGAAGTTGTAGGTTCTACTTACTAGATCGAGATGTGGTTCTCGGATCGGCTAGAGGACAATAACAGATGCCTTTCTTACCGAACACGAGGAAAACCTTCCCGATCCCCGGACGCGAGCCCCCAAACTGATAGGAATCTCTGAGTCCCACTTGGTACCCCTGGCACCAAACTTCTAGTATCGGCTTGGTTTGAGTCCCTTTCTGACGTCAGGAGAGCGCTTCACTCAGTAGGTAACAAAAGACACAACAGTGATGTACTAAATGAACACTCTGAGGTTTATTTTTAATGCACACAGGTTATATAGAGGGGTCTTTACCCTCTTTATTAGCATCATCGTATGTTATGTATTTAACCTATCATATTAACACGTTTCATTCTACGCTCAGAGAAATAGAAACAAAAACGGAACTTCCATATTAGGAATATTGTCCGGGAGTAGTGCCAAAGAGATAAGATTCAGGGTTACAGAGAATAGAAACCTTACAGTATATTAGTTTCACAGCAATCAGAGTTAGTACCTAACATAGAAACAAAACTTCAGCAAAAAGCAGAATTCATTTTGACATAATAAAGAACATGGATTCCTTTCAGCCTATACAAGGGGACAGTGTGTATAAATAAATATTGGGCCGTCCATGACCTTTCTCTCAATTGTGATGTCATCCATACTCACGATATATTTCCTAGCCACCTGGGGCAAGTGTGGTACACAAAGCTGATGTCACTATGGACAGTATGACCTTAATGCCCTCGGTGCTGTATCATTACATGGAGAATGAGTTAGTGTTACAGAATTGGGTCCTTAGCTGGTTTGGGATTTTCCCTTGTCAGAAGATGTTTGGACACCTCTGGTCTACACATAAAATGAGAATGGACTAGATGAAAATTTGTGTATGTGGGTAAATGACTGGCTTAGTGATAGAAAACAGAGGGTGGTTATATTGGGTTACCATTACTAGTGGGGTCAGTATTAGGTCAATTTCTCCTATGATATATTCATTAGTGATCTTGTAGAGGAATTGCCGAGTAAAATAAATATTTTTGCAGATTATACAAAACTGTGTAAAGTAATTAACACGAAAGAGGATAGTAAACTGCTACAGATGGATGCGGATAGATTGGAGGCTTGGCCAGAAAAGTGGCAGATGAGGTTTACCACTGACAAATGTAAGGTTATGTACATGGGAAGGAATAATGCAAGTCACCCGTACATACTAAATGGTAAAACACTGGGTAACACTGACATGGAAAAGGATCTAGGAATTTTAATAAACAGCAAACTAAGCTGCAAAAACCAGTGTCAGGCAGCTGCTGCCAAGGCCAATAAGATAATGGGTTGCATCAAAAGGGGCATAGATGCCTGGGAAAGGAACATAGTCCTACCACTTTACAAATTGCTAGTCAGACCACACATGGAGTACTGTGTACAGTTTTGGGCTATTGTGAACAAGGTAGACATAGCAGAGCTGGAGAGGGTTCAGTGGAGGGCAACTAAAGTAATAACTGGAATGGGTGGACTACAGTACTCTATTTAGAAAATAGACGACTAAGCGGAGATCTAATTACCATGTATAAATATAGCAGGGGTCAGTACAGAGATCTCTCCCATCATCTATTTATCCCCAGGACTGTGACAAGGGGACATCCTCTGTGTCTGGAGGAAAGAAGGTTTCTACACAAACATAGAAGAGGATTCTTTACTGAAAGAGCAGTGGGAATATGGAACCCTCTGCCTGCCGGAGTTGGTGATGGTGCACTCTCTAAAAAAGTTTAAAATGCTTGGGTGCCTTTGTTGAGTGTAATATTATTAAATAATTAATAGTAGTAGTTACTAGATTTCTGGAGCTAGGTTGTTGACCTGGGGATTTATTCCACTTGTGCATTATTTATACCTAAGGAATTTTTTCTGATTTGGAATCTAGAAGAAATTTGTTTCTAAAATGAGAGCATTTGCTTCTACTTCATGGGAATTTTTGCCGCCTTCTGTATCAACTTTGTAGGACAACAGGCTTTACTTGGATGTATGTTTTTTTTTCAGACTTACAAACTGCTGTATGTTACTATGTTTTTCTGTAAATTTTGCAGCGCAGATTTCTCTTGTCATGTACTCTAGTTGCATTGTTCTTATCTACACTGATACACTACAAAAAAATACAGCCGTAAGGAAGTAGGTCAAGGCGAGTTTTCATCCTCAGAATGTAAACCAGAATGTTTCCTTTCACAAACAAACATAAAATGTGAAAATGGCAAGAAATTACTACATTCTAATTCCACCTATAGGTAGCTCCAGAGGAAGTCTTAGAACATGACCCATGAGAGGTTGCTATAGATAGATTTCTTTTGTATGTGGAATGGGTTATACTACAGGGTGGCCTACGAAAAAGTAGCCCACCTCCAATATCTCCAAATCAAACTGCCTAATGGTAAATCTGTCTTGCCCATTGCAACCAATCAGAGCTCAGCTACAGGGCTCTGAAAAAAATTAAAGCTGAGCTCTGATTGGTTGCTATGGACAACTAAAACAGATTTACTATTAGGCAGTTTGATTTGGAGATATTGGAGGTGGGCTACATTGTCTTGGGCAGGGGTGCACCTAAAGCCCAGTTTGCCGTGTATTAGTGGCAAAATAAAAATATATTTGCCGTTCAGCGTTGCACGTATCTGTTGAAAAGCCTGTTGTGTTGTGTAAACGTAGAAAAAAATTAGGGCCTAATAGCCCTGTGCTGTGCAGTGATATATTCTAAAGCCCTGGTTGCCGTGTATTAGTGGTGAAAAAAAATATATTTGCCGTTCAGCTTTGCACTTATATGTTGAAAAGCCTTGTGTAGTGGAAAAGTGGAAAAAAATAAAGCCCTATTTGCCGTTCACGTTCAGCCTGTGGCGAAAACTGAAATGGCGCCCCAACCCCTCAATGCCAATTTCTTAACCTAACCCCTTCCCTCCAGCCCTACTTTTATTAACATACTTGGAAAACATTACATACAGCGCTACAAAGCATACAGGGTAATGAATCGCCACATACTGCCCATTGTGCTTCCCAATACTATACTGAAGAAACAGATAATCCCCCTTCTGCTGCCCCCCTCTTACCCCTACCTGGTGCTGCCTGAGGCAATCGCCTCACCTTGTCTCATTGGTGGTGCACCCCTAGTCGTGCGCCACCCAGTACTAGGTTAGCCTCCAGGTGTGTTTAGCATAGCGCAGTTATTAGGCGTAGCCTGTAGCCACAAAGTTCTCAAAATCTCACAAGTATGATTTCAATTGAAAATTAACAAATGACTTAAAGGGGTTGCACAGGATTAGAAAATCATGATTGCTTTTAGAGATGAATCGAAGCTGACGAAATGGAATTCGATCCGAATTTTAGGAAAAATTTGATTCGCACCGAAGCCGAATTTCCTCGCGCTTCGTAGTAACGAATCACATTTTTTCCTAAAATGGCTGCTGCACGTGTGAGGACATGGAAAAAGGAACCCTGGGGATCCAAATTGCCATTATACAGCTCTGTCATTCCAGCAAACCGTTCTTGTTATCTGAGTGCAAGTGCTGTTTGATACAGCCATTAAAGACTTGATTGTGGTGAAAAAACGATTTGTAAGTGCAGGGAAAGGATAGGGAGGAATCGTTCCACAGCATTTGTGTAGAACAGGGTTCAGTAGGGGAGATTACAGATTGTGTAATAGGAGCAATCCTATTACACCTTGGTGCACTGATCGGGGATCCAAATTTCCATTATACAGCTCTGTCATTCTAGAAAACCGTTCTTGTTATTGAGGTGCAAGTGCTGTTTGATACAGCCATTAACAGGGTTTATTACAAGGAAATATTTGCCCTTGTGCGGTTATATGTTGTAAAGCCCTTTTTGCCGTGTATTTGTGGCAAAATAAAAATATATTTGCCCTTGTGCGGTGCAGTGATATATTTTACAGCCCTGTTTGCCGTGTATTAATGGTGAAATAAAAATATATTCGACGTTCAGCGTTGTACTTATCTGTTGAAAAGCCTGTTGTGTTGTGTAAAAGTAAAAATAAATTATCGCCTAATTGCCCTTGTGCGGTGCAGTGATATACTCTAAAGCCCAGTTTGCCGTGTATTAGTGGCAAAATAAAAATATATTTGCCGTTCAGCGTTGCACGTATCTGTTGAAAAGCCTGTTGTGTTGTGTAAACGTAGAAAAAAATTAGGGCCTAATAGCCCTGTGCTGTGCAGTGATATATTCTAAAGCCCTGGTTGCCGTGTATTAGTGGTGAAAAAAAAATATATTTGCCGTTCAGCTTTGCACTTATATGTTGTGTATATGCCTTGTGTAGTGGAAAAGTGGAAAAAAATAAAGCCCTATTTGCCGTTCACGTTCAGCCGTGCAGTTATATGTGGTAAAGGCCTTTTTGCGGTGAAATATTTTTATGCGACACTCGCTTTTTTTCGTAAAATTTATGTGTGATTGTACACCTTCTTTGAACCGAATTACCGAATTACTTAGTGGTGAAATTCTTTATGTGACACTGGCTTTTTTTGGGAAAATGTATGGGTGATTCTACACCTCCTTTTGTGGTATGGGCCGAATTGCGTAGTGGTGAAATTTGTTATGTGAAACAGGCTTTTTTTGGGAAAAATGATGGGTGACTGTACACCTCCTTTTGCTGTATGGGCCGAATTACACAGTGGTGACATTTTTATATTCAATCATTTTTATTGAATTTTTGAGATGAAAAGAAAATATAATGTGTGGACGCAGCCACTAGTAATTGTACATATTGCAAAGACAGTCTATTAAACGTACATCCAGTATTAATGTATCATAGTTTACAAGCACCAGGGCATCTGCTCAGATGCTGCCTACCTGGCGCCATTCCATGTGTTGGATTGTCATACAAAACATGTACTTCTCTTTTTTCAATAGAAACTGTGGTAAGACTGCATAACATATAACATTATCTAACATTAGATAACAGTGTTTAACTTGCCAGACATCATTTTTGGAAGGTTTTTCAAGATAGGTTGGATAATGCACATATTTATCATAGTTGTTTCTTTTATGTTATGGGGTGTTTTGCATCGTAACGCCATAGGAGCTCTTGAGCCAAAGGCCTCAGGTAAGGTATAGATGTTTCGGTGACATGATAGAGGGAGTCAGTGCTCTTTCGTAACGGTATCTAGTGGCAACGGTAGATAGCACTTCATCTAGTGGTGGGGCCCCTTTTTTTTTCAATGTTGTGTGATTATTAGCTTAGCTATTACCAATATTTTACAGCATAATATTCTGTCTCTCCTTGGGACTATATCCAGATCCAAATAGAGTAAGGCTCTATGTGCTGTTTTATGCAGCGTGAGTCCCAAAATGGAAGTGAGCATTCGGAAAACATCATCCCAATATGCCGTCAGGAAAGGACAAGACCACAGAATGTGGAGCAGAGTTCCCCTCTGGCCACATTGTCTCCAGCACATTGGTGATGTCGTGTGGTATATTTTATGTAGTCGATCAGGGGTCATTTACCACCTTAATAGAGTTTTCATTGCTGCTTCGTAGTGTGTACTACATTTGCAGGCTAAATTTATCGCATGCAATGCAGATGTCCATTGCTGTGCATCAAAGGAGCATTCCAAATCCTTTTCCCAGTGCAAGATTGGCCTGGTCTTCCTGAGTGCACTATGGGAATCAATCAATCCGTACGCATATCTCATTATTGGTGACATTTTTTAGTTTCAATAGTTTTTTATTGACAGAGAACATGCTAATTTACAATGTGTACAATTTACAAATATCGTATTATAATAAGAACATATATCTCCAAAATTTCCAGTTTTGACCGAAAGCGTAGGTAAGTTCAATCCAAGAACAATAGTATACTCAGAAAGCAAAAAGAAAAGAATACAAAATAAAATATATATATTGGGGACATTTTTTATTTCAAAGCAAACTCCGCTGCTCTGTATCTTTTGTGAAGTCAATGTCTCTAACTAGCCCCTCGCGCGATTACATTATTACATTATTTTCATGTAGAGATCCAAGAATTATGTTGGACTTTTTGGAGGCATGTAGTGTATGCAAGCCATGTGCGACCCCTCTCATCACTCTCACGCTGTTCTGCACCTGGTTTGCCTTGGCGAACGGAGTCACACAGGGAAGTAACTGCTCCGCGTCCTTTATCAAGAAATCGAATCCTGGCTTTCTCCACGACAACTGAAAATCGGAACCATGGTGACCGACAACGGGAAGAACATGGTGTCAGTGCTGCGTTAAGGAGGGCTGAGCCATGCGCCCTGCATGGCACACGTGTTCAATATGGTTGTCAAGCAGATTCTGAAGTCTTCCACCCATCTGCAAGACATCCTAAACATGGGCAGGAATCTTTGCATGCACCGCAAAGCACACCCTCCTTGAGCTGCAGTGGCAGAACGGCATCCCCCAACATAGGCTGGTATGCGACGTTTCCACCCGTTGGAATTTGACCCTCCATATGTTGGACCAACTGTTCGAACAGAGAGAGGCCATAAACGATTTCTTGATGATCTAAGCGGACAGGAGTAGTCCCCTGTGTATCTTCGATATCAGCCAGTGGCAGCTCATGCATGACACCTGCCGTTTACTCAGGCCCTTTGAGGAGACCATGTTATTTGACAGTTGCTAGGAGTACGGGATGAACGATGTCATTCCACTGCTTCATGTCCTGGAACAGATGCTGGTAAATCTGGCTGGTCAGGGGACTGAAGACGTGGCGCCTAGAAAGATAGCGGCAGAGTTTGATACATTTGTCTGTCAAGCTCTCTGTTTACAGTCAGTGAACAGGAACATAATTTATCGCAAGGATATGCAAACACCAACCGATGGGGTGTTAACCCCCAGAAGTAGGTCATCGGCATGAAGGAGCAGTAATTTTCACAGCCCGAGGTATCCTCCCGGGAGCTTGACCTCTGTACGTCGACAATCTGCATTGCGAAGCTTGTCTAAAAGAAAAATCCCGCAGTGCACCCCCTTGGAGTAAACTCTTGATCCGGCACAGGCTGCTTTGCTCCTTCAAAAACAATGGACTCTGTACAGAGTGACACCGATGTATAATTTCTCATACACCAGACTGAAAGAGTATTCCAAGCACCTGTCTGCCCACATAGCTGCCGAGAAGCAGAAGGGTCTTGCCATTGAAGTGGGCTCAGAGCTGAACCTAAAAGCCAAATTTTCCTGTTTACCTGGACTCAAAGGAAAGGACAGAGATCCACTGGCTGTGCTCATACAGATTTAATCCAAGCCTCCACTCAGGACCGGATTGTGTGGACAGGTTGGTTCTGCAGGATGTACACAGAGGACGATCTATTGGAGGTGTTACTAAAGACATTTCCTTGCCTCCTGCTCTTCCTGTATAACGGCTCTGAGGTGCTCATGGCTATCATAGGGATGTGGTTCCAAAGAAACTTTGACTGTTGTTTCGGTAAGCTGGTGATCAGTTTTCAGGACCTTACGTGGCTAGCAGCAATTTGGACCGGGTATGACGTGTCTGGATCAGTGTCGGCCACAGAGCTTGTTTTCTCTGTGACCGTCGAACCTCACATGGACATTTCTTATGCCATCCACACAAAGGACTTCAAGACTTTATGGAATGATATTCATAAATTAAAGGACGAGGTCACGTTGGAGGAAGTGGACAATTTATTCCAATGTCTTTACTCGCATTACTTCAGACACTTTAGAATCCACTTATCAGCAACCCAGCTCGTCAAGGTGACGGCACCTGTGGCATCAGCGCATTGTGAAGGAAAAGTGAAGTTCCTCAGTAAGGACTACCTAATCCGAGTGCTGGGATTCATCACTGAGCTGGCCATTAATAACATGCAGTATTGAACACATGGACGACTCTCATCTCGGAACTTGTCCACAATGTTCGGGACCCCCCGGACGTCTTACATGTCTTCCTTGCAGTGCTTACTGCATGTTATACCGCTTCTTACCGTTCTGTTACAGCGGCTGTGAGACCTGCACATACTAAGGCTTATTCATGAAGATTTTCGGGTGTTGCCTGTACCGACCAGTTACTTTCCAGCTGTGATTGTGTAGCCTGCACTGTAGGAATGAGCTGGAGTCGGCGTGTTTGCTGGCCTGTCCTCCAGTTATCAGCCATAACCCCATACATTTCATGATCAATATGCATTACCATCGTGGTCACCCCGACACTGGTCGTCAATCTATTCTTGTTGATGAAGCACCTTTTTTTTTCAGTTTCTCTTTTAAATCTTGTGGGTTTTCACCTTCTGTGTTGTACTTTATGTGCGTTAATGTCCTGTTTGTTAAATAAACTTTTTTTCTCCCCCTGTTGCAACCCCCCCCCCAAAGAATTGGCTTGTGATTTGTGTAGGAAGGTACAAGGGGTCGTCACTGATGGTAGGTATGTGTCACCGAGGTTCCTGGCCTCGGTGAAGTAGGAGCCGGTACTTTCATGTGTCAGCGGCAGCTAATGCTGATTGAAACTTTGCTATTTAGTATGGCTGTAAATAGCTGATCCGGGACGACTCTTACTGGGAGTAGTCAAAGTGCTGGGTGGATGACTGCTCTCCACGTTCCAGGCCGGGTCTTGGCAGGCTTATAAAAAGCAGCCAGCACTGTCAGGTGGTGTGGATTACCTCTCTCTGACAGTGGAGCTCTGGAGATCTCTGTGCTGAGGTCTGAAGTCCGTGTGTCAGGCGAGCAGGCCGCCTTAAAGCCTGCAAGTGGCCTTTCTGAGGCTGAGCATTCAGCCGGGTGTGAACTGACACCCAGGATACCAGGTGAACTTTATTTAGTTTTTCTGTGTGTGAACAAGCACCAAGCCTGAAAAGTGACTGTTGTGTTATGTTATAAGTGTGAATAAACACTGAAGAGTGATTTACAACCTGGTCCTTTGCCTCTATACTGCGTCCGCTAACCTGCCTACCAGAGCGAAACCCCACAACTGGTGGAGGATGCGCGCATTCGCAGTGTGGCTGGGCTGAAGGCCGCAAATTTTTAGTTTTTCCGGGCACGGTTGTATGTCTTACATCAGACCAGCAAGATTACAACCCGTGTCCCTTGACTAAATGGAAGTTGTCGTGAAAGCCCTTGTGGAGGCTAACTTGCAGCAACAGGAGGCTAATAAGCAGCAGCAGGAAACCAACCAGCTGCTATTGCAGCATGTGATGGCTTTACAAGTGGCAGGAGCGTCCCAGAACGTCCACGATGCCCGGAAAGCGGTCTGTGCGACGATCCCTAAGATGACCCCCTCGGACGACGTCGAGACCTATCTGGCGGTGTTCGAAAAGGTTGCCGTGAGGTAGAAGCTACCCCGAGAACAATGGGCTGAGGTCGTCGCTCCGATCCTGGCATCAGGACCCCAGCAGGTGTTTTTCGACTTACCGGATGATCAAGCGGCCGATTACACGACAGTAAAGGGTGAGATTCTGGAAAGACTGGGGGTGAATGTGTTGGTCTGGGCCCAGCGGGTGCATCAGTGGGAGTTTAACCCGGCTGAACCCGTGAGACCTCAGTATTATGATCTGTTACACCGGTTGCAAAAATGGCTGCAGCCTGACGTGCTGAATTCCACTGCTATGCTGGACCGTCTGTTGGCTGATTTATTCTGGAGGGCTTTGCCGTACCCTCTCCACACTGGATAGGCCAGGTGTCTCCTGGTAATGTCCTTTAGATGGTCGACCTGGTGGAGCACTATGAGGCTACCAGTAATCTACAGGGGGGTTCTTTTGGGAGGGGGACAGTCAAACCCCGTAAATCTCCACCCCAGACCCGGCGGCTGGAGCCAGCAAAACCCGCCCAGGATGTACCCCCTGCAGACCCAGCTCCGATGGTCTGCTGGCGGTGTCAGGAGCCTGGCCACATGAGGGCCGACTGTCCCAATCGGGGTGAACCCATGGATACTAACTTGTCACGGCTGAGGATGGGGGAAACCCTCAGCCGTGTGCCGAAGGATGATGGTCGCTGCTTGACCAGGACAAACAGGATTAGGGAGCAGGTCACCTCCTACAGCGTCCCTAACCTGACCCTAACACCTACCTGCATGGGCCGACCTTGAAGGTAGGAGGACCCATGCGCAGGAACCTCGGATCCCTACTCGCCCTCCGCCGGTCCCTAGGCTAGGAGTCAGAGTAAGACATCCTGTTCCTTCTGGATCCGGAGGAACAGGAGTCTCACTGGCCAAGCTGCAAGCAAGGGGAAACAAATGCAACCTATGGCAATGGCAGGTACTTGTCACAAACATAGCAGAGACCTACCACAGACAACCAAGCCTGGAACCCATGTGGATGTACTGCCCACAGACAGCAGGACTCAGCACACAAACACACAACACACGGGAACCCAGGACCACAGGTGCAATAAAACAGCATAAAACCAAACACATCTTCCAGACACCAAAGGGCATATATTTAGCTTATGACCAGAAGGTTGGCCCCCACTGGCAGTTGGTAAGTAACCAGGAGGATGTCTACAGCCAGCATGGCTGAAACACCCTCTCTGGCTACTGCCTACAACTGAGGCTTTATAGGGCCAAGAGGCCACACCCAACAATCAGACACACCCCGTGACTCACACACACTGAAAGGGAGTTAACCCTTCCAAAACCACAGAAGGGAAAACATAACTTAAAGGGGAAGTGTCCAAACAACAAACACACTGTGGCTGTTGCCGCAGGCAACGACATGGGTGGCAAGCGTGTCCTGGGAGTCAGCCCGAAGGCCGGGACACTGCCACCACATGTACATAATACAACCAAACGTTGCCACGGACTGCCACAGTGATGGGAAAATGTCAGTGCACACCAAACATAAACAAAGTGCACACAGACATACAAAAGTGCTTACAACCGCGCACACAACTCCGAGGGAACCGCACACATAGCTGTTGTCCGCGGTAACCGCACTTGAGGCTAACAAGCTTATGCCTCAAGCTGCGGTTGACACTACAACCCAAAACCGCGGGCAACAGTATGCGGCTCCCAAGGAGTCACGGCCAAAACCGTGGCCGTGACATAACTATGGCTACCGCCACTCATTGTATGCCAGGAAGCTGTGTGCAACAGGTACCCCCGAGACTATAGACAATAGCCATCTGTGCCAAGTGGAAGTGGGAGACACTCTGGCGGTGGCTCTGCTGGACACAGGGAGTCTGGTGTCCCTGGTAAGCTGCCCTGGTGCTGCCCGCCGAGTATACTGGCTGAAAAGTCAGGGTCGTGTGCATTCATGGAGACTTAAAGGACTATCTCACCGCCCTGGTGTCTCTGTCCACGGTGGCCGGCAGGTGGACTCACCAGGTGGCCGTCCCCACCAATTTACATTATGAACTTATAATTGGGAGAGACTTCATGGGTTTCCCGGCACTGTGGCCTGATACGAAATTTACCGATACCTGTAAGACAGGTGTAACCCTAGTAGAGTGTCCTTGCTCGGGGGGAAAACCGGAACCCTGGGAACCTGAGACCGAAGGGCCAGTGGTAGGGGTGGACGCCACTGCGGTGGAAGAGGGGGAGGCAACCCCACTGAGTGTAATTGTGGGAGATGTGGAGGATTTGCCGCTGGGCCCTTAGTTGTCAGACCTCAACGTCTCCGGGAAAAATTTCGGTACAGCACAGCACCGGAACCCAACACTATCTCAGGCCTGGGAAAATGTTGTAATAGTTGATGGTGAACCTCAACAACCAGGGGCCGAGTCTATGTTTTGTGGTTCATCAGAAGATGCTGTATCGGGTAAACCAACTACGGGGTGAGCATATTGAACAGCTGGTGGTGCCCAAGGAGTATCACAAGCTCGTGTTGAAGCTAGCCCACCAACATGTTCTTGGGGGACACCTGGGATGCAGGAAACACAGGACCCGATTCTACAGAGGTTTTACTGGCCCAGTGTGTTCAGAGGTGGAATCTGCCAGAATCTGCCAGATAACTAGCCCCCAGCCACATTTCCGTAGTCCCCTGATACCTTTCCCGATTATTGAGGTTCCGTTCGAGCGAATCGTTATGGATTTCATAGGCCCAGTACCGAAGTCCACTAGAGGGCACCAACACATCTTGGTCGTCCTAGACTATGCCACTCGGTACCCGGAGGCGCTGCCTCTGTGACATACATCGGCCGAACTCATAGCTAAGGAGCTAATGGAGATGTTTTCCTGAGTGGAACTACCTAATAAGGCTCTGACCGACCAGGGGACCCCTTTTATGTCAAAGGTCATGAGGGAACTCTGTAAGTTACTGCACATAAAACAGCTACGGACGTCCGTTTATCATCTGCAAACGGACGGCCTGGTAGAGCGGTTTAATCAAACATTAAAAAACATGTTAAAAAGAGTGGTGTTTAAGGATGGGAGGAATTAGGACCTTCGTCTGCCCTATCTCATGTTCGCAGTGCGAGAGGTGCCTCTACTGGGTTCTCGCCCTTCGAATTGCTATATGGCCGACATCCTCACGGTCTGTTTGACATAGCCAAAGAGGCGTGGGAACAACAACCCACACCGTATAAAAGTGTAATTGAATATGTCACTCAGATGCAAGATCGGATGAACACAGTGTTGCCGCTTGATAGGGAACATATGGAGGCAGCCCAGAGTAGGGTCTATAATCGGCAGACTCAGATCTGGATCTTTATCCCAGGAGATCGGGTTTTGGTTCTGGTACCGATGGTGGACAGTAAGTTCCTGGCAAGGTGGCAGGGACACCATGAAGTACTCGAAAAAGTTGGTGAGGTAACCTACAAGGTACACCAGCCAGGGCGGCCAAAGCCGGAGCAGGTGTACCATGTGTGTTCTCGGACCTCCCTGGATGCACTTCTACCATCCAACATGACATTGTCACTGAGCTTCAGGCCAGAGTCCGGTTAAAACCATACCAGGTACCCGAGTCTCGGCGACAAGCCATCTCTGAAGAAGTGCAGCTAATGCTACAACTAGACGTCATTGAGGAGTCGAAAAGTGAATGGGCCAGTCCGATAGTCTTAATACAGAAGCCGGACTGGACGTTATGGTTCTGTAATGATTTCTGCAAACTAAGGCCTCATGCACACGACCGTTGTGTGCATCCGTGTCCGTTGTTCCGTTTTCCGTGATTTTCTGCGGACCCATTGACTTTCAATGGGTCCGTTAAAAACTCGGAAAATGCACAGTTTTTCATCCGCATCCGTGATCCGTGTTTCCTGTCCGTCAAAAAAATATGACCTGTCCTATGTTTTTGACGGACAACGGTTCACGGACCCATTCAAGTCAATGGGTCCGTGAAAAAACACGGATGCATACAAGATTGTAATCCGCGTCCATCATCCGTGTCCGTAGGCTACTTTCACACAGACGAATCCGCTGATCCGTCTGCATAAAAGCTTTTTAGATCTGAGTTTTCACTTCGTGAAAACTCAGATCCGACAGTATATTCTAACACAGAGGCGTTCCCATAGTGATGGGGACGCTTCAAGTTAGAATATACTACGAACTGTGTACATGACTGCTGCCTGGCAGCACCCGATCTCTTACAGGGGGTTGTGATCCGCACAATTAACCCCTCAGGTGCTGCACCTGAGGGGTTAATTGTGCGTATCATAGCCCCCTGTAAGAGATCAGGTGCTGCCAGGCAGGAGGGGGCAGACCCCCCTCCCTCCCCAGTTTTAAATTCATTGGTGGCCAGTGCGGCCCCCTTCCCTCCCTCCCCTGTATTACATTCATTGGTGGCCAGTGCGGCCCCCCTCCCTCCCTCCCCTGTATTTAACTCATTGGTGGCCAGTGCGGCCCCCCCTCCCCTGTATTTAACTCATTGGTGGCCAGTGCGGCCTACCCTCTCCCCCCCCCTAATTAAAATCACCTTCCCCCATCATTGGTGGCCAGTGCAGCCTCCCCTCCACCCCCCTCCTAATTAAAATCACCTTCCCCCATCATTGGTGGCAGCGGAGAGTTCCGATCGGAGTCCCAGTTTAATCTCTGGGGCTCCGATCGGATACCATGGCAGCCAAGACGCTACTGCAGTCCTGGCTGCCATGGTTACTTAGCAATTTTAGAAGCATTATACTTACCTGCGATGTCTGTGACCGGCCGGGCGCTGCTCCTACTGGTAAGTGACAGGTCTGTGCTATAAGCAATGCGCCGCACAGACCTGTCACTTACCAGTAGGAGGAGCGCCCGGCCGGTCACAGACATCGCAGGTAAGTACACTGCTCAAAAAAATAAAGGGAACACTTAAACAACACAATGTAACTCCAAGTCAATCACACTTCTGTGAAATCAAACTTTCCACTTAGGAAGCAACACTGAGTGACAATCAATTTCACATGCTGTTGTGCAAATGGAATAGACAACAGGTGGAAATTATAGGCAATTAGCAAGACACCCCCAATAAAGGAGTGGTTCTGCAGGTGGTGACCTGACCACTTCTCAGTTCCTATGCTTCCTGGCTGATGTTTTGGTCACTTTTGAATGCTGCCGGTGCTTTCACTCTAGTGGTAGCATGAGACGGAGTCTACAACCCACACAAGTGGCTCAGGTAGTGCAGCTTATCCAGGATGGCACATCAATGCGAGCTGTGGCAAGAAGGTTTGCTGTGTCTGTCAGCGTAGTGTCCAGAGCATGGAGGCGCTACCAGGAGACAGGCCAGTACATCAGGAGACGTGGAGGAGGCCGTAGGAGGGCAACAACCCAGCAGCAGGACCGCTACCTCTGCCTTTGTGCAAGGAGGAACAGGAGGAGCACTGCCAGAGCCCTGCAAAATGACCTCCAGCAGGCCACAAATGTGCATGTGTCTGCTCAAACGGTCAGAAACAGACTCCATGAGGGTGATATGAGGGCCTGACGTCCACAGGTGGGGGTTGTGCTTACAGCCCAACACCGTGCAGGACGTTTAGCATTTGCCAGAAAACACCAAGATTGGCAAATTCGCCACTGGTGCCCTGTGCTCTTCACAGATGAAAGCAGGTTCACACTGAGCACATGTGACAGATGTGACAGAGTCTGGAGACTCCGTGGAGAACGTTCTGCTGCCCTCAACATCCTCCAGCATGACCGGTTTGGCATTAGGTCAGTAATGGTGTCGGGTGGCATTTTTTTGGAGGGCCGCACAGCCCTCCATGTGCTCGCCAGAGGTAGCCTGACTGCCATTAGGTACCGAGATGAGATACTCATACGTCTTGTGAAACCATATACTGGTGCGGTTGGCCCTGGGTTCCTCCTAATGCAAGACAATGCTAGACCTCATGTGGCTGGAGTGTGTCAGCAGTTCCTGCAAGACGAAGGCATTGATGCTATGGACTGGCCCGCCCCTTCCCCAGACCTGAATCCAATTGAGCACATCTGGGACATCACGTCTTGCTCTATCCACCAACGTCACGTTGCACCACAGACTGTCCAGGAGTTGGCAGATGCTTTAGTCCAGGTCTGGGAGGAGATCCCTCAGGAGACCGTCCGCCACCTCATCAGGAGCATGCACAGGCGTTGTAGGGAGGTCATACAGGCACGTGGAGGCCACACACACTACTGAGCCTCATTTTGACTTGTTTTAAGGACATTACATCAAAGTTGGATCAGCCTGTAGTGTGTTTTTCCACTTTAATTTTGAGGGTGACTCCAAATCCAGACGTCCACGGGTTAAAACTTTTTATTTCCATTTTTTTTTTGGGTGTGATTTTGTTGTCAGCACATTCAGCTATGTAAAGAACAAAGTATTTCAGAAGAATATTTAATTAATTCAGATCTAGGATGTGTTATTTTTGTGTTCCCTTTATTTTTTTGAGCAGTGTATAATGCTTCTATTGCTAAGTAACCATGGCAGCCAGGACTGCAGTAGTGTCTTGGCTGCCATGGTAACCGATCGGAGCCCCAGCGATTAAACTGAGCCTCCGATCGGAACTCTCCGCTGCCACCAATGATGGGGGAAGGTGATTTTAATTAGGGGGGCACCTGAGGGGTTAATTGTGCGGATCACAGCCCCCTGTAAGAGATCGGGTGCTGCCAGGCAGCAGGGGGCAGTTATTACACAGTTCTCAATATATTCTAACTTGAAGCGTCCCCATCACTATGGGAACGCCTCTGTGTTAGAATATACTGTCGGATCTGAGCTTCACGATCTAACTCAAATCCGATGGTATATTCTAACATAGAGGCGTTCCCATGGTGATGGGGACGCTTCAAGGTAAAATATACCATCGGATTGGAGAAAACTCTGATCCGATGGTATAATAGGGACTCCTAACTTTACATTGAAAGTCAATGGGGGACGGATCCGTTTGCAATTGCACCATATTGTGTCAACGTCAAACGGATCCGTCCCCATTAACTTGCATTGTAAGTCAGGACGGATCCGTTGAGTCCCCACGGCCGGGCAGACACCCAAAACGACTTTTTCCTTCATGTCCGTGGATCCTCCAAAAATCAAGGAAGACCCACGGAAGCTAAAACGGACACGGATCACGCAACTTCAGAACCCGTTTTTGCATACCGCAAAAAAAAAAACGGTCGTGTGTATGAGGCCTTATGAGATTTCTAAATATGATGCGTATCCCATGCCTCGGGTGGATGAGCTTATTGAGAGGTTAGGCCATGCCTGATATTTTTCAGTTTTGGACCTCACCAAAGGGTACTGGCAGGTACCCTTGACGGAGGCTGCCAAAGAGAAAACTACCTTCATCACACCAGAGGGGCTGTACCAATATAAGGTGTTACCCTTTGGTCTGCTTGGCGCCCCTGCCACTTTTCAACGGCTCATGGACATTGTGCTGCGTCCACATTGTCGGTACTCTTCGGCTTACCTGGACGATATTGTCATTCATAGTACTGACTGGGAAAGTCACCTACCCAAAGTGCAGGCTGTAGTGGACTCCCTTCGAAAGGCTGGACTAACAGCTAACCCCAAAAAATGTGCAATAGGGTTAGAGGAGACAAAATACCTGGGGTATGTCATTGGACGCAGAGTCCTCAAACCCCAAGTGAACAAAATAGAGGCGATACAGAATTGGCCCCGACCTGTCACTACTAGGCAAGTAAAGTCGTTCCTTGGAATGGTGGGATATTATAGCCAAAAGCAGGAGTGGGTACAAAACACAGAAGACATGCAAATATTCCGTTCACGTGTCATCTCTATTTTGGATCCACTCCTGTTTTTTTTGGCATTAGCAATACTGATGGATTACTGACCAAATGCTGACCGAGTGAAGGCAGATGCTTCACAGACAGGATCCGTTTTTTGTGGGTTATTGTTTTGACGGATCAGAGGAAGGGCAAAATAATCAGTGACTTCAACACAAACTTACTGCTGACACCCTCTCCACTCTGTCGGGGGGGGGGGGGCTCTACTTGTATAAGCGTTTAATAGAACAGGTTCTGTAGACATCTATGTTGAATCAGCTGACAACGGTGTAAAAGGAGTGCGCTTCTTTTTGGCACTAACATCGACCTGTAAGGCTGAGTTCATACTTTCAGTCAGTTATTGGCCCCCGTTACTGAGTTATTTAGTCAGTTTTGGCCCCGTGACTGCCCAAATAAGTGAAGTGTGCAGTTATTCTAAGAGCGACGCTTTGTCATCTGCATGTCACAGGACTCACAGTATTATTTCACTACCAAAGCAGACTTCCTATGCGTGTTACTGCAAGGCACAGTGTTCTACACCATTATAAAGGCTCACTGCAGCCAGGAAATAGCTATTTTTTAACGTAACTCGCCGCGAATAAATTCATATCGAATCAAATTTTTCCCAAAAAATTTGGCGAACCGGCGAATGCATTTTTTTAAAAATTCGCTCATCTCTAATTGCTTTCTTCCATAAAAATGGCAGCACAGCTGTCTGAGTTGTGTATGATATTGCAGCTCAGCTCCATTTTATGAATAGGGTTGAGGAGCAATTCACGCAAATACTGTGGACAGGTGTGGCACTGTTTTTGGAGGCAAGCAGCCATGGTTTTAAACCCCCTTAATATAGCAGACGCCTCACTTTATTGATTGTAAAATATAAGAAAAAGAACTGGATCGCACATCCTCAATACTATGCTTTTATCTAACTGCTTCTCAGCATAATTAACATTGCTTCTCAGCACAATTTATCGTATACCTACCTCTATGCTAAATACTGTACATGAGGCATTAGTATACAATTTGATCAAAAAGCATCGGCCCACTCACCACGACAAGGTTGCCTCTTTGAATGGGACCTTAACCTAAATTTGGCGCAGCACTGCACGGCGACCATTAACGCCACAGCACCGCCCAAGCAGGCAGTAGGACCCAGTAGCCAAACAGCGCCCCCGCTGTCTGGCAAATCCACCTTGGCACTGAGCCCCACCAACCCATCAGGACAGCACCAAACCAAAAATGGCCGTCGTGCAGTCCTGCACCATGTGAACAGGTGTGAAACTTGTGCGTCCGCAAAAATAACAGATGCGGCATCCGTTTTTTTTTTAAGGATCCGTTTTTTTCACAGATCCCTTGTAATAAATGCCTATCCTTGTCCGCAAATGTGAAAAAAGTAGGACATGCACTATTTTTTTTGCTGAAGGGAAACACTGACAACGGATGCAGAACACAAACGGATGAACTATCGGCATTTTTTTGCTGACCCATTGAAATGAATGTGTCCCCATCCTATCCGCAAAAAAAATGGAACGGAGGCTGAGAAAAACAACGGTCGTGTGCATGAGGCCTAACACACACTCTCAGGAACTCCAACTGAGAGGTAGGAATTTATACCCTTAGGCCCCTTTCACACGGGCGAGTATTCCGCGCGGGTGCAATGCGTGATGTGAACGCATTGCACCCGCACTGAATCCTGACCCATTCATTTCTATGGGGCTGTGCACACGAGCGGTGATTTTCACGCATCACTTGTGCGTTGCGTAAAAATCGCAGCATGCTCTATATTGTGCGTTTCCATAGAAGTGAATGGGGCTGCGGGAAAATAATAGCATTCTGAATACAGAATGCATAGTACAATAGCGCTGGAGGGGTTAAAAAAATAAATAAAATAATTTAACTCACCTTAATCCATTTGATTGCGCAGCCCGGCTTCTCTTCTGTCTTCTTTGCTGTGTGCAGGAAAAGGACCTGTGATGACGTCACTCCAGTCATCACATGGTCCATCACCATAGTAAAAGATCATGTGACGGACCATGTGATGACCGGAGTGACGTCACCACAGGTCCTTTTCCTGCACACAGCAAAGAAGGAGACAGAAGAGAAGCCGGGCTGCGCGATCAAGTGGATTAAGGTGAGTTAAATTATTATTAATATTTTTAACCCCTCCAGCGCTATTGTACTAAGCATTCTGTATTCAGAATTCTATTATTTTCCCTTATAACCATGTTATAAGGGAAAATAATACAATCTACAGAACACCGATCCCAAGCCCGAACTTCTGTGAAGAAGTTCGGGTTTGGGTACCAAACATGCCGATTTTCTCACGCGCCTGCAAAACGCATTACAATGTTTTGCACTCGCGCGGAAAAATCGCGCATGTTCCCGCAACGCACCCGCACCTTTTCCCGCAACGCCCGTGTGAAAGGGGCCTTATGCAGACTCCTGCTAATTAAAAGCACCTGGGCCGAATGGGGAGGAGTGCTGATACCAGTGGGGAAAAGAACATAGATATACAAAATGTAAAATATAAGAAAAAGACTTTATTGATTTCAGTTTTTTTTTTTACTTTTACTTTTAGCATTAGAGTACTTTCACACTAGCGTTATTCTTTCCCGGCATTGAGTTCCGTCCTAGGGGCTCAATACCGGAAAAGAACTGATCAGTTTTATCCTAATGTATTCTGAATGGAGAGCAATCCGTTCAGGATGCATCAGGATGTCTTCAGTTCAGTCTTTTTTTACTTTTTAGGACGGAGATAATACCGCAGCATACGGAACACTTTCCCATTGAAATACATTAATACCGGATCCGGCCCTGAGTGTTCCGGCAAAACGGATCCGGCATTGCGGTCTGCGCATGCACAGACCGCAAAAAATGTGAAAATAAGTAAATGCCGGATCCGTTTTTCCGGATGACACCGGAGAGACGGATCCGGCATTTCAATGCATTTGCCATACGGATCAGGATCCTGATGCGTCTGACAAATGCCATCAGTTTGCATACGTTTTGACGGATCCGGCAGGCAGTTCCGGCGACGGAACTGCCTGCCGGAATCCTCTGCCGCAAGTGTGAAAGTACCCTTAGAAGAAAAGCCCCAGTAAAGAATATCTAACCCTTTACAATTAAAGAATTTATTGTAGGAATATAAGCTCTGAAATGCAAAAATAAAACTCCTATTTAGAAATGTACACAAGGTGCATTCTATTATATGGGACTGTACACATAACTACAATATATCCACATTCTTTATTTTATGGTTTTGATTAGTACGTGTAATGTCTTCAATTCAGCATGATGATGAGTTTGCTTCTAATTGCTTCTACAGCCTCCTTTTCTCCAAGGAGATGCTTCCTGAATGTGGCTGAGCCAGCAGCCTCTGGAATATGCCGCAGTGCAACCACCTTGCCAACACCACGGACCGTGTGAGGGAACTACCCACCACCGGCCCAGGGAGGCATGGTGACGACCTTCAAGATTGCGGTACTTGGGGCCCAAGGAGTGGGGAAAAGTGCAATTGTGCGTCAGTTTATGTACAACGAATTCAGCGAGACTTGTGTTCCCACCAAATCTCGTCGTGTCTTCCTACCAGCTGTTGTCATGAATGGCCATGTCCACGAACTTCAAATCATGGACTTCCCACCCATATCGTCTTTTCCAGTCAACACCCTACAAGTGAGTTTGGTTACATGGGTTGGTAACAGTTGGGCCTAATTATTATTATTTTTTTTATTATTGTCATAAACACAAATGTAAATGACATTAGCCAAACACAGTGATCATTGTAATGAATAGTGCCATTGTTGCCGTTGCATTTTATATTTATATATTCATCCAATTTTGCTATTCACTCAGTTTATTATTTATTTAATTACTTATTTCTGCTTAATGTTAATGGGGTTATCCCATGATTAATGTAAAAAATGAAAAGATCATATACTACATATCAATCTCTTTCTGACAAAGCTAGAACCAGCCCTGTACTTCACATGGATCCAGAGATCTCCCATATCATTGCCACTATTAGGCCTCATGCACACGACTGTTGTTTGTCTCCGCGTCCGTTCCGCCGATTTTAGCGTTTCAGATGCGGACCCATTCATTTCTATGGAGCCGTTGAAAATGCGGATAGTGCACCGTTTGCCATCCGCGTCCGTGATCAAAAAAATATAACCTGTCCTATTCTTGTCCGCAGAAAACGGTTTGCGGACCCATTCAAGTCAATGGGACCGCTAAAAAACACAGAGGCACACAAGATTTATGTCAGGTGGTCCTCCAAAATAAAGGAAGACACATGGAAACAAAAACGAAAACGGATCACGGAACAACGGAACCCCATTTTGCGGAACGGAACACAACAACGGTCGTGTGCATGAGGCCTTATTCTGCTAGATTTCTTTAAAGTTGGCAGTTTAAGGCCTCATGCACACGACAGTGTTTTTTCACTGTCAGTGATTTGGCTTCAGTGGTCCGTGTCCGATTTTGCTTCAGTTGTGTTTCCTTGTGTCTTCCTTTTTTTTTGTCTGACAGGGGGGGAAAAAGGAAGGTTAATGAAAAGTGTAATTTTATTGCACCAAGGTCTTGTAGAAAAAAGCGGACGCGGACACGGATGACATACCAGTTGTGCATCCGTTTTTTTTGACGGACCCATTGACTTGAATGGGTCCGTCCTCCGTTTTCCACTGACAAGAATAGGACAGGTTATATTTTTTTGACGGACTGGAATCACGGATCACGGACGCGGAGAAAAAACGGAGGACTATCAGTTTTTTTTCACAGCTCCATAGAAATAAATGGGACCTCCGCTAAACTGTGAAAAATGACGGAACGGACGCGGATGCACACAACGGTCGTGTGCATGAGGCCTAAGGGGGGTGTCCTTTCTCAGGGATGTGTCCTATCTGCTGGAGCTAGTGACAGTTGAAGAATGGAACTGAGCATGTGCTTCCATCTCAGTGAGCAGGACAGAGAAATTAGAAAAAACAAACAGCAGGTGGCGCTATATATATGTGGCATCTCGAGTTACAAAGTAAGTTACTTTTTTTACAGGCACATCTTTTTGTTTTACATTGTATTTTGGATTGTTCACAAGAACACTTCTTAAATCCTTGACCTCCAAATAAGGATAATTTTCCTGCAATCTCACGCAGACTTAGGTTAGTTCGGGGAACTGTTTCGGTAAATGTTGTAGTAGCTATTTGAATAGCGTCTCTAGGTAGCCTGTCTTTTATAATTCCAACTGAGGTACCAATTTGGTATAAATGATTTTTTTATATCTAATACGATCCCCACAATGTTATTTCCTTCTAAATCTCCATTTTCATCATTTCCCTTAGGGATTTGATCAAATCTTCATTTTCATCATTTCCTTGCGACATGTATATACATTTCTGAGCTCGGTAGCTGTAATAAATGTTTAATTACATGCAATTACAAAAGTATTCAGATCCAAGTGCTGGTTTGAAAACTGTAGAATATTATTTGTGGGACAACCCCTTTAAAATGTACTTCCAATTTTTATCTCCTGTTTAGGGTCCATTCACACATCCGTATGTGTTTTGCGGATCCACAAAACACGGACACCGGCAATGTGCGTTCCGCATTTTGCGGACCACGCATCGCCGGCACTTAATAGAAAATGCCTAATCTTGTCCGCAATTGCGGACAAGAATAGGACATGTTCTATTTTTTGGGGGAACAGAATTGCGGACCCGGAAGTGCGGATCCGCAATTCCGGATCCGGGCAGCACATCGTGCGGCCCCATAGAAATGAATGGGTCCGCAATTCCGTTCCACAAAATGCGGAACAGAATTGTGGACGTGTGAATGGACCCTTAATATGACTAGTGCAAACTAAGCAGTTCACATTGAGCCACCACACAATGCTCAAAGTATTGTGCACTGTTACTAATAATTAGAATAGGACCCATGCATAAAATTCTCCACATGTTGTCCACTGTTCAGCTTCCACTGAGTGTCTCCAAACTCAGTGTCAAATGGGACAGGAGATAAAAATTGGGGATACACTCCAAGCTGTTGTAAACCAGTGTTATCCCACACGTTCCTCCTTAGCAAGCATGCTGATGAGTGAAAGAATCAGCCCTACTTTTTCTGGGATATGTTCAAGAAAGAGCGTGATATTCATAGGTCATAAATTAGGTCAAACAAGTCAAGATTTGAGAAGATTTCATAGAAGCAATTCTTGCGCACTGACTGTATAAGATCAGTGCTTCACACAGAAGTTGTGAGATTTTCTCATTTGAAGTACTGAACTATAGCCACCATCCAATAGACTACAATACGTGTGAAAAATCCAATGTGTGATTATGGCCTTAAAGGGGTTGGCCACTTTCTGGTTCTTGTTGACCAATGTGTATGTATGATGATTATATGGCACTTACTAATGTAGTGTTTGTTGAAATTCTGCACTATTTTGTATAATTCATAAGGTTTACTCCCTTGTTTACGTCCATAACATGGCTGCTGATGGAGGGTCATGTGACTGGGCAAATCACCTCCATGTGATTCCTCCTCCATTCATATACATTGCCCCTGCCATCTGCACTTAATCTGTTGGGAGTTTAGTGCAGGAGCAGTGTGTATGAATGGAGGAGATATCACATGGAGGTGATCTGCCTGGTCACATGACCCTCCATCAGCAGCCATCTTATGGACAGGACCTGTGTGGACAGCACAAAAGACTTTGTAAACAAGGGAGTAAACCTTATGAATTATAGAAAATGGTGCAGAATATCAACAAAGACTATATTGGTAAGTGCCATATAGACATCTTACATACACATTTGTCAGCACAATTTAGCAGACGTGAAGGAAGCATTCGTCAGAGAAGGAGACCACTGCATTTATATGTGGCGATCTCCTCCACAGTATGGGGAGGAGTAATCACTAATGCCATTGCTCCTCCCCATACAGAATCATTGTTTGCCGGCAGCAGAGTGCTGTTTAGACGGCGTGATCTGCTGCCGGCAAACAATGATTTAAGACCATTTTACATTGGCTGAGCGTTGGCCAGAAAATTGCTAACAAGCATTCGTGCTTCCCGACAATCATCTGCTACATTGTGTAGTGTAAAGGGGCCTTCAGGTAACTGCATGAAAAATGCAATTACTCGATGAACGAGTGAAACACGGCTGCTTTATTACTCCAGCAGATCATCGCTAACGAGAGTTCCTACGTATGCTTCTTAGTGATTATCTGGCCGATGCAGTGTAAATGGGCCTTTAGGTTGTGTTTTTTTGGGGGCATTTATGTTGAAAATATTATAAAGTCTACATACACACTGCTTTGTAGTGTTTCAAGGCTCTGTTGTGGTTTTATAAAAATGCTGCATTTCTGCCATTTTTCTTCAAAAAGCTTCTAAATACAACTTAAAAAATGCATATACAAAATGCCAATTTTTTTTTAAAAAGCCACCAAAACAATTGTACAAATCACCAACAAAATGCTTAAAGGGCTTATCCAAGACTGGAAATGTCTCCCATATGCCCGGGTTCCTCACACTGATTCTACTTATATGGCTCCCCGCTCCCCATGTCACTCCTCTTCCCCACACAGCCACGACTGCTTCTCACCGTGCACGGATGAAAACATCCGGGGTGGGGGGGGGCAGCCAATGTCAGGCAGTGACAGGGACGAGCCTCCCTAGCATCAATCTAGGAAGGCTTGTTCCCGTCACCGCCTGCCATTGACTGTCCAGTACCCGCCCCACCCCGGATCAGGAGCGGGGAGGGGAGAACCAGGTAAGTAGAATCAGTGTGAGGCGCCGGGCATATGGGGGACATTTCCAGCCTTGGATAACCCCTTTAAAACACTTGGCAGTTTCTACATGTGTTTTAAAAAGCAGTTTGTATGAAGGAGGATATCATGAAAATGTGACCTGTTGGGCATGCTTGAGGTCTGCAGTTGTTAAGCACTGGTCCAGAAGAGTTGTAAATCTACTTTGTCTTTGTGCTACCAAGTACAGCCGCCATGTCATGGATGGCGCTGTGCTTGGTAAGCTGCAAGAAGCGGCAGCGCTCACCAGAGCTCTGATGAGCACCACGGCTTCCTCAAGCAGCTGATAGGCGGGGAGTCAGACCACTGGAGATCTCATATTGACCTATCCTGAGGCTAGACCATTAATATGGAAATCCCTGAAACCCCTTTAACTTTTTTAAAATTGTGTACACAAATGTTTTATCTGTCATAAACAATACAAATAGTTTAGAAATCTGATAAGTAAAAGATTATTGAGATAAACCTAGCATATAAAAAATTTGGCAAACTGTTTAAGACTGATGCCTGGTCCTGGGCTTTAATCCTGAAGATCAGGTTCCCACAATGCTGCCTCGGTCTTAGGAGACCCAGAACAGTTCTGCCAGTGTTTGATAACAGGACTGAGGGCTGGTCACCTTCAACTGTCTTTTACAACCTCATGGTAGACATATTATTATGTAAAAAATATGCAAAACAGTAAAATAAAAATGTAAAATGAGATACAAATAAAGGGAAAAAACACCACCCACACCAACGCAAACCATCGCCAAAGCAGCCCTATGCACCAGGTGTTATGCATAAAATATATTAGAATGAATGAATCAAACTAGGAAACCCATTCTACTTTGTTTTAGTGTCAAATTGAAAATTAAAAAATTAACTATAAATTAAAGAAATATATATATCTTTATGTACATATTACCCAAAATACTAAAAGAGAAAAAACATTTATATAAAATTCATATTAAAACAGCCCTATGTACCAAAATTATTTTGGTAGCCTAAGAAATAAAAAAAGAGCAGCGGCACAAAATTGCCATAAAAAAGGTAATTAAGGTACTTTCACACAACCGTGAAAACACATTGCCATTTTCAGAACCATTACAGTCTATGGGGCCATTTTTTATTTTTTTTATGAGCAGTGAATAGTGGCCTATTTTTGGCCGCTTTTACGGCCAGACGGAACTCATTGAGATCAATAGGACCGTTTTTAATGGCCGCTTTGCCAGGAATGCACCTGTCTACCAGCCGTAAAAAACAGACTTTCAGGGGTTATAAAATAAAAAATAATACTCATCTCATCCACTTGCATATGCTGAGATACTCGCACACTCACTCCTCACAGGACGCAGAAGGACCTGACACTCCCAGAATAGTGACGTCATCATGCTGGGTGCACCAGCTCTTTTTGCCTTCAGTGAATAGTGACACATTTAAGTGAGTATTTTTTTTTGTTTTCCGGCATAAAAAAATGCTGCCCATTATTGCTGCTGGGGGGTCACTCAGGGACATTACTACTGTTGGGGGCCACCCTGGGGGACATTACTGCTTGGGGCAACTATGGTGGACTTTATTACAGCTGGGCGCCACTATGGCAGACTTTTTTCCCACTAGGGGCCACTACACTTAGCCAGCTATAACAGTAGAAGTCTCATAATTTTTCATTCAGCAGCAAGGCAGCTGTTATGGTCTTGAGGGTAGGTGCTCTGCCTCTGATACAGAAGGTCGTGGGTTCGAATCCCAGCAGAAACCTTTTCTGAAATACAAGCAGTGACTCCATATATGGACATACAGGGCGGGACACAATACAGGGAGGGACACAGGAAGAGGCTGCATCGCATCGCTGACATGGAGGTAAGTAGAAGTGTTTATTTTATTTTTTTTAATACCCGACTGTTACTGCCATGGGGGGAGCGGGGGTGGGGGCACTTGATACTGGCACATGGGGGGAGGGGGTTGGCACCTGAGCCTGATACTGGCACCTGGGGGGGGGGGTTTGGCACCTGATACTGGCACATGGGGGGGGGGGAGAGAGAGGCACCTGATACTGTGGATGGCACTGTTCAGGGGAGGGGGATCTGTGTATGGCACTATTTAGGGGAGTGTGGATGGCACTGTGGATGGCACTATTTAGGGGAGGGGGGATCTGTGGATGGCACTATTTAGGGAGAGGGATCTGTGGATGGCACTATTTAGGGGAGAGGGATCTGTGGATGGCACTATTTAGGGGAGAGGGATCTGTGGATGGCACTATTTAGGGGAGGGGGATCTGTTGATGGCACTATTTAGGGGAGGGGGGGATCTGTGGATGGCACTATTTAGGGGAGGGGGGATCTGTTGATGGCACTATTTAGGGGAGGGGGATCTGTGTATGGCACTATTTAGGGGAGGGGGATCTGTGGATGGCACCATTTAGGGAGAGGGATCTGTGGATGGCACTATTTAGGGGAGAGGGATCTGTGGATGGCACTATTTAGGGGAGGGGGATCTGTGGATGGCACTATTTAGGGGAGGGGGGATCTGTGTATGGCACTGTTTAGGGGAGGGGGATCTGTGGATGGCACTATTTAGGGGAGGGGGGATCTGTGGATGGCACTATTTAGGGGAGGGGATCTGTGGATGGCACTATTTAGGGGAGGGGGATCTGTGGATGGCACTATTTAGGGAGGGGGATCTGTGTATGGCACTGTTTAGGGGAGGGGGATCTGTGGATGGCACTATTTAGGGGAGGGGTGATCTGTTGATGGCACTATTTAGGGGAGGGGGATCTGTTGATGGCACTATTTAGGGGAGGGGGAACTGTGGATGGCACTATTTAGGGAGGGGGGATCTGTGGATGGCACTATTTAGGGGAGGGGGATCTGTGGATGGCACTATTTAGGGGAGGGGGGATCTGTGGATGGCACTATTTAGGGGAGGGGGGATCTGTGGATGGCACTATTTAGGGGAGGGGGATCTGTTGAT